>NC_081574.1:34335410-34611911 GCF_022355385.1 Mustela nigripes | reverse complement strand
GATGCGGGGCTTGATCCCAGGACCCTGGGATCCTGACCTGATCTGAAAGCAGAGGCTTTAACCCACTGAGCTACCCAGGTGCCCCTGAAAAACTATTCTCCAGAGATAAGTTAGAAAAAGAGACTAACTTTTCTTAAAAGTCATGGAGTACTATCTTAAAATTTTATTAAGCAACCAATTACACAAAATCAAAATGTTTAAATGCTCTAATGAAATAAAGAATTAGAGAATAATGCAATATCAATAGATACCTTTATTATTCTGAAAATACATAGGTTTCAACATTATTAAAGAGTCAGAGGATTATCCAAATTCTTTACTAACTTTCAGTTAATATTTTTTATTTTTTATTTTCAGCATTATTTTTGCACCACACCCAGCGCTCCATGCAATCCGTGCCCTCTATAATACCCACCACCTGGTACCCCAACCTCCCACCCCCCGCCCCTTCAAAACCCTCATATTGTTTTTCAGAGTCAGTTCATTTTTAAGTAAGAAATATATTCATATTATTAGAAATTTTAAAGTACAGAAGATTCTACAGTAATAAGTCACTCCTCCCCTGTCCTCCACCCAGCCATTTCTCTGAATAAAGATTTCAAAATACTTTTTTCATATGTATGAGCTTTAGAGGAGATATTTACCAATAGCTTTTCTATTCAGCTAGGAGGAGACTTTTCTTTCAATAACTGACTTAGAGTAGATGACTGAGGCATTAAATAAGATCACAGAAATAAGATGAAATGTGTTAAGATCTCACAGACTCACTTTAGGGACCACAACTTCCTAGTTCTTAGTAGAAAACAGTGTTCTGACTGGCATTATTTACTTTGTTGAATGGTTAGGACCAAATTGGAAGGAATACCCTGATAAATTGCTTGAAGGGGTAAAGTAAGACCATCCTCTCCAAAACTACCCAGCCTCCACCACCACCACCAACCACAAGTAAAGGAGAGCAGATGAACTCAACTTTAGGACTTCCTGCTTATTAATTTCAGGGTGTGACTTTGGAGCCAAAGCAGAACTACCTAGGATAATTTAAAAAGGAGCTACTCAAGAGTTCTCTTTTTACATTTCTTTTCCCCCTTAATGTTCAGCTCCTCCCCTAAATAAATGTTGAATATATAAAGCTTGAAGCTATTATTATACTATATGTTAACTAAATTGACTTTAAATAAAAAATTTAATATGAATACGTATGTACTGTCAGCCTGCTCAAAGTCCCCAGAGTCCAGCCTTTGGTAGATAGCAGAAAGAACAGGATCTAACTTATCCTATTTACCGCTACAGAAAATTCTAGTAATGGGGCACCTGGGTGGTTCATTCAGTTAAACGCCTGCCTTCGGCTCAGGTCATAATCCCAGGATCCTGGGATTGAGCCCAATGTCGGGCTCCCTGCTCAGTAAGAACCCACTTCTCCCTCTGTCTCCCATTCTCCCTGCTTGTGTGCTTGCTCACTCTCTCTGTGTGTCAAATAAATAAATAAAACCTTTTAAAAAAAGAAAAAGAAAATGTTTGGTGTTTTGTTCCATCAGTTTATAAGTATAGGTACATATACCAGGCATTTACTACCCTTGTACATGAATGTTGTTGACATAGTAACACAACACAAAAAGACAAAAATTTTAAATAAAACACAAAAAGATAAAAGCCCTTAAAATATACCTATATATGTTAGTAATCACCCAGAACTTAAAGCCAGTATTTTTTCAACAAAAAAAGAGTTTGTGGGGGTTTGGAAGTAATAGTGGTACATCTTACATGGAAGAAATCAGCAGATACTATTTTTCTTCCTGACATCACTGGGAGAAAATAAATTAATGTGTCGTTTTAAAAAGCAATATAACAAAAAGAAAAAGATATATAACCTCCATTCTGAACTCATAAACACACACACTCAAACACAATTTGTGCAATATAATAAGAGAGGAAGATACAGCACAAGATATTAAGAAAACCTTTTAAAACATCATTAAGTAAGATCATAGAAATAGAATGAAATGTTAATGTATTAAACTGTACTTATTAAAGTCAAAGCCCAACAAAACTATAAATATACAAAAAAAAATAGGAGAATTTTTATATTTTACTGGAATACAAAAAGCTTTTCTAAGCATGACATGAAACTCGGGCAAAACAAAGTGAAATAACCTTATGATATTTTAAAATTTTTTTGTAGCAAAGACAAATGCTGAATTACAAAAAGTAGATATAACTGTTTATTAATATTCTCTGCATACGAGGAGCCCTTAAAAATGATAAAATAAGCCAGCAGAAAAACAGAAACTATAATATAAATACTGACTTAACAGAAAAGATACACAGAGCTAATAAAGATATGAGAAGATGCTCAAGAACAGAAATGCAAACTAAAATAATAACGTAGCTTTTTGTCAATCAGGATGTCAAAAATTTAAAAGACTGATAATATAAAACATTATCAAAAATAAGACACCCTCATATCCAATTAGTGGAATATAAATTACCGCCATCTTGTTGAAAAGTAAATTGACAGTTTCTATCAATTTTTAAACATGTATGTACCTTAATTTAAAAATCTATTCCAGAAAATCTATCCTACAAAAGTACTTATAAAAGTAGATGAGATTAGGGGCGCCTGGGTAGCTCAGTTGGTTAAGCATCTACCTTCAGCTCAGGTCATGATCCCAAAGTCCTGGGATCAAGCCCCACGTCAGGCTCCTTGCTTAGTAGGGAGTGTGCTTCTCCTTCTGCCCCAAACCTCTACTTATGTGCACTCTCCCTTTCTCTCTCTCTCAAATAAATAACTAATTTTTTTAAAGTAGATGAGATTAAATGTAGAAGAGTGTTCAATGCTGGTAAAGTCAACTAAGAAATCAACTACATACGCTATAAACTTCTGCAATGTGGTTAAGTCAAGACTGCATCTATAATGGAATAAAGTAGATTTCCATATAATGACATGAAGGATCTCTGCACTATGCTATTGAGTAAAAACATTTCATAACATTATCTAAAGTCTTATCCCAAAGTCTAATGGGATGGTGGGGAGTATATACACTTGTAAATGCCCAGAAAGAGAACTGGACAGATTTAAAAAAATAATGTTAACAGTAGTTACCCCTAGGAAATGAGTTTCAAAAGAGGGGAAATTAGTAGGGTATCAGCAAGGGACCTTTATTTTTTGTTCTCCACGATATTTTTAAATTTTTTAACGATGAAATTGTTAAATAATAATCTATTTTCTAAAGACTTTATTCATTTGAGAGACAGAGACAGCAGAAGCAGAGAGTGAGGGACAAGCAGACCCTCTGCTGAACTGGGAGCGTGACAGGACACCAGGCTCAATCCCAGGACCTGGAGATTATGCCCTGAGTGGAAGGCAGATGCTTAACCGCTTAACCATCTGAGCCACCAAGGCTCCCCTTCCCATAATCTTTTTAGTTTTTTTTTCCAAAAGAAGAAAAACTTAGATTGGGTCATGAAATAATAAATAATCATATGGTATTCATAAAGCTCAGGCTTAAAACAACTCTGAAAAGAGTTGGACAAAACTTCTATTAGGCAAACTCAAATATAAAGAAAGTATGATAACAATATCAATCAAGGTAAAATTAAGATAAAACCATGAAGATTTACCAAAGGGACATTTTGAACCAATAAAAAATGTAATCATGAGAGGCTGTGGATGCTGAGAAACAAACTGAGGGTTTTGGAAGGGAAGGGGTGGGGGGTGGGTAAGCCTGGTGGTGGGTATTATGGAGGGCAAGTATTGCATGGAGCGCTGGGTGTGGTGCATAAACAAAGAATTTTGGAACACTGGAGAAAAAATGAAATAAATAAATATCAAGTTTTAAATTAAAAAATGTAACACAACTAAAACGTAATAGTCGACAAACTCTGCCACAAACATAGATTCAGCATCCTTAGTGCAAAAAATGTTATACATCGGGAAATGAAAACAGAAAGCTACTAGGAGACTTTTACATTCCTTTCTCTAAATCTTGAACACACCGAGAACAAATAAGAATGTGAAAGATCTGGAAATACAATTATCAAACACTATACGTTATAAGTGAGAATACACTCTTCGAATGCAGTTGGAATATTTATGCAAGATTGAAGAGAGAGTCAACTTATTAAACATGGAGGTTTCATTCTTAGAAATGACCAAAGATATTAAACCAAGCACCAAATCTGACATGAACACCTGACAGCTTTTACAGCCATCAAAGCATGCCCAATTTCCAAAGCAGAGTCATTTTCATAGTCAGAAAATCTTTTTGCCATCTCTTTCTTACATTTTGGGAAAGGGAAAAAGCCATATTTTGTTGGTTATGATTTTCAAACCAGACAATCATGCACTTTCTGATATAGTCATTGGTTCAGAGAAAAATCTCATAACTTTGGTAACCCATACATTTTTAAGTAATCAAGCATTCCAATAAACTGAGTCACCACTGTCAGAATTTTTTCCCACCAGAGAAACACTCAGCCTATGAATGACAGCAAAAGCCTCTAAATGTCAATGCTGTGCTATTCTCAATCAAGCTGACAGAACACTTCTAAACTGACTTCTGAAGAAAAGGGTACCAGTTTATCTTCGTCTTTTTCACTTAATTTTTTTAAACAAAATACATTGAACATGGCTAAAAATCAAATACTGCTAACAGTGTTTAGGATGAAACAACTCCATGACCATGACCCATTTCTATCTACACTGCCAGTCCAGCAGTCTGGAAGCAATATAAATGATAAATCCCACCCTATTTTAAATTAGTATACTATTTCTTTTTCTTTCTTTCTTTCTTTTGGTGGGGGAGCATGGGGACAGGTAGTTTCCAGTCTTTTTTTTTTTTTAATTGAAGTATATATATTCATAAGATATTAGTTACAGGTGTACACCATAATGATCCAACAATTACATATATTACAAATCATCCAGATAAGTGTAGCATCTGTCATCATACAAAGTTACAATATTACTGATCATATTCCCTACACTGTAGTTTTCATCTCCATGACTTACTTTATGCTATTTCTTGATTTATCTGTTCTAGACAGCATCAACTCATGCCTTTTATGATAGGTAAGAATTCAGTTGTTTTTTTATTTTATTTTATTTATTTATTTATTTGACAGAGAGAGACACAGTGAGAGTGGGAACACAAGCAGTGGGAGCGGGAGAGGGAGAAGCAGGCTTCCTGCTGAGCAGGTAGTCCAATGTGGGCCTTGATCCCAGGACCCTGGGATCATGAACTGAGCCGAAGTCCGCCACCTAAAGACTGAGTCACCTAGGCGCCCAGAATTCAGCTCTCTAACAGGAACCCAAATACCTCTCCTTCGTCTTCTCAAATATTGCTTCACATTTACACAACTAATACTGGGATACTGTCCCATCAGTACATTACACATCATTATTCCTTAAGCAAGTAAGGAACTAGGTGGAAGAAAAAACAAAAACGGGATGCTGACAAGTGGAAATTAAAGTATCAACTTTATTTTCAACAAGGCATTTAACATGACTAAAGCAGACAGCAAAATGGGCTTCCTAATATTGCACCCCCAAAATCAAACTTACCTGCCTAATCACAGGTTGCTCTGGACAACCACAGGCCTCCCCCCACAGAAGCAGAGCCTGCCCTGCTAATTCTACTGCATGGCTCAGAGAGCAGACCAGAATGTGCCCTCTCTGCAGGCAGGTAGATCTGAAAAGAGAAGACAGAAGGGGCTGAGGCACCCATGCCCAGTGTCTTCTCCCAAACTCATTAATTACACCAATGAGTGAAAGAGGGTGTGAAAAAGGAACATACTGAGGCTGAGAGCATTATTTGTTTTCTTCCAACTTTACTGAGATATAATTGATGTATAATATTGTGTGACTTTAAGCTATATAACACAGTGATTTTTAAAAACTTGTATTCTGAGAAATGAGTGCCACAGTACGACTGGTTAATAACCTGCATCCCTCCATATAATTACCATTTCTTTTTAGTAGTGAGAACAGTTAAGACATATTAGTACTTTCAAGCACATAGTACAGTATTATTAACTATGATCAAAATGCTGAATATTAGATTCCAAGAATTTATTCATCTTTAAACTGAGAATTTATATCCTTTGACTAACATCTTCCCATTTCCACCACCTTCCTACCTTGAATCCCTGGAAATCACCATTCTACTTTCAGTTTCTATTAGTTCAGCTTTTTAGATTCCACACATAAGTTCAGACAGTATTTGTCTTTCTCCATCTGACTTTTTTCACTTAGCCTAACACCCTCAAGATACACCTATGTTATCACAAGTGGCAGAATTTCCTTCTTTCTCATGACTGAATAATATTCCAATCTGTGTGTGTGTATGTATGTATATATGTGTATATACACGTGTGTGTGTGTGTGTGTGGTATATACCACATCATCTTTACCCATTCATCAGCTGATGGCCACTTGGGTTATCCTGGCTATTGTAAATAATGCTACAATTATTATAGGAGTTTGCTTATTTGTTTATTATAGGAGTACAGATATCTCCTCAAGATCCTGTTTTCATTTCCCCTGGATATTCTCCCAGAAGTGGGATTGCTGGATCATATGGTAGATCTATTTTCCATTTTTTGAGGAAATTCCATACTATTTTCTACAGCAGCTGTACCAGTTTCCATTCCCACCAATGATGCACAAGAGTTCCATTTTTCCATGTCCTCATGAACAGCTCTCTCTTGACATGTGATGAGAGCTATATAACAAGGATGAGGTGATACCTCATTGTGATTTTGACACCCATTTCCCTAATGATTAGTGATGCTAAACATTTCTTCATGTACCTGTTGGCCATTTGTTGTCTTTATAAAAACGTCTGTTCAGGTCCTTTGCACATTTTTAAAAAATTGGATTGCTTTTTTGCTATTGAGTTATATGAATTCCTTATGTATTTTGGATATTAACTTCTTATCAGATAAATGATTTGCAAATATTTTCTCCCATCCCAAAGGTTGCCTTTTCACTTTTTTTACTATTTCTATTACTATACAGAGGCTTTTTAAATTTTATATAGTCCCATTTAATTATCTTTGCTTTTTTTGCTTACGCTTTTGATGTCATACAAAAAAAAAAAAATCAAAGACCAACGTCAAGGAGCTTTCTTTCACATGTTCTTCTAGGAGCTCTACAGTTTCCGGTCTATACTTCATGTTGAGTTATTTCTGTGAGTGGTATAAGATAGGGGTCTAATATTACTGAATACTCAATAGCATATGAATATCCAGTTTCCCAGTACCACTAACTGAAAAGATTATCCTTTCCTCATTGAGTAGTCTTGTTGAATAGCCTTGTCAAATACTAGTTGATCATATATGCAGGGTTCTTTCTTGGCTCTTGATTCAATTCCATTGATCTGTGTGTCTCTTTTTATGCCAGCACTATACTTCTTTGATTACTATAGCTTTGTAACATAGTTTAAAATCAGGAATTGCATGCTTCAAGCTTTGGTCTTCTCAGGACTGCTTTGGCTATTTGGGGTCCTTATGGGTCCATTCAACTTTTAAGATTGTTCTATTTTTATGAAATATACCATTGGATTGCATTGAATAGATGGCTTTGGATAATATGGACATTTTAACAATACTAATTCTTTCCATCCATGAACATAGGATATCTTGCCATTTATTTGTTTGTCTTTCAATTTTTTTCATCACAGTCTTATGGTTTTCAGTCAACATATCTTTCATCTCCTTTCTTAAATTTGTTCATAAGCACTTTTTTGGGAAGCTATTGTGAATGGGATGGTTTCCTTTATTTCTTTTTAAGTTAGTTCACTGTTAGTGTATACATATGCAACTGATTTCTGTATGTTGACCTTGTATCCTACAACTTACCAAAATTCACAGATTAGTTTTAACAGTTTTTTTGGAAGTCTATAGAACTTTTTATTTAAAAGATACCATATCATATCAAACAAAAACAATGTCACTTTTTCTATTCAGACTTGGATGACTTTTATCACTTTTTCTTGCCTAGATGCTCTGAGTAGGACTTTCAGTACTATGTTGAATAAGAGTAGTAAGAGCGGACATCCTTGTATCATTTCTGATCCTAGGTGAAAAGCTGTCAACCTTTTACCACTGCAAATGATGTAAACTATAGGTTTATCTTATATGGCCTTTATTATGAGGAGGTACATGCCTCCTATATCCATTTTGTTGAAAGTTGTTTTTTTTTTTAATTCATTTATTTGTCAGAGTGAGCACAGGCAGACAGTGGCAGGCAGAGGCAGAATGGAGAAGCAGGCTCCTGCTGAGCAAGTCCCCTGATGTGGGACTCGATCCCAGGATGCTGGGATCATGACCTGAGCCGAAGGCAGCGGCTTAACCAACTGAGCCACCCAGGCGTCCCGAAAGTTTTTTAATGAAAAAAGTATGCTGTATTTTGTCAAATGCCTTTTCTGCATATGAGAGGAGCATAATTTTATATTTCATTTTATTAATATGGTATATCATACTTATTTATTTGCTTATATTGAACCACCCTTGCATTCCAGGGATAAATACCACTTGATCATGGTGTACAATCTTTTTAATGTGTTGAATTCAGTTTGTGAGTATTTTGTTGACAATTTATGCATCTATATTCATCCAAAATATTGGACTGTAATTTTCCTTTTTTGCAGTGTCTTTATTGGGCATCAAGGTAATGCTGACCTTGTAAAATGAGTTCAAGAGTGTTCTCTTCAATCTTTTGAAGAGATTAAAAAGGACTGGCATTAATTCTTCTTTAAATGTTTGGTAGCACTCACTAGTTAAACAATCCGGCTCTGGGCTTTTCTATGTTGAAAGATTGTTGATTGCTGATTCAATCTCCTTTCATGTTATTGGCCTATTCAGATTTTCTATTTCATCATGATTTAGTCCTGCTAGGCTGTATGTCTAGAAATTTATGTTTTCTCTAGGTTATCCAATTTATTAGCATATAACTGTCCACAGTAGTCTCTTAAGAACCTTTGTTCTATGGTATCAGTTGTAATGTCTCCTCTATCTTTTATTTTTTGTCTTCTTTTTTCTTTTCTTTTCCTTTTTTTAAAGATTTTATTTATTTATTTGACAGACAGCGATCACATGCAGGCAGAGAAGCAGGCAGAGAGAGAGGAGGAAGCAGGCTCCCCGATGAGCAGAGCGCCCGATGCGGGACCCGATCCCAGGACCCTGGATCATGACCTGAGCCGAAGGCAGAGGCTTTAACCCACTGAGCCACCCAGGGACCTGAGTCTTCTTTTTTCTTAGCCTAACTAAAGATTTGTCCATTTTGTTTATATTTTCAAGAAATCAGCTCTTATTTCTTTTATCTTTTCTATTATTTTTCTGTCTCTACTTCATTTATCTTTATTATTATCATGATCTTTGTTATTTTCTTCCTTTTACTAAATCTGGGCTTAATTTACTCATTTTCTATTTCCTCGAGGTATGAAGTTATGTTGTTTGACATCTTTCATTTTTCTTAATGTAGGTGTTTATTGCTATGAACTTTCACATCAGAAATGCTTTTGCTGTATCCCATAAGTTTTAGTTTGTAGTCTTTACATTATGTTTCTTTCAAAATACTACTGATATACCACTGGTTGTTCAGGAACGTGATGTTTAATTTCTACGTATTTATGAACTTTTAAGTTTTTCTCTTGTTGATGATTCCCACTTTCACACCAGTGTGGTCAGAAAAGATACTTGGTATGATTTCAATCTTCCTAAATGGTACATAGGACTCTCAGATCACATCCCTTTAATGTCCTCCAAGAGTAATGTGCCACTCTCCCAGCTTCTTATCCCCTCCTTTCAGTCATGCAGGTCAAAAGTCCACACTCTGGATGAGGTGAGAGTGAACAGGTCTTGCACAGCTGAGAAAGCCAGGTGCTCACTCACTCAACCACTCTCACTTCCCCTCGTGGGAGAAACCGCAGGCTAAAAAGATTTATCTGGCCCCTAAGCTGTGCCATCTTGAGAGGGGTGATGCAGGTAAAGCCAAACTGCTCCTCTTACCCACTCTAATGTCTAAACTCATGTATTTTGCTCCAACACTGTGCTGGAACTTCTCTGCTGGAAACCTGCAAAGGTTCTCTCATCTGTGGGTGATTGTCTAAGACTGTGTTTTTAGGGACTTACAGACTGCAGCCCAGAAGGGTTAGAGCCAGAAAGAGGCCACCGAAGGGTCCACAGCCAGCACCAAGGTCCTTATAACCTAACTATCTAACACACAGTAGACAAAGCTCCTCCCTGGTCCCTTGATATATGATGCTAGATCCCACGGCTCCCACAAAGGCACTTTTGTCGATGAATGGATACCAAATTGTTATTATTGAGGTGGGGTTGGAGGGGTGCAGACACAAATGAGGAACCTCTTACTCAGTCATGTTGCTGAAGCCACTGAAAACCTGAATGTTGAAGTTCCTCCACAAGGACACAGTGAAGTAGGGACTAAGTATTCCTTGCCAACAATTAAAACAAAACATTGTTGATTTCAAAGCTGAGTATTAAGAGTGTATTTTCTCTCTTATATAGCTTTTGTTTTTGCTATAGCAAACACTTGCCTTTCTTCTTACACAATCAGCCTCTGTCATATCAATATTCAAACCCCCACCAAAAATTTTTTTTAAAAAGGCTATTATGTCATTTCATCTTTTGAGTTTCCTCTTTCTCTAGAGACCTTCCTTTAGGGATCCCTTGCTCCAAATGAACTGATTATTCTCCAGCCTGGAGAATAATCACAGCTATTATCTTGGAATTTCTCTTTGACATTCTTCTGTATCCTAGATAACAATTCTTTCTCTTTTCAGGTTACTTCCTCATTTGCTGGAAAAGTACATTAAATGATTTCTTAAGAAAAGAAAAGACCAATTTTCTGAGCCTTTGAATGTCTGAATTGTTTTTATTGTGCCCATCTCACTTGACTGATACTTTGGCAGAATTCTAGGTTGAGACTCTTTCAGAAATATAAAAGCATGGCTCCCCTGTATTCCAGAATGCAGTTTTCAATCGCATTCCTTTATTTGTGACCTTTTTATTCTTTTGTTTGCTTTGGGGTTTTGTTTTGTTTTGTTTTTATTTGTTTGTTTTATCTCTGGAAGCTATCAGGATTTTTCTTTAACAAGTGCTCTGTAATTTCACAATTGTCCATTTTCTCTATTTTCTTTCTCCAAAGGTTTAAATTAGTTAGATTTTAAAATCTTTAATTGATCCTGTCAGGCTTTTATCTTTCTCTCATTTTTCTGTCTCAGTCGTTCTGCTCAGCTTCTTCCAAGAATTTCCAATTTTCTGTAACAATCCATCCATAGTGCAGTTATATGTGCAAGAAGAGGAACAGGATACTAGCATTAGGATAGGGAGAAAGGCATCTCACAGAGGACAGCCAACTATGTATCAGAAGTTCTACTGTCTCACTTCCAACCTGGAGGAATAGGCAACTACTTGCTGTTGCTCTGATGACCACAGAGGAAGAGTGGGCAGAGAGGACAACCAGCTAGCCTTTCCATGATGAGACTAAAAGTAATTCTATATTCAGTTTCACGCTTCACCCCACTCTCAGCTACAACCAGTTTTTCCAAATCTGAGCTGAAAACCTATGTGTTTAGGGTTCTGCCAGCGTAAGAGAGTCTTCTTGTTCACATCCCATCAGTTTGCACTATAAACTGTAGATTCCACTACGGTCTACTATCTTCTATCCTCTTTCAGTTTTTCAAAACGTGTTAAAATCTTTATCTACTGTTGAAATCTCATACATTCCATACTTCAAGACTTATTCCCTATTTATTCCTTTCTATTTTGAGAGGGTGTAGCAAATAAAGAAGATAAATGAATATTACAATCCACCACATTTTACAGAATTTTTTTTCCCAATAAATATTTTTACTTGGAACTTCATTAATTTATAATAATTATGATGCTTATCACCTGTACAGAACAGACAGAGTGTCAGATCTGTGGTCAAAAATTATTCTGAGTGTTTCTGTGAGGGTGCTTTTTTTGGTCAGTTTAACATTTAAATTAATAGACTGAGTAAAGTAGATTGCTTTCCTAACATGCAGGGGCCTCATCCCATCAGATGATGGACAGACTAGAACAAAAAGCCTGACCTGTCCCTGAGTAAGAATTACTCCTGCCTGCCTGTCTTCAACCTCAGGCTGATTCTGTCTTCCTCCTAACATGAACTAAAATATTGGCTCTTCATAGTCATTGAGACTGCTGGCTTCCAGACTAGAACTATCATCAGCTTTCCTGGTTATTATATATAATAACACATATATATATAATTCCTATTGGTTCTGTTTCTCAGGAGAACCTTGACTAATGCAGATACCTAACCTGAACTAAAAATATTGGCTCTTCATAGTCATTGAGACTGCTGGCTTCCAGACTAGAACTATCACCAGCTTTCCTGGTTATTATATATAATAACACATATATATAATTCCTATTGGTTCTGTTTCTCAGGAGAACCCTGACTAATGCAGATACCAAGACTGGTTCTAGAAGAATAATTTTTAAAGATGAGTTTTCTGTATTGGTCCCTGGGTTTCTGGAATTGGCTCTTACCTGACTACATTTAAAGATGTTAATGACTTCATTTGCAAGAGAAGAGTACTGAGAGTCCATAGCATGATCTGGCAGGAAGACATGCAAAATATCACTACTTGTTATTCCTAATCAACTTATAAGAATCAAGGACCTGGGTAATTGTGCATATGGTATTTTCAAACACTTCCGTCAAACTAACAAATATGAGATCAATGGCTACTCCTAATGTCACTGGACAAAGTAGAGGATAAAAAGAATAAGCTCAGAAACTTGAACTCTCAGCTCAAATACAACAAAAATAACCTAAAGGAAACCTTAATCTTTTGTAGCCACAGGGCTGAGAACTCTGAAAATCAAACCCAGAATTTCATCCTTCAACTGGTGAGATTACAACACAAATTGGACCTCCCAACTTTGCAGGGTATCTACTACTAAAGTGAGGGCACTAGGGGGACAGAATGTGATCCTGAAAGTTGGAATGAGATGTGTGGCAAGACCTCAATATCTGTGTAAGAAGAAAAGTTCTAGGTCAAATGAACAGAAGTCTAACCTGAATCAGGGAGCCCCTAAATACTCATAAGTCCTTCTTGCCAGTGGAAGCAATCTCCCTACTGTCAACAGAAAAGGCCCCTTCACTCTCAAGAAGAGGGATTAGCACAGCATTGCCTGAGGAAATTGTAATGGTCTCCTATGAGGAAGCTGTCCGGCAAGACAATGCTGATTCTCCACAGAAATCATCTCCACCAGCCCTCTTCTCTGTTAGACCTATCCACTAGACTCAAATCTCAGCAGGCCCCTAAAAGTGTGACCTATAAGGAGGAAAAGAACTACTTGAATCTTCTAATTTATCATGACAGAACATGTGTCAGAATGGATATTAAGGGTGTGGAATAATGGTGGAAGGATCATAAAGTGGGATCAGGCCAAATTTATCAAGGCACTTAGAAAGGAGAGATTCTGCATTCAATGCTGCAGGATAGGGATTTAGAAAGAGCTTTAACAGTTTGTTGGTTAATCAACTAAAATATGGACCAGAAGTTAGCCCATGCTGAGCATGTTGGAAATGCTAGACCTGTCTTGGTTAAAGGCAGGAGAAACAATTCAAAGACTTAGGGAAGGTTGTAATGTTAAGAATGGGTTTGCCATTTCAGACCCATTCACTCACTCTGGAGGGGTCCAGCAGACACACCTTTCACCATAACTGTGAGAAATAAATTGTGAGGGGAGTCCCTGCAGTCCTAAATTGTTGTATCATCACTCTTATCTTAGGCCACTTTACATTAGGAACAGCAGTCACTGAATTGGCACACAAATATCATGGGAGTTAACTGAATGCCAGGGGTAGGGCAAGTGCAAAGGCACTCAACTGCAAAGGCAAGGTTGATATGATCACCATAATAAAGAGCAAAGTCAAAGAAGCAATCAGAAAAGTCTGATTTGCACAAACCTAAGGCATTGATAAGTTGATCATGGTGCTCCTAGAAATAAAAAAGAGAGGAAGTGTACCAATAAATTTTTACTACATCTGTATAAGCAGAAAAGTTCGAGGTCAAATGAACAAAACAGTGTAATAGGCCCTCAATCAGCCAAACTTGAGCCTCATTACACACCCAGAACCCCCTACATGAACGGGAGGACTGGTCCTCTTTAGGTAGACGCTTGATTCACAGCCCAAAATGTATACTCTTACTCTTTCTCCAATCCTTCCCCAACAGGATCTATGGCCATATACCAGGGTAACCGGGCATTGTGCAAAACGAAAATCATCAGACCTCTCAGGAACTACTGGACACTGGCTCTGAACCAACACTGAATCCAGAAGACCCAAAACATCAGGTGGCCTACCAGTCAAAGTAGGGAGCTATGGAGGTCAGCTATCAATGGAGCTTCAGCTCAGGTCCTCCTCACTCACAGGAGGCCCACTGCATCCCAAACCCATCCTGGGCTTATTTCCCCAGTTCCAAAATGCACTACTGGAACACACACAATCAGCAACTAGCAGAATCCCCATGCTGGCTCCCTGACCCATGGAGTCAGGGCCATTATGGCAGGAAAGGCCAACTGGAAGTCACTAGAACTGCTACTACCTAGGAAAACAGTAAACCAAAAGGAATAAATATCACAATCCAGGAACCACTGCAAAGTCAATACCACCATTAAGGACTGGAAAGGTAATCCAGGTCAACTAAGCTATCTGGCCTGTGCAGAAGACAGACTGATCTTGGAGAACGAGAGTGGATTATCAGAAGCTCAAGCAGCTGGGGAGGTAAGTGCTGCTCTAGCTACTGTGGTTCTATTGCTTGAGCACCTTCACGGATCTCCTGGCACCTGGGACGCAGCTGCTGACCTGGTAGGTACTGTTCTCTCCACCCCAGCTGCTAACCATCACCAGATGCACTTTGCTTTCAGCTGGCGGGGCCAGCAACACACCTCCAAGGTCCTCTCTCAGGGGTACAGCAACTCTCCAGCCCTACACCATAAGTTAGTTTGGGGGGATCTTGATCGACTTTTTCTTATCTTACAGAAGAAAGATAATTCCACCCATTCTATGGATGCCATTACCCTGACTAAACCTAGTGAGCAAGAAGTAGCAATGCTGAGGCACCTGGGTGGCTCAGTGGGTTAAAGCCTCTGCCTTCGGCTCAGGTCATGATCTCAGGGTCCTGGGATCGAGCCCCGCATCGGGCTCTCTGCTCAGCAAGGAGCCTGCTTCCCCCCGCCCTGCCTGCCTCTCTGCCTACTTGTGATCTCTGTCCGTTAAATAAAAAATAAGTAAAATCTTAAAAAAAAAAAAAAGTGAAGGATAAGATGTGACATCAGGCCCCACTGGCAATTAAAAAGAGGTAAGACAATTAGTGGGCCTTTGACTTTGGAGGCGATACAGTCCTGATATGGGCGTGTTACTCAAGTCCACTTACCATGTGACCTGAAAAGCTGCTAATGGAGTATGGACTAGAGCAAGAGAAGATTCTGCAACAGGTCTAGGAGGCCACACAAACTGCTCTGCCAAATGGGCCCTTGCTCCAAAACATTCGGTGATGCTTCAGCTATCAGTGGCAATAGGAATGCTCTCTGGACCCTCTGGCAGTTCCTCAGAGGTGAACAGCACTATGTTAGTACTTAGGATTTGGGAGGAAAATCCTTCCATCCTCACCAGATAACTACTCTCTTTTTTAGATACAGCTCGTGGCCTGCTATGGAGGCCTTTCTAGACTGAACACTTAACCATAAGCTACCAAGTTACCACAGGACCTAACTGTCCATGAACTATCCAGTCATGTCCAGGACATGAACTGGGTGTTTACCTGACCCACCATGCCTTAAAGTCTAGCAGACACAGTAATATTCCATCATCAAATTAAAGTGGCAGATACATGGTAAGCTTGAGCAGATCCTGAAGGTAATAGTAAGTCACACAAAGAAATGGCTTAAGCACCCACAGTCTACCTTCGTGCTTAACTATCTTCTCTGTCCCAGACTTTAGACCAGAACTACACCATTAGCTCTTCTGAGTGTCCAGCTTGCCTACTGAAGATATTGGATCCTAGGACTTGTTAATCTCCATAATCGTGTAAGCCAATTCCATATAAAAAAATTCCTACACAGGGTGCCTGGGTGGCTCAGTGGGTTAAGCCTCTGCCTTCTGCTCAGGTCATGATCTCAGAGTTCTGAGATCGAGGCCCGCATTGGGCTCTCTGCTCAGCAGGGAGCCTGCTTTCCCCTCTCTCTCTGCCTACCTCTCTCCCTACTTGTGATCTGTGTGTCAAATAAATAAATAATTTTTTTAATTTCCTATAAAAAATCCTACACACACAGAGACACACACACACACACACAAACACACACACACACACACATATACACAAACATACACACATCCTATTAGTTCTGCTTCTCTGGAGAGAACCCTAATACACTGACCAATTATTTCTCACTTATGCTTAGACCAAAACTAAACAAATACCTAAAATAAACCGAAATGTGCAAATGTTTAGGAAATGCTTCAAAGCCTTTACCACACTGAGCAGAATGCACAACACAACAGCTAAAAGGTATTTGGGCATGAAAAAGGAATGAGTAGTATCCTACTTCTCTTAAAATTTAAGTCTATTCTAGTGGCTCTCTTTATGAACTCAATGTTTGTACTGTCTCAAAATTCAGATGCTGCATGATGGTATTTGGAGATGAAGACTTCTGGAGATAACTAAGTTTAGATGAGGGTGGAACCTGGTCTGACAGGATTAGTGCCTTCCTGAGACGCCAGAGAGTTTGTGCTCTCTTTCTTTCTGGTCCTCCACATGCACACAGAAAAGGGGTCATGTGAGCACACAGTAAGATGATAACCACCTATGAGCCAAGAGAAGAGGTCTAAGAAGGAAATGTACCTTAATGGCACCTTGATCTTGGGACTTACCAGGCTCCAGAACTATGAGAAATAACTTTCTGTTGTTTAAGCCAACTGGGAGCTAGTATTTTTCATGGCAGCCTGAGCACACTAAAACATGACCAGTAATGACTAGTCTCAGGCACTGAAGCTGAAGAAAGCAGAGACTATATAATAAAATTTGACTGCAATGATGTCTATTTTATTTGTTTGTTTGTTTCTGTATTTTGTTGACTTGTTTTCTTTTCCTTTTTTCTTTTTTAATTCTATTCAGTATGATTTCTCATCTCTCTCTCTCTCTCTTTCTTTTTTCTGGTAAACGTACCTAACTCTTCACCTCCCCTCAGTGTCATGGATTTAAAAGAGGACTACGCATGTGGCAGAGCCTGTATTCCTGTATTCTAGACCCCACCAATCATACTGTTTTATACTGCTGGACATTACAACCGGCCCTTCAAGTGGTCCCTTATATTCCCTTCCCAGGAAGTCTTGATTTATAGCTGGAGGGAAAACAGCCCTACCTACCTCAAGGGTACTGGGAAATAGGAGGGTTTTTTTCCTGCTATATTGTAAATCTCTGTATGCACTAGAAGGAATAAAGCCAACAAGAGAGAAGTGATATCAGCAAAATGACCTCATAAAACATCCCTTAACAATAACCCCCACCACACACATAATATTTTGAAATTTATCCATGACAAAATGCCTTTGCAAGAGATCTGGATCCAAATAGGAGATTATGAAACCCCTCTGTAGTCCAAGACTAAGGAGAGCCATTTTGAGAAGTTAGGCTTGTACACTAGGAAGCTGACTTACCAACCATGGTCCTGGCTATAGACTCAGAAGCAGCTCTATACCCTGAAGGGCTACAGACCCATCTGGCTTTAGATCTGTCACCAGCACCAAATACCAAAGCACCCGAGAGAAGTCACACCCACATGTACATCAAATAGTAGGTATACGGACCTCAGTCCCAGCTGTGGTCCATGAACTTTAGGCCCCCTTGACCCACAGTCTGGGAGCCTCTGGAGATAAACCTGTCAAACACAGATTATAGAATCTTAAAGGGCCTTCTACTCAACTCCAGTCCCCTCCCAGCCATTCTCCTTGAACAGGCCTGTTGGCACAGGGGCCATGCAGGAGAGAGTCCCATCTGTGCCCCTTGAGCACTTGAAAGGGCCCTATAATTAGCTCTAGTTTCTTCACAGCCACAGTCTGCCTGAAGGGTCCAGGTCCCAGTGGGAGACACTCTTGTCAACCACCCCAGCATTTCTAAAAGAACCGTATACTTGTGAACCTAGCAACCACAGTCTGTGAATACACTTGCTGGCACAAGGATCCAAAATGAGACACTCTGAGCTAGAACCCCAGAAAGCCTCAAGGGCCCTAAACTCCAGCGCCATCATAGCCATACCACCAGATCCCCCACCAGATCCACCAACCAAGGGACCCACCTCCTGCAATCCCAAAGATTCTGAAGGGGATCTATACTAGGTTTCAGAAGCTCCAAGCCTTAGTCCACAAGCTGTCCTGCCAGCACAGAGACCCAATAGTAGATGCTCATCCCTGCACATCAAGAGATCCTGAACTAGCTTTATCTTCTGCTCTAGTCCTTTCCACTAGTCAGGGAGCAGTCCTGGCCACTCAGGGACCCATCAAGTGAATAGACAGCAATCTTCTCAGGTCCCTCCCTAATGGGAGCCATACCAGTCCATGAACCTGGTAATAGGCCAGTGTCTGAAGACCCAACTGCAGACTCTGAAGCAGACCCTTGTCTTAAGGCCACCCTACTTACTGAACAAGGTACAGAAGGTAGTTCAATCCACTGAGGGGCCTGTTAGCATCTATACCTACCAAAGCCCCTGAAAACAAGACCCCACTGGGGAGCTATAACCAGCTCCAACCCAGCCCAACTAATATTCCAGAGGTAATCCCATCAACATAGAAAATAGAAAGGAGGGCCTTACCTCATGAAACCAATCTGTAAAGACCAGAATAAGTGTTTGTTTCTTCAAATACACGTCCATCAATATAATACTACATGGAAGAATCAGGGGACTATGACCTCACCAAAAGAAACTAATAAAGTACTAATAAATGACCCTAAAGAAATGATGATCTAGAGGTTACCTGACAAAGAATACAAAATAATCATCATAAAGAAAGTGAATGAAATGAGAGAGAATACAGACTTCTAAACAAAATCAGAGAAACAATGAATGAATAGAATGAGCTTAATAAAGAAGTAGAGACCATAAAAAGAATGAAAAAGAAAACCTGCAGGTGAAGAAAACAATGACAGAGATGAAAAATGTAATGGAGAGCTTTAAGAACAAATTTACTCATCCAGAAGAAATAATCAGCAAACTCAAAGACACACTGCTTGAAATTAACCAGTTAGATGGGGTGCCTGTGCGGCTCAGGCAGTTAAGCATCGGCCTTTGGCTCAGGTCATGATCCCAGGATCCTGGGATCGAGCCCCCCCCCAATCAGGTCCCTGATCAGCAGGGAGTCTGCTTCTCCCTCTCCCTATGCCCCTCTCCATGCTTGTGCACATGCTCTCTCTCTCTCAAATAAATAAAATCTTAAAAAAAAAAAAAAAAAAGCCAGGTAGAGAAACAAAAAGAAAAAAGACTTTTTTGAAAAAGATTAAAGAAAGCCTATGTGAATTAAGGGACCCCATTAAATGAACATTCATATCATAGGAGTCCCTGAAGAAGAACTTGGCAGAAAGTTTATTTAAAAAAAGAATAATTGAAATTTCCCCAAATCATGGGAGAATATGGACATTCAGGTATAGGAAACTCAAAGAACTCCATGAAAGATCAACCCCAAAATTCCTTTGAGACTCATTAGTCAGATGTTAAAAGACAAAAAGGAGAGAATTTTGGAAGAAGGAAGAGAAAGCGGCAAGACTCATCACATACAAGGGAACCCCCATATGGCTACTAATGGATGTCTCTAAAGAAACCTTGCAAGCCAGAACAAAGTGAAATGATACAGGCAATGTGCTGAACAACAAGAATAAAAAATTGCCAACCAAAAATACTATACATGGCAAAACTGTCCTTCAGAAATGAAGGAGAGCTAAAGACATTCCCAAACAACAGAAGAGTTCATCACTACTAGCCCTGCCTTTCAAGAAATGTTAAAGAGAATCCAAGTTGAAATGAAAGGATACTAACAATATGAAAACATATAAAACCACAAAACTCATGGTAAAAGGAAATATATAGTCAAATTCTGAATACCTTAATACTATAATGGTATAAAATCACTTTATCTCTAGTATAAAACTTAAAAAATAAAAATAACTTATTAATGGATGCATAATATAAGAAAATGCAAAGTATGACATCAATAGTTTAAATATGAGAGAAGTAAAAGTGTAGAGCTTGTATATGCAATTGAAGGTAAGTTATTATCAGCTTAAAATACACTTATACCTACATAGTGTTTTATATAAGCCTTATGGTAACCACAAGAGAAGGAACATAGTAGACAGGCAAAAGATAAAGAGAAAAGAATTAACGTATACACTACAAAAAAAAATCACAAAGGAAGATAGGAAGAGCAGAAGAAAGGAACAAAAAAACTGAAAAACAGTCAACAATGAAATGGCAATCAATACCTACCAATAATTACTTTAAATATAAATGAACTAAATTCCCAATTAAAAATACAAAGTGGCTGAATAAATTTAAAAAAAAATCAAGATCCAACAATAAGCAGCCTAAGAAAAGCTCACATTAGTTGTAAGTGCATACAGGTTGAAAGTGAGGAGACAGAAAAAAATATTCCATGTAAATGGTTATACTTATATCACATATAATAGACTTTTAGTCAAAACTGGTTGCAAAAGACAAAGAAGGTCATGAAATAGGGATTAAGGAATCAATTCATCATGAGGCTATAACAATTTTAGATATTTATGCACCTTACATGGGAGTACCTAAATATTTAAAGCAAATAATAACAAAACTGAAGGGAGAAATAGCAATATAATAACAGTAGTGGACTTTAAAACCCTACATTCAACATTGGATAGATCATCAGAAAGAAACTTAGTAAGAAAACAGCAGACCTGAAGAACTTTATAGACCAAAATGGATCTAACAAACATAAACAGAACAGCCCATGCAACAGCAGTAGAACATATACTCTTCTTAAGCACACACAGAACATTCTACAGGATACAACTTATGTTGGGCCCCAAAGCAAGACTTAACAAATTTAAAAAGACTAAAATCTTATCTAGTATCTTTTCTAATCACAATTTCTGATTTCTGAAATCAGAAATTTGTGAGAGGAGGAAATGGGAAATTCACAAAAATGTAGAAAGTAAACAACAGGACATGGCTCAGTCAGTTAAACATCTGCCTTTAGGTCGGTTCATGATCCGGGGTCCTGGATTGAGACCCACATTGGGCTCCCTGATCAGCAGGAAGTCTGCTTCTCCCTCTACCTACAGCTCCACCTTCTTTTGCTCTCTCTTTCTGTCAAATGAATAAATTAAATCTTTACAAATAAATACATAAATAAAAGTAAACAACACACTCCTGATCAACCAATTCTGCCACTTACAACAAGATGCATACAACTTGAGGGCATTATTCTAAATGAAACAATTCTGAAAAAGAAAGACAAATATCGTATGATCTCACTGACATGTACAGTCTTAAAAAAAAAAAAAAAGTCATACTCAGAAACAGAGAGTAGAATGCTGTTTTTCAGAGGTTGGGGAGTAGGATAAGTGAGGAGACGTCAATCCACTGGCACAAACTTCCAGTTATAGAGGAATTTCTGGGTATCTAATATTCAACATATGATTATAGTTAACAATATTATATGCTTGAAAGTTGCCAGGAGAATAAATCTAAAATGTTCTTACCACCGAAAAAAAAAAAGAAAATATATTTATGTGAAGTAATAGATGTGTCAATTAACCTTACTGTGGTAATCATTTTGCAATAAATACATGTATTGAATCATCACAATGATTATACCTTAAACTTATACCATGTTATATTCAATTATATCTCAATAAAACCAGGGCAGGAGGGGGCAGAAGAAGTGCAGGGAGCCAATAAGGGAGAGGCAAAGATGAAAAATACTAGAAAGAACTGCAGGAACATTATTTGTGATTCTGGGTTCCAAAGCTCTTTATGGGACTCTTTGACTTAAATCAATTAATTTCTTGTTATCCTTTAATTTAATCTTATCTGAGTTTTTATGAGACCTAAGAGTGCTGATTATAATCCACAGAGTAAAATTTCATCAATTCAAAAAACATCAAAAGTATACAGTTACAGAATACAAAATGAAATTAGCCCAGGAATATATCTAAAGAAAAATTTAATGTTACCAGATGCTCCAGGAATGTAGAGATAATTTAATGTTAGGGAATTTATTGGGATAACCCAGCACACATTAGTAAGTCAAAAGTAAATAATGATTATTTTAATAGTATCTAATATTTTTAAATATTTAATATTTTTAATATCAAAAAAACTACTCATAAAATATAAAATCTATTCTTTTTTTCTTATTAAATAGGATTAAAAGAATACTTCACTAAAGAAAAAAATACTATCTCCCCCAAGCCATTAGCCAAAATCATACATAACCTGAAAGATTAGATATATTCCCATCCCAAGATGGTCAAGACAAAGATGTACGCTATCAGTATTTGAAATTGTTCTGGAAGTGCTATCATTGCCGTTACAAATTGCATATATAATATATTATCAAATATATCTATCCAATATATATATCCAAAACAAATCCAAATTGTAAATACCAGAAAGGAAATGAACATTTTATCATTTACAAATGATGACTGTTTACTTAAAAAATTCTAATATAATTAATAGAAATATGTAACACCAAGTGTATGACTAGAAACAAAATAAACATATACAAATTTTTTTCTGAATATCAATAATACCTAGTCAAAAATAAAAACAAAATAGCTTTTCTTGCCAATAAAACCAATTAGAAATTGTAACATAACAAATTAGAAAATATAACAGAAGAAAATGGGGCTGTTCATAATAGCAATAAAAATACATCCAGCAGGGGCATCTGGGTTGCTCAGTGGGTTAAGCCCCTGCCTTTGGCTCAGGTCATGATCTCAGGGTCCTGGGATCAAGCCAGGACCCTGCTGAGCAGAGAGCCTGCTTCCCTTCCTCTCTCTCTGCCTGCCTCTCTGCCTGCCTGTGATCTCTGTCTGTCAAATAAATAAATAAAATCTTAAAAAAAAAAATACATCCAGCAATAAAACAAACAAACAAACAAAAAAAAACAGAAAAAACCTGTAAGACTAAATCTTTAAAAGGCCTCCCAAAAATGGAGACACATACAATGCTTTCCTATCAGAAGACTCAATAATGTAATGATGTCACTTTTCCCTATTATAAGTTTTAATGTCACCCCAACCAAAATAAAAAGCGCTTTTTAATTACATTTTTAATTTTTTTTATACCCTGACAAAAATTATCTCAAGTTCATCTGGAATGATAAATGAATTAAAATCCATTTTCCTACTTTTCTGTAGGAAAAAAGAATGAATGGGCATTTGCATGACCAGATATTAAAAATATATTATGAAACCAATAAAAACTGAAACAAGGCAGTACAAACATGAGTAGTTAGAAATATCAAAAGCATAAAGACAAAAAAAACAGAAATGAAGGCTTGAATATATACAAATTTAATAGGTAATTTAAATAAGATTTCAAATTAGAGAGATTATAAATGAACCATTTATAATAAACCATTCTGAAGAAAATGACATTAGAACTCAACATACAATGGTAATTTCTGAATGAATAAATGATAAAAGGGGAAAAAGAATGCCAACCTCATACTGAATATACTCCACATTCTCCTAGATTAAAGAGGAATTAAATGAAAAATAAAATCTTCTAGAAAATACCGGAGAATAATGATCTGATATTATACTGAGAAAGATCTTCAAAAATATTTAAGCAAAGTTAGAAATCATAAAGGAAAGGAATAACGGATTTGAATATATAAAAATTCAAATATAGCAAAAAATTACTAAAAACTAAAGAAAGAAGAGGCAAGAAATAAACCAGGCAAAAATACTATATATATTTATATCTGTTATATATTATATACATGTTATATAAATGACATTATATATGACATAAATTAATAAAAATTCTTTTAAATCAGTAACAAAACAGACCAATTTTTTAAGCAAATCACAAAAGGAGGAACCTCTGCCCTTACCATTCGTGGTCTCACTCTCAAATAAACAAATATATCTTAAAAATAAATAAATAAGCATGCACACCCCATTATAGTAGTTTAACCTCAGAAAACAAACATAATATTCTGGAAAGTTTTATTTATAAAGCTATTTGCCTTAGCACTGTTTATAGTAACTACAGCAATTGAGTTCTTACAGTGGCAAAGGCAGGCACAAAAATATAAGGGTCTTTTTGGAAGAAGGAAGGGGCAGAACTGGTACTGAAAACTGTAGACATTAAGGTAACTTGCAAGTCCACCTGTCTTCTTCACATGTCGTGTTATTAGTCATTTATGTTCTCTCCCCCTCCTTCTCCTCTTCTACTCTCCTCTAAGTTGGTTTCTTCAACTTGCTCAACACTCCTGCTCCCCTGTATCTCTTCTGTATGACTGACGTTTGCCATAACTCTTCTTGACCTGCTCTTAATTCATGGCATCGGTAAAGAATTCTTACAGTTTCTGCACTACTCTTAATTATCTTTCTTAACATACATTCTCCCCAAAAAGGAATTTGGCCTAACTCATTTTCTCATAGAGAACCACTGGTAGGAAGTGAGGAGCTGATCCAAACCACAGTGATCAGGGTCACAGGGAGCATGGGCAGATGTTCACTCTGCCATTTCTAGTGCAGAAACACACAAGCATACACACCCACACAACCCTGGCAATCACCTAGGTGCTCCCACACCAGCAGACTCGATCAGCTAATAAATTATAGCTCATTGATCAGAGAAAGAAATATGCACAGTATATTGCAACACACGCCAGGGGCTATAATACAGACTGTCAGTGAAATCTGGATAGTAGAATAACAATCATTCTTAATTTTGTCCTTGGTGGCTTTGTATTTTCTAAAATCCCTATAATAAATACCGATTTCTTTTATAAATCAGAAAAGAACTTACTTTGTATAAAGTTTTAAAAATTTTTTTAACTTTACTTCATAGAGAAAAATCATTTTGATTACCTTTCCATCATCACATCTTGTGCCTTCATTCACCATCCCAGGATCTGGAACATCTGATCCTAGCTGGAAATCCACACCCCAACATTTGGTGCCTTTACTGGGAGTCTGAATAATAGCAGGAACGATTCCAAATACAGGCATGTCTTGGACATTCTCACACTGAAGCTTTCCACACAATGCATTCCTATAAAGATAGAGGAATAATGCAAACATAAAATATACCCAGTGTAGATACAAAAGGAAAATTGTGTATTTTGATACATAAGGAAAGTTTATTTATATTTAGTGAAGGGAATCTCAACAGAGAAAGTATATGAGAGCAAAGACTTCAAAGCAGTTCTCTTCAAATATGGATAAGAGGTAAGTGGATGCTAACATGGAGATTAGTAGGGTACCAGGTGGTGCTCATGCTGCTTCTTCCCCCACACCTAATCTCTCTTTACTATCTGTCTAGAGCTCGAAAAAGTCTGAGGAAAAAGTTGTTTATAAATATAACTTTGCAAATGTTTTCACACATATTATTTCAAAATAATAGGACCATACCAAAGTTTAATTGTGACTTCTTATAGAGTTACAGTAAGGAGAAAATTAGATTCTGTACTGTAAAGTAAGAAAAGACTCCACACTTCTTGGCTTGGGTTAACTCTTAGTTACTTAAAGACTCAACTTATTAATTCACTAATTCAATTCACTGGTTCAGCATTACAACAAGCATTATGAAGGTATGCCTAACTATAACTCTTATCACCAAGGCTGTGTTAGCTCAATACCCTTCCTATAACCTTTCATAACACGCTAAATACCACTACCATCAACTCTGATGATGCTATATTGAAATCTTCTACTTGACTGTCTTGTGATCCAAGCAACTACCCTACACTTGAATCTCCTTTACGGTATCACTGCCAAGTGATATAGGATGTAATTTTCCTTGAATTCACCTAATCCTCTAACTCACTAGTCCCTAAAAGTTTTCATTCTAGATATCACAAAACTATTTTACTTCTTGAGTTAAAATCTATCTCCTTATAACTGTTCCTCATTGGTCCCAGACATTCCACATGAGATCACACAGCTAATGTCTTTTCCTTCTCCCACATGGCAGCTATTTTAGGACAATTATCATGTAGTTCCTAAATACTTACTTCAACAGAGCAATACCCTACAATCATTTCTTATGGAACAAGGATCTTCCCCTCTAAATAGTTCGTTTGTCTCACAGCCTCTTGAAGAACAGTACTCAGAGTAGGGCATGAAATTTCAGTTATAGCCTGACAAGCAAAGAACAAAATGGAGCTCACATTTCCTTTATCTTAGATACTGTACTACTATTAAGCCCAAGATTACAGCAGCCTTTTTTTTAAGATTTTATTTATGTATTTGAGAGAGAGTGCACAAGCAGGAGGAGAGACAGAGGGAGAAGCAGACTCCCCAGTAAGCAAGAAGCCCAAACAAAGCAGGACTTGATCCCAGGAGCCTGGGATCATGACCTGAGCCAAAGGCAGAAGCCCAACCTACTAAGGCACCCAGGCAACCCTACAGTAGCTTTTACAGTAAATACATTACATTATTGATGCCCTTGAACTGATCACTAGCTAAAATCCCTATTTACTTTTTGCATATACTATTAAGTCTCCTCTTTACTCTATCCTGCACTCGAGTTAGTAATTTTGTCACAACTTTACATTTATTCTTAAGTCACCAATTATTTACTAGTTAACTTGAATAAAGTGCTTACACTTTCTCAGCTTCAGTTCCTTCATCTGAAAAACAAGAGATAAATAACAATGTCTATCCACATAGTTGGTTGAAGTTAGATAGGAAAATCTCTAAAACAAAACATAGTATAAAGCAGACCTAAGTTAACATCTGTTGGAGCCTACCAAAATTCACATTCCTATGATATACTTAGGTTTTGTGTGTAGTATTGGTGACATATTAAAAAGCGGTTACAAATCAATAAGAAAAAAAAAAAACATGTCCACAGAAAAGATTAGCAAAGATACAAAAAAGGCAATTCAGAAAATAAGGAATGCAAGCAGCCAACAAAGCTAAGAGATTGTCACTCTTATAAAGGAAAATTCTATTACAAGCCTCAATAGAATAATTGCTTCTGGCAAGGATCATCAATGCATGCTAAAACCACAAAGTAAAACACCGGTGGGAAACTGGCTATTCATATTGTATAAAATCATCACTCCTCTACATATTATCTGATAGCTGTAATGGGCAAAACAACTCTACAAGTTGCAAGATCTTGTCATGGCCACTTAGTATCACTAATAAAATGAATTTATCCAGAATTATGTGCCTCCTTGACATAACGTACCAGTCATGAAGTATTCTTCCCTAAAATGTTTAACCTGAATTAAGACTTTAAATTTAATTAAGACTTTAAACTTCTGATTTATAGAGAAATCAAGGGATAGAGACACAAGTTAAACAACAATGAGAAGAAACTAACAAATCCAGATCATGGGCCATTCTAAAAGGCCACTGGCCCAGTTATTTCCTTAAGGCACTATCACTAAAAAGAAAAAAATAAATGAAGAAGACTATTTTAGATTAGAAGTGACTTAAGTGACATGACAATTAAATGCAATATATGATTCTTAACAGATCCTAATGTGGAAAAAAAACAGCTATGAAACACAATTTAAGGACAACTGGAGAAACCTTAATATTAACCAGGTATTACATGATAGTTGGAAATGATCGTTCTTAGGGCAGTGGTTTGGACATAAAACCTTCCCATGGAATTAAAAATACTAAAAATATATTAAGAATAATAATTTGGAAAAAAGAATAATAATTTACTTCCCCTCAAAAAGTATTACATAATTACAAGAGAACTTATATCTACAACTACTTTTAAAACTATGTAAGATAGATATCAAAAGTCATGTTCATATCCCCTTTTGAAATACTTTGATTTTTTTTTTATTTTCCCTCCATCTACTCTGTTTTATGTTTCAAGAAAGGTAAATTCTGAATATTCTGTGAAATACACCATATATTAATAACTAATTGTTAAAGAATTGGAACAAAATAAATGGACTAAGATTAAGGGGGGAAAGGTACACAGCAGTAAGAACACCTATAAGAGGGCATCTGGTTCTGTGAAGAAAGATGGGGTAGTCTTTGAATGTAAGATCTGGAGGACTGGAGAACATGCCAGCCAGAAGGAACAGCATGGACGGAGGCCCTGTGGCAGAAGGACCACATGTAGGCCGCCTCAGCTGGTGTCTCACAGCATTTAATGGCTGAGTAGATAAAGATGAGCCTACAAATAAACACATTCAAAGAGCAACTGGAAACACAGAAAAGAACACTAGAAGAAATTTCCACACAGAAGCCAAGGAAAGAGGGAGGTTTCTTCAAGAACAAAATGGTCAGCATAGTTGAATGCTACTAAAAGTCAAGTAGCATGAAGACCTAAAAATTTCAGTTGGATTTCGCAACATGGAGATCACTGTTGTTATTTCTTCTTAGCAAACATTGTTTCACTAGAGTTGCTTAGACTAACTGGCAAAGTAGGAGGTGGAGCCGGGAGAAGAGATGCACAGTATTTCAGAATAATTTCAATTACACAAAATATCAGTGTGTGCATGTATAGCACAAAGAAACAAAAAGAGAGGAAGAAATACACTGAAATCAGTAAATATATACCCATGGAGATTATGGATGACCATTTTCTCATTTACAACTTTTTAATAATTATTAATTTTTTACCATACACAAATACTACAGAAACAAGAAAGTTTTAATCTGTCACTTTAAAGTTATAGAGAGTGGGACGCCTGGGTCAAGCGTTGGTTAAGCATCTGCCTTTGGCTCAGGTCATGATCCCAGCGTTTTGGGATCGAGTCCTGCATCGGGCTCCCCAGGCAGTGGGGAGCCTGCTTCTCCCTCTGCCTGCTGCTCCCTGCTGCTTGTGCTCTCTCTCTCTCTGACGAATAAACAAAAAAAATCTTTTCAAAAATAAAAAATAAAATTACAGAAAGCAAGAACATAACAACATCCAGAATGAAGACTGCAGATACCTTTATTTACACATTAATCAACCTAATCTTTTAATGACAAAAAAGAAGAGGAAGAATGTTTATTTGAGGTTCTTACTGTAGAATAAAGAAAACCAAAGATTCTACAATCTGTTAGATTTTAGGCAATGAACATCAAAAGAAATGAATTATTTTACTAGTTCTCAGAGTCTCTCTAAAGCTTTGTTAGAAAATTTTCAAGTTTGGAAATTTCAGTATTTAAGGGGGAGAAAGCAAGCAGATGCAAGGGACTATATAAAAGATATCAGAGATGACTGGTCTTACACTCTTGCACATTCCTTCACAGCCTTGCCTTCACTTACCCAGTGGCACACTTCTTGTATTCATTGCCAGAGAAGCCACAATTGCCAAATCTGTCACCTTTCGAATTCACATCAATGAAACAATCTCTTGGGGCAGCCTTGGCTTCTGTAACAAAAAAAAAAAAAAAAAAAAGGCAATTTAATGCAGAAATAGAAGTATTCCCTATGTCAACCCACACACGAGGATGAACTGCTTTAACACCTTCTAAAATGTTTCAAGCCTCCCAGGTAGAACGTTTTTGATCCAATTTTATGCTTAACAAAATGTAAAAGTAAAGCTTAGAGAGTCTTTAAAAGTTACCCTGGGCTCAAAGAAAAGTAATTAAAAGAAATGCCATTAAACAAGATGACATTACAAATAAATGAAAAGGTGCACACAGCCTGGTGGTGGTCTCGGAGTACCTGTTCTCAGCCTCTCAAACACATACCTGCTGCCTTGTTAGATCAGGCTCGGAAGGGCTGATTAAAAGACTGCCAGCTACTATTACTGGTTTTTTTCATTTACCACATTTGGATGCTGAATTTAGATGCCCCCCACTCACACGACAGATTGGCAAACAACCATGACAGCTGAGGAAGTAGCGAACCATTCTTGCTTTCTTGCATCTTATGTAAGTGTTAGCACTTCATGTTCAGTTCACCTGCCAATTACACATTCCTAAAAAACTTTCCTTGTAAATATTTTTAAGCCAAAATGACAGTACTTTCTATTGAAAAAAGTAATTCACTTGCCTATCTTGCACATCTATTGCTATGTTGTTTTGGCTAAAAGAAAATGACCGTGAGGCGGGGGGGGAGCTGGAAAAGAGGCAGAGGACCACAGGACATGGAAAGGGAACAGAAACCTTCCACACAGGGCAAACAGCACGTGGCAGCATCCCTAGCGGGGCCCTTCCACAGAAGAGAAGCTCTACAAATCCAGATAATCTCCAAAAAGAAAAGTAAGTCTAGTTCACTTAGTCCTAGGTTTTTCCGTAGGCCTCCATGAAGATGGCATCATTGCTAAAAACCAGTATTTAACTTGTTAAAATGTATCTGTTATAATTTTTTAGTCTGCGATGAGTGGCTTATTTTTGCAAAATGGATCAGAAGTTGACAGATCTCCACTATTCTATACCATGACCTGATTAACACAAATACATCCCATTTAATTTTTTAGTCCTCTTGGCTCAATCCCTTTCTGACCCACCGTAAGATAAGGGCTATAACAGAACAAGAGACAGAAACTAGAGGCAGCAGCAATCTGATCAAAGTCAACACCTAGTTTCTGAGAGATCTAGCACAATACTCATGAAGGAGCCTCTTTTTTTTTTTTTTTTTTAAGATTTTATTATTCATTTGAGAGAGCGCACAAGCAGGGGGAGAGATGGAAGGAGAGGGAGAAGTAGACTTCCTGCTGACCTGGGAGCCCAATGTGGGGGTCAAACCCGGGACTTGGAGATTACGACCTGAGCTGAAGGCAGACATTTAACTGTCTGAGCCACCCAGGTACCCATAACTGATCTTCTTAATTGAGACAAATAAAAATAAAAACAGAGGATTCGGGTCTCCTTTCCTTCCCTCCTTCTCCGCCCCCTCCTCTTTCCTTTCTTTCTTAAATATGTATTAATCCCCTACTAAGTGTCCCACACCCTGATTAGTAGTGGATATAGTTTACCAGTATCTCTCTGGAAAGATACAGAAAAGCTCCTGTTAGTAACTCTCTGCTGTCTTAATGACAAGTTTCAACAAACATCTAGTGCTCACTTATTTATTCACTTGAACGTGGTGTTGTTCCTGTTTTTACTGACTCAAGAGAGAAACAGAAGAAGATAGTAAAACAAGATCCCAGCACGGTTTGGGCATAAGCCCATCATTGTCAATTATCAAACAAAGCAATCTGCCTCATTATGCTGAAAGCAACCTTTTCCTTGAGAACCTCAATCACTTGAACCCGAGAAAGGAAACACAAGATGCCATACAATAAAGACTATCACTGCAGGAATACAGCTAGCATCAGTGTGTAATAAAAATCAGACTAACAAAAGGTGCTGCCAGGCCTCAATGTACACTCCCTATGGTTCTTCACCAGAACTACTGAATTATAGCTACTTGATATCCTTTGGCATAACAAACAGCAAAGTCAAAGAAGCAATCAGAAAGTCTGACTTGCACAGACCTATGGCTATAGTTAGCTGATCATGGTGCTCCTAGAAATAAAAAGAGAGGAAGTGTACCAGTAAATTTTTACTACATCTGTATAAAGTTCGAGGTCAAATGAACAAAACAGTGTAATAGGCCCTCAATCAACTGCCAAACTTGAGCCTTATTACACACCCAGAACCCCCTACATGAACGGGAGGACTGGTCCTCTTCAGGTAGACACTGGATTCACGGCCCAAAATGTATACTCTTACTCTTTTTCTAGTCCTTCCCCAACAGGATCTATGGCCATATACCAGGTTAACCGGGCATTGTGCAAAACGAAAATCATCAGACCTCTCAGAACTACTGGACACTGGCTCTGAACCGACACTGAATCCCGAAGACCCAAAACATCACGGTGGCCTACCAGTCAAAGTAGGGAGCTATGGAGGTCAGCTATCAATGGAGCTTCAGCTCAGGTCCTCCTCACTCACAGGAGGCCCACTGCATCCCAAACCCATCCTGGGCTTATTTCCCCAGTTCCAAAATGCACTACTGGAACACACACAATCAGCAACTAGCAGAATCCCCATGCTGGCTCCCTGACCCATGGAGTCAGGGCCATTATGGCAGGAAAGGCCAACTGGAAGTCACTAGAACTGCTACTACCTAGGAAAACAGTAAACCAAAAGGAATAAATATCACAATCCAGAAACCACTGCAAAGTCAATACCACCATTAAGGACTGGAAAGGTAATCCAGGTCAACTAAGCTATCTGGCCTGTGCAGAAGACAGACTGATCTTGGAGAACAAGAGTGGATTATCAGAAGCTCAAGCAGCTGGGGAGGTAAGTGCTGCTCTAGCTACTGTGGTTCTATTGCCTGAGCACCTTCACGGATCTCCTGGCACCTGGGACGCAGCTGCTGACCTGGCTACTGTACTGTAGTGGTACTGTTCTCTCCACCCCAGCTGCTAACCATCACCAGATGCACTTTGCTTTCAGTTGGCAATCCTCTCTCAGGGGTACAGCAACTCTCCAACCCTACACCATGAGTTAGTTTGGGGGGATCTTGATCGACTTTTTCTTATCTTTTGAAAGAAAGATAATTCCATCCATTCTATGGATGCCATTATCTGACTGAACCTAGTGAGCAAGAAGTAGCAACACTGTAGATCAATCAGTAAGACAAACTGCATGTCAAAGGTGGAAAGCAAATCTGAGAAAAAATCAGGGGTCTTCTACCTCTGTGAAATTTCTAGGGGCTGGTTGTGTGGGATATATCTATAGTTCCTTTCAAAAGTGAAAGATAAGTCATTACATCAGGCCCCACTGGTCCAGAAATCATGAGGTAGAAGTGGAAGTGGCACCACTCTTTCTCCTAGTGACCCTCTAGCAAAATTTTTGCTTCCTGTTCCTACCACCTTATGTTCCTGCTATCCTAGAGATCTTAGTTCCAAGAGGAATGCTTCCATCAGGAAACACAACAACGATTCTACTGAACTAGATGTTAAGACTTAAACCCAGGGTGCCTGGGTGGCACAGTCGTTAAGCATCTGCCTTTGGCTCAGGTCTTGATGCCAGGGTCCTGGGATAGAGCCCCACATCAGGCTCCCTGCTTGGCAGGAAGCCTGCTTCTCCCTCTGCCCACTCCCTCTGCTTGTATTCCCTCTCTCGCTATCTCTCTGTCAAACAAATAAATAAAATCTAAAAAAAAAAAAAAAAAAAAAAAAGACTTAAACCCAGCCATTTTACACTTCTCATACTTCTGAATGAACAGACAAAGAAGGGAGTTACTGTGCTGCCTGAACTTTACTACTACTCCATTGTGCCAAAGTAGCACTGGACTAATACCACACAACAGAGATAAGGGAGAATCTCCGTGGAATACAGGAGACCTCATAGGGTGACTCTTAGTATTAGTATGCCGTGTGACTGAGACCAATGGAAAGCTACAGCAACCCAATTCAGGTCACGCAGCCCAGAGCCTTCAAGAATAAAAGTTTGGGTCACTCTACAGGTTAAAAACTACGACCTACTGATATGCTTGGTGAAGACAAAGGATATATGGAATGGATAATGAAGAAAGTTGTTAAACCTACCAGCTATGACCACATGACCAGTTACAGAACCTAAGACTTCAATTGTCATGAGTATTTCTTCCCTTTTGTCATAAATGTATTTATAATCAGAAGTCCCCACAACTGACTTCCTGGGTCCAACTAATTGGCTAGAGCAGCTCACAGAACTGAGAAACATTTTTACTTACTAGATTACTAATTTTTGTAAAGGGATATAACTCAGGAATAGCCAGATGGAAGAGATACATAGGGGAAGGTGTGAGGGAAGGGGCTTGAAACTTCCATACCTTCTCCAAGTACAACTTTCCCAGAATATCCACTTGTTCACCAAGCTGGAAAAGCTCTCAGAACCCTATCCCTTTGGGGTGTTATGGAGGCTTCATTGCATAGGTATGGTAGATTAAACCACAGGCCATTAGTGATTAACTCAATCTCTAGCCCCTCTCCCCTTCCTAGAGGTGGGGGAACTGAAAGTTCTAACCCTCTAATCACACTGGTTGGTTCCCTGGGCAACCAGCCCCCACCCTTGGGTTACCTAGGAGCTTTCCAAATGTTACTTCATTAACACAACAAAAGACACATTTATAGCTTTCATCACTTAGGAAATTCCAAAAAGTTTCAAAAGCTTGATGCCAGGAACTGGACAAAGATCAAATATATTTTTCTAATTATAAATCACAGTATCACATCAATCCGCAGAGCTTTAACTAAAATCATAATAATCTACAGTAAAAGAATGAAGAATGGAAAAAGACCAAGAATATGATGGCAGTTGACAAGGGTTAAAAGAAGGAAAGAATTTTAAATTCTCATCTTCCATAGTGAGAAATTAATGGTTAATACCTAGAATGGAAAAATCAAAAAATGGCATTACCAAGAGATTATCTAAAGACCTGAAGCAAATAACAGAATAATCAGCTAGAAAAAGTGAAAAGTGGTTGCCCCAGTGAATGGGGCTATTAGGTGGAAGCACACTTTTTCATAAAAACTTATTTTTAAAAATCTGGCTCTTTAATATGTACATATAACTTTGATAAAAATGAAAACTTTAAATAGAGAAAGCAGGAAACTTTCAAACATCCTAAATATCCATCAGCATGAGAATGGATTCCATTTACATAATGAAGTATTCTAATGTACTGTGATCTAAATGTATCATAATGTATTGATACTTTAATCAAACGTATCAAAAACATTTTAAGTGAGCAATGAAAACAGCAGACCCATATGTATATATACCCATACTTTTTATATGAAATTATTAAAACTAGAACATGATACTAAGTAAATACATATTTATTCTGTTTATATACATATAGAATAGAAAGGTGATAAAAAGAGAGGGAATGAAAAGCAAAAACCATCAACTGAATTTGCACATATCAAATTCATGAACAGGACTGGTCATGAAGAAGGAAGGAGGGATATATAACAGGAAAACTGAAATTTTATCAATAATGTTGTCTTTACATTTTTAACAAAAACTGAAGCACAAAATCAAAACAACCAATTTCAATTACAGTTAAAATGTCTTACTTGAGCCAAAGATGACTTGACACTGAGCATCGTAATACTGGCACATGCCATTGTAACAATAGGCTTTGTTATTCTGGCAAGGATATCCATTCTGAATAAAAACATCTGGCTGACAGAACTGGGAAGAACCATTGCAGTATTCTGGAACATCACATTCATTGGTTTTTCCTCGGCATAAAGTACCACCTGGAAGGAACTAGGGTAATAAAATTCAAATTAAACAGGAATATCAGGACAAATTAATCAAATCTGAAACCACAGTATTTATATCTATAAAAAGTTCTAACAACAAAATATTAGAAAACCAACAGAAATATGAGCAAAGTCTGATAACAGGCAACTCATAAAAGCCATGAAATACAGAAAATGAAAAAAATATAACCTCATGATAACCAAAAGAAATGCAAATTAAAACTTTAAAAGCACTTCACACTTGGGGCACCTGGGTGGCTCAGTCAGTTAAGCATCTGTCTTCCGCTCAGTTCATGATCCCAGGGTCCTGGGATTGAGTTCCACATCGGGTTCCCAGCTTAGCGGGGAGTCTGCTTCTTCCTCTCCCTCTGCCCCTCTACCCCACACCTGTTCATGCTCTTTGTCTCTCAAATAAATAAATAAAATCTTAAAAAAAAGAAGGCACTTTATGCCCATCAGACTAACCAGGATTATAATACTTGCTAGCAACCAATGTCAGCACAGCAAGAATTTGATTACCCTGCTGGCAGAAGTATAGACTGGTACATTTGTGGAAGGTATATAATATGTGTCAAAATTTTTAACATGTATACTCTATCCCAACAATTCCATTTAGAAACAAAAATTAGAAGCAACCTAAACAGCCGTCATTAGTTGACTCCATAAAGAAATTATGGTATAGCCACATAAAACAGTATTAACTACGTAACCATGTAGAACTATATGAATAAAGTCTATGGTACCTTACTGAAAAAAGCAGGTAGTAAAAATAAGTGTATCTGTGTTCACACACTCACACTTATACACAATACATATACACATGCATTCACATTTATATAGGAAGAGTATGTAAAGTTAACAAATTACCAACAATGGCTACCTGAGGAGGGTAAAATATGATAGAGCATCTTTCACTGCATACTTCCTATACTTTGGTATTATTAAATTATTTATTTTAAAAAAACACAGATTACTTTCTTTTCTTTTCTTTTTTTTTTTAAGTAGACTCCATGCCCAGCGTGAAGTCCAACACAGGGCTTGAATTCATGACCCCAAAATCAAGACCTGAGCTGAGATCAAGAGTCAGACACTGAACCCATTGAGCCACACAGGTGCCCCAGATCACTCTTAAAATCAGAAAAAAAAAGTTTCTCCTTAAAATAAAAGTCTCACAAGACCACTTGTTATAAAAGAATGTAATTCAAAATTATAAACAAGTGGTATAAAATTTTTCATAAAATCATGTAAGAATAGTGCTCTCAATCAGAAAACATGGATTTTAATATATCCCTATTTGTCCTTTTTCTACTTTTTTCCAAATAGGGAGGAATTCCTTACTGTAGAGAGTAAAATGGAGTCTCTTGCATCAAGCAGGGCCCTGTGTCAAGCAATGACACAAGTAGTTCAGGTACTGCCCCTAGGAGATATCATCCGGGACACATGTTAGCTGACACCACCAGAACTGATAAGAGAATAACCAGAAGAGGTCTGCAGAGACCCAAAACTCACTAAATCTCTTTAAAAAGGGAAGGATTTTGGCAGCAAGCCGTCAGACTCTTCAGACCTTGCTGCCAAGGCTCTGCATGATTAATCTCCAAATAGAATGTAGAGCCTTTACCACTTGAACATCAGAAGCAGTGAGTGCAGAGAGCTGACCCAGACCAGATGGAGGCCTTGTCTCAACCACACGTCCACAGTTCTTTCACTTCCTGCGCCCTTCTGCTACCTTGTTTGTTGTGTGCCTTGTCTTCTCTCCTGCTCCAGGTACTTTGTAAGGAGCCTAGTTTCATCACATAGTGAACTGTCACTGAGTTTGGAATCCTGAACCTGGTTTCTGATTGTGATTTAACTTTGCTTATGACTGAATAAAACTGACATCATAGAAAAACACAACTCATGTTGTTGGCAGGATTCACTGTCATTGACTCATCATGTGTTAGAAAATTTAGAAGAATCAGAAAAGACTCCTAAAGTCTTGCTTGAATTTGACTATAGCTGAACTGAAAATAATAAACTGGGCAATAAATTTATGTGAATATAGAGTTCCCCAGAGTCTCACTGAGAGTGAAATCCTACGGTATTGGCCCAGGCAGGTGAAAGAAAGACTGGTTCTATGCAGGGAGCAGTCAGCAGCCAAAGCTCGTCTGGGGTTACGCCTTTGTCTGTCAGGCACGGCAGAACTAGCCAAAGCTGAGACCAAGGGACACTGCCTCAGAAAGGCACTTGGAGGGCCAAGAAAAATTAAACCATTTGTAGGTACTGCAAAGATATATGCCACTACTGGCCAAATTAATCTATAACTTGGCAGAAAGACGTGGACAAAAATTATAGGAAAATCTGTATAAATATCCTAGGGTATAAGTGGGAACTAGAGCTTTACATAGTTAAGAAATTGTATATAGCAGCTGCTAGGTTATAAAAAAGGAAGAAAGATGTGTGCACTAGGTAAAAGCCCGAAAAGGATGGTGAAAAGGGCCCAGAGGCCTGACACCATACTTTGTATACACTTTGTATACTTTGTACTTCTATACATTGTATAGAAGACCTGTGGAGCTCCATAGAATTCGAAGCTAGAAAGAAGCTCACAATCAGGACCCCAGGAGATGCAGTCATGGATCTGAAGGATTCTAAAAATGTAAAGCCCTTAGTGTCCCAGGCGCCCACTGCAGAGGTTCCCATCTTACCTATAAAAACCATCTCGCAGTTAGGCCAGGGCAGACAAAGGGCAAAGAGCTAGCTAATTAAGTAATGAGGCAGGCCAAATCAATGAATAATTTAAAATTTAAAGGACAATAACCCCTTAGGACCCCAGGATCCCCATCCTGAGGATCCAGGAGACTATGATGACCCTGGGGCAGGGGGCCGGAAGGAGAATAAATTATCACAGCAGACCTAGAATTACCAGGAAGAAAGTATCAGGTTACAGTAATGGACAAGAAAACCTGTGGAAATAGCAGAGGACAAGAGAATACAGTCATGCTCCACCTCAAAAGATTAGAACAGAATTTTGTCAAAAACATATATCTGATACAGACTGGATGCTTCATGTATGGGATAATGGGGCAAATACAACAGCATTATCGGGGCAGAGATGCCTCAGATATCTTCTTTAGCTGAAAATCCCTCTTTAAACCAAGGAAATGAAGGAGAAATAAACCACCAAAATTCTATCCCTCTGGCCCTGGATTGCTTTGGCATGGAGAAAAGTAAACTCTTATCTAGACCCCACGAAATTTGGAGATAAATAGAATTGGACTGACTTAGAGCAGGCTCAACTGCATTGCCACCAATTGGTTATTCCGGTTCTGATCTATGACACATCCTTTGAGGTGCCAGGCACTAATGGGATTAAAAGAGCACTGCTGTTAGGAACCCTGGAAAACATAAAGATGTCATTTACGAATGTGCTAGCAGGATGCCATACCATGCAAGATGTAATAAATATATGCAGATCATCAGGCACACATAAGATAACACTGACAGCTCAGGAAACAGCAATCACATTAGCGGGATATACCTAGGCCCTCAAGGGCACCTGAACTACTCACAAAATGAACACACAGGCAATCATCTGTGGAAAGAGACCACACCAGAAGGTTCACAAGTAATAATACTGTGCAGGTATCTGCAAACACAATGAGCAGACCATTTGCAGAGAGAGGACACAAAATTATCTGAACTATCAAAAAAGAGGGAACAGCAAATATATCCAGAAAGAAATCAAAGAAATATCAATAAGAAGTCACATGGAACAGAAATTAGTTAGAAACAGAGAGCCAAGAAATACAGAAAATAATAGAAATTGATACAAAAATCGAGACAGAAGAGGAGGAAAAAAGGAACATTTCAATGAAACCATTAAAAGAGGAGCAAGTATACCAGCAAACAGTATAGGAAAGGGAACAACAGATTTACTAAAATGTTCTTCATAAAAAACGAGAGGACCTCAGAATGGATTGGAAGGCCACCAAATCCAGGGATAATAGGCCACATATGCAATTAGCATTAAAAATAGGAAAGGAAATAAGAACAGACACATTTTTGGTAGGTACAGGATCCCAAATATCATTATTAAAGAAAGAAAGACCTAATGAAGGAAAAACTATAAATACTGAAGAATCAGGAGGAAAAATCCATAGAAACAGAAGTATTAATGTAAGAACAGAACCTGTGAGACATACTTTTGTGAGTGTACTGCAGCTAGAAAATATTATAGGAATGGATTTAATTCCAAAATTATATGAGGAATGGATGCCATTCAAAAGAAATAAAAATAAGAATATATGCTTAACATAGGGGTGCCTGGGTGGCTCAGTGGGTTAAACCTCTGCCTTCGGCTCAGGTCATGGTCTCAGGGTCCTGGGATCGAGCCCTGCATCAGGCTCTGCTCGGCGGGGAGCCTGCTTCCTCCTCTCTCTCTGCCTGCCTCTCTGCCTACTTGTGATCTCTCTCTCTCTCTCTGTCAAATAAATCAAGTCTTAAAAAAAAAAAAAAAAGAATATATGCTTAGCATAGAACTCCCCAGACTCCATAGGGAATCATTTACTAAACAATACCCATTAAAATGGGTATGTAAGGAGGTAACAGAAAAGATAATGGAATTATTAAAAGACAGTACAATTATTCCAGGAATGTCATCCAGTTTTATTGTCCCACATGTTCAGTGTTAAAACCTAGTAGACAATATAGGGTAACAACAGATTATAGAAATCTAAATAAAGTATCACCAAAATCAATGGGAGCATTACCTGACAGAAAAGAAGTAATTTAAAAGATAACTAGTTATAATGGAAAATATTATGTGACTATAGATATGTCAGACATGGCTTTTGCAATACCTATTATAGGAGAAAGCCAGGAATACACCAAAGTCTCATGGGAAGGCAAACAATATCAATTTGTAAGGTTGCTCCGAGGATATTTAAAGAGCCCAGTATAGCACATACTATACTGTCCACTCATATAGAGCAATCATTGTACAAATCTCTAGTAATAGTCTATGATAACATAACAACAAAAAATAAGGAGCAATTAAGACAAGAAAAGGAAAAGTTAATACAGGATTTAAGGGAAAAGGGATGGACTATTAACAATGAAAAAATATCAGGCCCAGACACTCATTGTAAACTTCTAAGAATTCAATGGTCTTCTGAAGGAAGGAAAATGCTAGATAAGGTTAATAGATAAAATATAAGCAATAGGACCACCTAAAGATAAAACAGAGGCACAGAGAGTTAAAGGCTCATTTGGATATTGGAGATAGCATACCTTAATATAATAGCATACCTTAATATAATAGATACCTTAATATAATCTTAAAACCTATTTACAAAATAACTAAAAAGGCACCAATTTTGAATGAGCAAAACAACAGGCTTTAGATACATTAAGGGATTTTTTTAAAGACATTTCAAACAATATACTATTGAGCAGTAGGAGAACCATTAAAAAAGAAATACTGGGGCGCCTGGATGGCTCAGTGGGTTAAGCCTTTGCCTTCGGCTCAGGTCATGATCTCAGGGTCCTGGGATTGAGCCCCGAATCAGGCTCTCTGCTGACTCTCTTCCCCCTTCTCTCTCTCTCTCTGCCTGCCTCTCTGCCAGCTTGTGATCTCTCTCTGTCAAATAAATAAATAAAATCTTAAAAAAGAAAGAAAGAAATACTGGTAAGTAGAGAATATGGTACATGGTCCCTGTGCACAAAGAAGGAACACAAACCTAATTTTCTACCAGTAGGATTTTGGACTACAAAGTTCCCATATTCAGAACACAAATATTCTATATTTGAAAAACATACATGGTAGCTATACAAAGCTTTAAAAAATATAGAACCTCTAACGGGAAATCAAAAAATAACAGTGTCAAGTCATATACCTTTGCTCCACTGGATAAAACTGAGCCCAGAAGAATGGACAGGTATCCAAATTGATTCAAAACTAACGTGGAAATGGTATATTCAAGAGACCTCTTTCCAGAGACAACCAAGACTCCACACGGAGGAAATATATAAGAAGGAAATAGACTTGCCAGAATTTACTCCAAGGAAGGGCAGGCAAATCCATACTCGAAACCTAGGGAAACAGGACCCACCCTGGTCCAAACGTCTATCAAATGCCTAGTTTACAGAGACATCAGCCTCCACAGTCTCTGGAAGAACAACAGACAGCTGTAGCACAGAGACCCGGGACAATTTGATACTCAGGGAGAAAGGTAGGACTCAATCTGCACAACATGTAGAATTAATTGCAGTAGTACTGGCTGTAAGAAAATCATTAAAGGAAAATCAAAGCACCATATATATTTTTACTGACTCATGGGCAGTAGCCCTATGGTCAGGAAAATGGCCAAGAAATGATTCTAAAATAAATGCCAAAGACATATGGTCAAGAGAATATTGGGAAGAATTATATATAGCTTTAGAGAAAATTAAAATTTGTTACACGTGTGTCAGCACATAAAAAAGTCAACACAGAGGTATCAAAATATGAGGCTGATGCATTGACAAGAGACATTAAGGCAAAAGAAACAAAGGAAGGTTTAAAATTAAAATTAAAAAGAAATAAGAAAGGATGGAGACACACATTGCCACCAGTAATGGTACAAAGAGAGAGGGATGGAAAACAGGAGGAACTCAAAGTAATACCAACTGAAATTTAAAAAGACAGGAAACCAATATCACATAGATAAGGAAATAACAGAAATACTAATAACTCCACATACAATTATGGAAATACATAGAAAGCATACATAGGAACACACGCCTTATATAAATGGTTCACTGAAAGAAATCTTAAAAGTTACTTGGCAAGAAATAAAAAGAACATTAAAAGAATGCATCACATGTAAACAGGTGATATATAAACACAGGTACACCGCATCAATAGATACATACCTACAAGCCTACCACATTTAATTTTATAATACAAATAGACTTTACAGGACCTTGAAATCACAGCTATCAACAGATATATACCACTACCATGGTAGACCCATATACAGGATTAGAGATAGCTCTGGTTGCCTCTAGCCCATCAGCTCATGCAACACTAAGAGCTCTAGAGTCATGGGCAGCTCACTTTGCAGCACCAGTAACAGTAGAAAGTGATTAGGGAACTCATTTGGCAGCCACCTTAGTTTAAAAGCTCTGTGATCTATGGGACTTACAATGGAATTACCATCTAGCCCACAATCCTATAGCTGCTGGATATACAGAGAGATTTAATGGATTATTAAAAATAGAATTATGATTGATAAGAGAAACAAAGAAGTTTTTAACAAGGCCTGGATATAGCTTGCTTTTTGCTAAATCAGAGAGGCAGGTTATAAAAAGATGGTCCTCATAAGATGTTAAACAACCCTGCCCCAGACACGGAAAAAAGGGAGGTAACAATAGACACACTTAGCACAGAAACATTTCTTGGACTACAGGGGCTAAAGGACAGTTGCGACTTAAGAAAATCCAGGACCTTGTTCCTATGGACATCCCTTAGAATACCTGAAGAAAAATTACATACTAGAAGGGTTTTCCACTACAGATCAGAAAAAAAAAATCTTTAGGGGTATCTGCGTGGCTCAGTGGGTTAAGCCTCTGCCTTCAGCTCAGGTCATGATCTCAGGGTTCTGGGATCGAGCCCCACATCGAGCTCTCTGCTCAGCAAGGAGCCTGCTTCCCCTTCTCTCTCTCTACCTGCCTCTCTGCCTACTTGTGATCTCTGTCAAATAAATAAATAAAATCTTTAAAATAAAAAAGCTGATATATATTTTTATGCCCCTGGTTATTACTTTGTACTTTTCATTATAAGACAAGTCTAATACACGCACACTTACATCATCAGTTAGAACACAAAAATCCAGTGTTGATCTAGTTTCCTGCTAATGATACTTCTGGGCAAAATATTACTTATAATTATCAACATTCTCCCGATTCTCTGTCTTGCTGAACTAATCAGATACTTCACTTATTGCCATAATAGAAATTGCCACATTGGTAACAGGACCCAACCACGGTGTAGAAAAATAGCTAATTACACCATCTGCTTAATTAAGATATCACTAAAAGAATAAGATTTTTTTACATTAGGAGAGAAGAGAGAAAGACAACAATTACCAGACTCAACCACACCAGACCTCCTAGAATCTCCTGAAAAGGATCTAGATTTGACACTTAAAATTTGGGAGGACAATCCAGATATGGAACAATACTTTTCATTCATCTAACCATCAGATGCACAATGGGTAGAACATACGTGGTCAGTACAGCACCCTAAGTGTAAGTATGTAATTAGAATTGACTCATCTATACTGATTTATATAGCTAACGACCATCCATGCATTGCCTGACCTACCCATTGACAAAATAAGACTTAGAAACCCTTTAAAGTTCCTGGTAGGACGAGGCATCATCTCTAACTTAATTATCTCAGCAATTCAGGAAGCAGAAATCCAAAGTTAAGCAAGAATTATATGAACTCAAAAAATGTGAACCCCTTACACAATGCAGTAGAAAACTTAGGTTCCAAAATTTTCTCAGCATTTAAAGAATTACATTCTATTGCCCACAGAACTATGTGTGATTATCATGCATACCAACTGGAATCTAAGTATAATAGTGACCATAAGATTCAGGCCCTGCAACAAAATTTACTTAATCTGAGAAATACTTATTTGAATGAACAATTAAAAATTAGTTGCTAAAGAATCAATAACCTTCTTGAGAGAGCATGGAATAATATTAGAAACATTACAGTAACAGGAAAAATGTATTCTTCTAACTGGACTGAATCTCTTTTACAATTAGACCTCTTGAGACCATCAGGTTGTGACAATACAGGGCAATGTAAACTTTCATTGTTAAGACTATTGGAGATCGAAGCCTACTAGCATATGACTCATATGCTGTGCAACAACAAATACAAGGTAATACTGCACTCTGGAAACGTGTATAACCCTATGGATAGATGGATATTCATTATCCAAAAAAATGGTATTTCAATGATCTCTTAACATGTACTATACCCGGCATGAATTGGAAATCAATGCTAATCTTCTTCCTTTAACAAAAGCACCCACTGAAAAGTTGTTTTTTAACATGGGACTCTTTAATTGGATAATTTGTGCTAATGTTTATTCAGAGGTTAAATTCTTTAATCACATTAAAATGAAGGATACTACTATCACCATAAATAATGAACATATTAAAATATTGTATGCTATTAATATAACATAATAAGTAATGCTACCAAAATGGATACCTACATCTCAGAATATTCATACAGAGATCTTCCAATATCTTACCATACTAAAATAACAGAAATACCTTGGGTTAAAACTGACAAAATTGATAAACTTTTGGATGAAAACATGGAAGGACTCAAAGCAGACCACAAACCCTTAACCAACAAGCTAACCCATTTTAAAAATGCTACACAGGCCCTTCATGCAGCTTCAGCGTGGTTAATATTAACTTAACTCCATTAAACAAAGACATAGAAAACATAATAAATGTTCCTTTCTAGAATTGTTAGCAAACTCCTTCAAACATGTGATTTGTTCTGACTCATGGTCTGACTAAAAACCTTTAAAATACCTAAAGATGGGATGGAATTATCTCTACACATTTGGGAATCCATTAAGGAAATTCTTCTATTATTTTCAGTTACCACTTTTGTTATATATCTTATTAAATATGCTATTAGAATGTTAAATATGCACTCTTACTCTTAAAAAAGAAAAAAAATCACAGAAAGACTATGATTCTCCATACCCTCACTGTTCTTTTTTGGATACACCAAGAGTCTATACTGAAGATCCATATGTATTTTTTTGATTTTTACCTTCTTTTTGTTTGACTTTATTCAACTAGATGTGACTCTGAGGTGGAGTTCTTATTTGTGTTTGCTTGATTCATTTTAATGTATCTATCTTGGTTGGATCTGATGTGCTCCTTATCTTATATGGTTTGAATTTAATTGATTTTGTTTGATTTCCATTGAAAACTTGATTAAGTAACCTAAACATATCTTTTGCTATGTTACCAAACTACTCTTGCCATCCTGCTTTAACACATATTTGATTCCTGGCATGGCCCTTAGAGAATTTGCCAAGAGGAATCATGGGGTAGAATGTAGAGAGCAAAATGGAGTCTCCCACATCAAGCAGGGGCCTGTGTCAAGCAATGACAAGAGCAGTGCAAGTACTGCAGCTAGGAGATAGCACCAGGACCCACAACAGCTGACCCCCCGGAACTGATCACCAAGAACCAGAGGAGGTCTGCAGAGACCCAAAACTAATTAAATCCCCTTAAAAAGGGAAGGATTTTGGCAGCCAACTGTCAAAGTCTTTGTCTATGACCACCTAAAAATGGTAACTGCCGCTGAAGGCTCTGTCCCAATGATCTCCATTATCTCCAAACAGAAGCAAGATCCTTCACTGCTTGAACATCAGAAGCGGTGAGTGTGGAGAGCTGACCCACAGATCGAGGCCTTATCTCAACCACACACCCACAGACTGACTTCGAGTTGGTTCGTTCACTTCCTGCGCCCTCCTGTTATCTTGTTCCTTGTGTGGCTTGTCTTCTCTCCTGCCCTGGGTGCCGAGTAAGAAGCCCAGTTTCATCACATGGTGAATTGTCACTGAGTTTGGAATCCTGAACCTGATTTCTAATTGTGATTTAACGTTGCTTTAGGATTGGATAAAGCTGACATAGTGGAGAGACACAGCTCATGTATGTGCCTTCACAGTGGTTTCATGACACTTACCCAACAGTCTTTACAACAGTCACCATATGCACATTCAGCAGATGATTTAAGTTTACAAGTACTTCCTTCACAACAAGGGTCGGATTCACACTCCTGTGAAAAGAAAATAACTGTCAACAAAGAAAGGAGTCATTGTCATCAATTTTCATTAATCAAAGTCTTATCTCAGATCTAGTATCTTCTTTCAAACTGGGCTATAGCAGTTACTCTCTGGAAAATCACTTACTATCTTTCTGAAGTTATCAGTGACTCTTCAGCTACAACCACTGAAAGTTCAACATCTTTCAAAGAACTGAAATCATACAGAGAATGCCTTTTTGTCTTCTGGAACTGCCAGAACAAGATACCATAGACTGGTGGCTTCAACAACAGAAATTTATTATCTCAGAGTTCTACAGGCTAGAGGTCCAAACTCAAAGTTCCAGCCAAGTCGGGTTTTGGGAAGGACATTCTTCCTAGCTTTGCAGACAGCTGCCTTCTCGCTGTGTGCTCAGATGGCTCCTCTTCAATTTGGATTGCCTGATAGAGAGAGCAAGCAAGCTCTCTGGGGTCTCTTCTCTTAAGAGCAATAACCCTGTCAGATCAGAAGCCCATCCTTCTGACTGCATTTACCTTAATTACTTACCTAGAGGCCCCATCTGTAGATATAGCTACACTGGGGGCTAGGGCTTCAACATATGAATTTGGGGGAGGAGGATACATTCAGTCGTACAGTTTCTTTAATCATCACACAGAATTAAGCATCCACCAATACCTTTCTCTCTTCATGCTCAAGGTCTGACTTCTCTTATGGGTGTGTCTTCACATTATGTGACCATTCTTTTTACCTCGCCTGGCTTCTCTCACCCCACCTTAAACCTCCATGTCTCCCCCATCACACACACACCCCAAATCCCACAACCTCCTACCCACAGAGACACCTCCTCTACATTCCAGCTAATGTGCTCAGGTCTGAATTGTTTGAGGGAGAAGGAGGGGGAAAGAGTAAGAGAAGGGACAGAAGGAGGAGGGATGTGAGGGGCCCAAGGAAATAAGCTTTTTTTCATTTTTGAAGAATATTAGTCCTACGACAGAATTCTAGGTTGACAGTGTCTTCTATTGAGAACTGCAAATATGCTATTCTATTGTCTTCTGGCCCTTAGCATTTCGGGGCGGGGGGAATCAGCTGCCATTCATATCTTTGTTCCGCTGGTTTTTATTGGCTTCTTTCATTATTTTCTCTTCATCTCAGCACTTTGATTACAGTACACTGAAGTAAATTTTCTTTGTAATGTTTCTGGCATGGGTTCACTTGGTGTTCTGAAATTGTAAGCCAATGTTTTTCCCTAAATTAGGGGGGTTCTAAGCCATTATTTTATTTTTTTCTCTCATGCTGTCTCCTGAGATTTCATTAGCAGTTACATGACTATTTGATATCTCCTACATGTCCCTGATGCTCTGTTCATTTTTCTTTTTGACTCTTCTATTTGTTCTTCAGATTGGGGTATTTCTTTTGATCAGTTTTGCCCACATTGACTCTTTTCTGCCGTATTAGTTTCCTATTAGTTCCAGCCAGTGAAACTTTCATAAATTGGACGTCTTAGTTCTATAATTTCTATTTGGTTCTTTATTATCTAATTTACATTTATCTCTAAAACTTTTTATCTCTTTAATCATGAACACCATATATTTTTTTAATTCTCTGATGATAAACAGGGGAATACAATTCATAGCAGTTTTTTTTTTTTCTTTTCTAATAGCAAAATGTTAGGAAAAAAACCAACTCTACATGGTTAGACAAAGGTTAAACAAACTCTAGGCAGGCTGGTGGAAATAACAGCATAAACATTATTCCAAGTTCTCTGCAGTAAAATCCACCCAATGGAACAATACTCATAAAAAGGAATGAAATATGAATACATACAACAACTTAGACTGACCTCAAAGGCATCACATTCTCAAAAGAGAATATATCTTATGACTCCATTTGTCTAACACTGAAGTGGCAACACTACAGCTAGAAAACAGTAGAGGTAGCCAGGGCAGGAGTTGGGGGTGGGTATGAATACAAAAAGGTAACAGCAGAGAGTTTTTTTGTGGGATGACAATATAGTTCTGTGTTAACTGAGGTGGTGTTTACATAAATCAATGAGTGGAATAAAATTACGCATGCAGTTAAAAATGGTAGTTAAAAATGGTGAAACTGCATCACCACTTCCTCATATCAGGTAGATCATATGATAGTTATCTTTCTCTGCTTGACTTATTTCGCTCAGCATGATACGCTCTAGTTCCATCCATGTTGTCGCAAATGGCAAGATTTCATTTCTTTTGATGGCTGCATAGTATTCCATTGTGTATATATACCACATCTTCTTGATCCATTCAACCCCCATGGTGATGCTACATGAGGGCTTAAGTGGGTAGAAGAAGAATCAATGAAACAAGATGGAACTGGGAGGGAGACAAACCATAAGTGACTCTTAATCTCACAAAACAAACTGAGGGGTGCTGGGGGGAGGGGGGTTGGGAGAAGGGGGTGGGATTATGGACATTGGGGAGGGTATGTGCTTTGGTGAGTGCTTTGAAGTGTGTAAACCTGGTGATTCACAGACCTTTAACCATAAAAAGAAAAAAAGTACTGTTAAAAACTAAAAAAAGGAAAAAAAAAAAAAACATTATAGTAAATGAAAGAAGCCAGTTACAAAGGTCACACATATGGCAGAGTTCCATTTATATTAAACATCCAGACTAGGTAAGTCCATGGAGACAGAAAACAGATTAGTCATTGGCAGGGACTGTGGGGAAGGAGAAATGGGGAGTAACTTCTTAATGGTTATGGGGATTCCTTTTGGGGCAGTGAAAATATTGTGAATCTAGACAGAGATGGTGGTTGTGTGTGAATGTACTAAATACCAGTGAACTGTGCACTTTAAAATACAGTTTTAAAATACAATTCTGTGAATTGTACCTCAAAAATAAAAGAAAGGGTCCCTAAAAAAAAAATGGTGAAACTGAATAATGTCTGTGATCTAATTAATGCATCAATGTCAGTGTTCTGGTTTTTATATTGCATAAAGCTACGTACAATGTCACTTTGGGGGCAAACTGGGTAAAGATACATGGGGCTCTTTGCACTGTTTTTGCAACTTCCCATCAGTTGACAACCATCTGACAACAAAAATGTAAAAATAAATGAACCCTCGGGCGCCTGAGTGGCTCAGTTAGTTAAGTGTCTGCCTTCAGCTCAGGTCATAATCTCAGGGCCCTGGGATAGAGCCCCGCTTCAGGCTCTCTGCTCAGCGGGGAGTCTGCCTCTCCTCCCTCTGTCTCTTCCTCTGCTTATGCCCTACCCCTCCCGCTGCATCAAATAAATAAATAAATAAATAAATTATAATTTAAGCCTTGTACCATACAAAAGAATTCAGATGAAATGGATCACAGTCCTAAATGTAAACCCTAAAATTACAAGCTTCTAGGAAAAAATCTTTGCAACTCAAGATTACACAAAGATTCCTGAAATATAATACCAAAAAAGCAGAGCCCATAAAAGCATAAATTGGTAAAATGGGCTTTCATCAAAATGTAAAGCTTCTAGTCTTCCAAAAACACTGTTAAGGTAATTAAATACAAGCTAGAGACTGGGAGAAAATATCTGCAAATCACGTATCTAGTAACGGACTTATATCCAGAATATAAGAAGAACTCTCAAAACTCAAGAAGAAAACTACCCAATTTTCAAAATGTGGAGAAGAGGTGAACAGATACATCATCAAAAAAGATCTACAAATGGCAAATAAGCCACTGAAAACAGGCACCACATCACTAGTCCCTAAGGAATTGCAAATTACAACTTCCGTGAGGTACTACTTCACACTTAAGAGAACAGCTAAACTGAACAACTATGTGAAGGACTACCAAGGATGTGAAAGAATTCGAACTTCCAAACACTGACGGCAGGAATGTAAAATGGTACAAACACTTTGGAAAACACTTTGAAAATGTCTTGAAAAGTTATACACCTAACAAATGACCCAGTCATTTCACTCCTAGCTATTTCCCCAAGAGAAATGGAAACATAAGTCCATAGGAAGACTGGTATGCGAGTCTTCCCATACAGCAACTTTATGTGTTAAGAGCCCAAAACTGGAAAGAACCCAAAGGTACATGAACAGATGGAAAGATAAATCAATTGTACCATATCCGTACTATTCAGTGATAAACAGCAATAAAAAGGAATGAACTACTGACACGGTAGCAACATGGATGAATCCCAAAATAACAGACAGAATGAAGCCAGATGGACAACATGAAATTCACTTACATAACTTACATGAAACTCTAGGAAATGCAGCTAACGTACTATGACAGAAAGGAGATCAGTGATTGCCTGAGGCTGGGAGAACAAAAAGGGATGCAAAGGGCACCAGGGCGGCGCAGTTGGTTAGGCAACTTCCTTCGGTTCAGGTCATGTTCCTGGGGTCCTGGGATCAAGTCCCATATCAGGCTCCCCTGCTCTGCAGGGAGCTTGCTTCTCCCCCAGCTTGTGCTCTCTCTCTCTTTGTCAAATGGATAAATAAAATCTTAAAAAAAAACAAAAAACAAAAAAAAAAGCAAGAGGGTGGCGGGCAATGAATGGAAAGAAAGGATTACCAAAAGTCACAGAGAACTTTTTGGAATAATGATGTGTTTCTTACCTTGATCACGATGATGGTTTCACACAAGTATACACATGTCAAAAATGTATCAACTTGTATGCTTTAAATATATGCAGTTTATTGTTGACCAAGTGTTCTCAATTGCATATTTCTTACTCTTTGCTCTGTCCTAACATAGTTTATTAGTTCTTTTAGTAAAGCTTCTGTCTTTCCTACAGGCCCCTGAGCTTTGCTTGTCCTTACAGAAAAAGTGGAATGTGCCACCCCCTCTCCCCTATCGGCTTTTAGTGGAAATCGGCTGACTACAGCAGAACACTTTTGTATCAAACCTCACTGGTCATTTCCCCTTGCTTACCCAGCTTCCTCTTAAAAGATTCTGCCTACCGGCTTGCCCTCATCTTGACCCTTTAAAAGAAAAGCCTTTTCTTATTTGATTTTAAGGTGCTTTCAGATTTCTGAGATCAGAGCATTCTCCCTATTACAATAGTCTTTATTCTGAATAAAGCTTTTCATTATCTAAGTCCAATTTTGGTTTCTTTAACACTGTATACAATTATATTTTAAGAAAGCTGCTGAACTGTTTTCAAAAACACTGTGTAAGACATATGGCTTCATAAAAGATTAAAGAATGAGGAAACAGATTATATACACGGGAATTCTGTTTATGATAAAAGCATAATTTTAAATGGTTTTATAACAACTGATCATTAATGGATAAAAGTTAATCCCTTAGCTTATTCCACGTGGGCCCCCTCAACTAAAGAGCTAATATAAAATTTTCAATTACAAAAATGCTAAAAATTATGGAGGGCTTATGATGACAATCTTGAAAAAAGAGTACTATAAGCCAAGCCAAAATACAAAATTCAGAAAATCTTAAGGGAAAAAAACCTGATAAATTTCCTTCATTTAAATTTCAAATTTCAATATAATAAAATACATCTTACAAAAACCTAAATGTCAAGAGTGAATCCTAAGACAAACCAAGAAACACACTCTTAACTATAGAGAACAAACTGATGGTTAAGAGGGAGCTTGGGGGTGGGTAGATGAAATAGTGATGGGGACCAAGGAGTATGCTTGGCCGGATGAGCAGTGGGTGTTGTATGGAAGTGCTGAATCACTATATTGTATACCTGACACTAATATTATACTGTATATTAACTGGAACTTCAATAAAAACTTTAAATATAAATAAATGAACAATAAATAAAGGAACTCAGAAGAAAAAAATGTCAACTAGAAAAAAAGTAATAGAACACAAAATGGAAATGAATTAAAAATTATAATTAAAAAACACAGATTGGGAGAAGAAAAGAGAGAACCATAAAGGAAACTTTAGGTGTTAATGACATGTCAAAGTAGTCATCAACTGTTACAAATGTTACTGTGCTGCAGGACGTGGAGGGTACAGGAAATTGTGTGTGTGGTGTGCGTGGTGGTGATGAAGTCCCAGAACCTAAGTCAGGTTCCGTGGGGTGAGGTTCGGAGCTGATGACTAAAGAAAGAATTCTTAAGACATCTTTGGTGCAAAATGGTGGTTTATTAAAGCACGGGGACAGGACCCGTGGGCAGGAAGAGCTGCTGCCCCGGGTTGTTAGGAGTGGTTGGTTATATACACAGGAGTTGGGTAGGTGAGGACAAAGGGGTGTTCAGAAGGGCTGTTGGGGCAAAGAATACTATCAGGATATTGAAGGCTTAGTTGCTATCAAGTAAAGACAATTGGGAGTCTCCTGGTGGAATGTTACATTCCTGCTATCAAGCATCCTTGTTAATGAGATTTAGGTTTAGAAGAAACTTAACTTTATTTACTTTTCCTTCTACCTCCACCTCCTTCGGTTTTTATGGAGGGGAGGGTGACATTAGGCTTGAGGAACTGAGTTCTGTGTCTTTGGAAATTGGGCTATTGATAAGGTAACTTCTTTGTTGTAATCTCAAGGACATTTGCAAACCAAGGGAGACTCCTGTCTTATAGGATTGTGATCTCATCAAGTTAACTATTTATCGTTTTATGGCAGTCAGGGGTGCCTGAGGAATGCTACACCTATGGAGGGGAGCGGATGGAAGGGGGGGGTGCAAGGCGCCAGCTCTCGCTTTGTCCTCAGCCGGCCTCCTGCTCCCTCATCAGTGGTATATGGGAACTCTTGGTACTTTCCACTCAATCTTTCTGTGACCCTAAAACTTCCCTAAAAGATAAAGTTAACTAATTTTTTAAAAGCTAAATTCTAAGCTACAGACAGAGGAGAAATATTAAAACATACACAAAACAACAGATTTTGCCCACAATATGTGAGCTCCTAAAAATCTATTTAAAAGAATGAATGACACAAGAGAAAAATTGTTAAGGGACATAAAATGAGAATACATAGAAAAAAACAAGCACATAGTCTATAAGCATATGAAAAGATTAATAATTGAAATAATAATCTTCTTAAGAAAACATGTATTATTCTTTCCTGGAAAGACTATACTGTAGGGGGCACCGAATGCCACCATAAACTATTGATAAAGTGTAAACTGACACAGCCTTTTTGTAGGAAATTTCATAGCCTCTAACAAAATTTAAAAACATATACTCTAATTCTACCCTAATGTAATTAACTTAGAGAAACACTTGCATCCCTGCCTATATAGACATTGGATATGCACAAGGATGTACTGTTTGCAACAAAAAAAATACTATTTACAATAAATGTTCATTAATAAGAGTATGGTTCAAGAAATCATAGTATATCCTTATATGGGAACACCAGTACATCCTTATACGGGAATACTAATCAGCAGATTAAAAGATTGTGTCTACATAAGGTATTGACATGGAAAAATCCCCAAGATATACTAATAGAAAACAAACAAAAAAAGAAAAAAACCTCTGCATACAATATATTAAGTCTGCTATGCAAAAAAAAAAAAAACCCTAAGACAAACCAAATGATTTACAAATGTACATTTTACATGTGTGTAAAAAGGCACAAAGTCTAAAAAGAAACACACTATCCTTTTAAGAATGATTACCAATCCAGAAGGAAGTTTAAAAACTAATGGTGTGAAAGGGGAACTTTGCTTGTACTTACTATTTGAAACTTTTGCACCAAAACAAAATCTGTGGTATTTGAGACAGAAGTGGTATTCTTTTTTAAAGAGTAATTCTGTAGTGTGAAAGTTCAAAATGCAAATATAGACCATCTTAGAAAGTTTTGTACTGAAGTGAACAGTTAGGAGAAAGCAAAAGATATATAGTATTTAAAGAAGAAAGATCTGAGAATGCCTAGAAAGGAAAAGAGCCTGGTCACCCAAACACTATAACATTAATTTAGAAATTAAACATAACCTTGTTAGGGCCTTACTTTCTTCATCTGATATGAGAATACAAAAATATCCATCTCTTAGGGTTATTGTAAGGATTTTACCACATCAAAAATTTAAAAGAAGTCCCTGACAGCAAGGGTATAATGAAGGCCCGCCATAAGTCCATCATAAAATACATGCTGTCTTTCTAGAGCATGAAGTCATCTGCTTCTAAAGCATGAAGATACAGTCAGATACAGAAGAAGTACTTGTGGAAAACATTAAGAATATGGTAAAGCTTAAACAAATCTAAACAAATTTCTTCAAAATTTAATGGAAGGCCAAGAAGGAAAGGACTTTTACACAGACCACTTTGAGAGGAAAATGTAAGATACAGAATAATAATAATAAATATGGGCATGGGCTTATGGTGCTAAGTGTGCATAAAGGTCTGACAGAGATCAGGAGGCACAACACTGAAGGTTAATAAAGGGAGAATGCTCATCTAAGTAGCAAGAATTTTGTTCCTGAAGGACTCCGGAAAATGGATCAGCTTCAATTTATTATTAAAATGAGTCCAACCAAAAAAGTATTTCGCAATGGTAATGCCAGAATAGTGAAAGCTTACAAATGAAGAGCGAACCGAAAAACTGATTAGTTCTTTAAAGTAAATAAATGACCTAATAACCATAACCGAAATGGCAGAAGTTAGCAAAAAATGGAAGAATAAACATGGTGCTTTCCTGACATCAAAACAGATGACACCACTAGTTATGGTCTGGGAAGGAAGACATGGCCAATCCCAGGAATATGTCCCCACAAGCAAAATACCAATCCTCATTTGCCACTAACTTTTGCCAACTCCTATGCCAGTTGCCCAAAGCAAGCTATTCCATTTTTTCCAAATCCTGAAGTAATTTCACAAAGCAAAAATCAAAAATTAAACTGACCTTTGGAGTACCACAGTCACACTCTTCCCCGGGATCCACCAATTTATTACCACAGAAAGGAGCACTATAGGCTTCATCAGGCTTTGGAATATTAAGAAGGCAGTTTCCTCCTTTATTTAAAGTTAACTTCTCAAAGTCCTCTGCACTGCAACTGCTAAAGTTTCTGGAACCTCTACAATAAACATTAAGAAAAAGATCTTATGTCATAGCAATTATTCACTGAGATTTTAAATCACGTCCTCAACCAATAAGTGAATATTTAAAATGGCAGAAAATAAACTACCAAAAAATAGAGAGAAATGAGAATAAATATAATACATTATTTCAGTTACTACATAATATTCACTATTGGGGTTATAATATATTATACCCCCATGAAAATATCTTCCAAACATATCAATTACATTAATATATAAAACCATAAGAAGACCTTAGAAATTATCTAGTCCTATCCAAAATTCAGTTTTATTTACATTCTATAATAAAAGTTCCTCAAATATTTGACACTAGCTATATGTTTCCCCAATCTTTTCTCACTCTACAGGATAACATTGTTATGTTCCCTTCACTATCACATACAGGGAGCCATGTGAAAATAATGTGAATGGGCTTTCCAGTGAGGATTCATGATAGCCACCAACAAGGAAACTGCACAGCGCAGAGTTTCAGCTAGATTCTGAGGTTTAAACCTTCTGGTAATTCCTGAGACCCATGCTTAATACTCTGAAGGCTAGAACAGCTTCTAGAAATTGCCCACCTTGAGCTATCCATGTGAGATCTATACAAACCATGAGCTATGCATGTGAGATGTATACAAATGCAACTTTGATTTGTTCTACATATTGTTGGCGGGGTTTATTTGTTTTTTTAGTTACGGGTTTACGCAGTAACTCTTAAATACATTCAGAGAGTCCCACTATTTTCACTTTTGAAGATTACAGAGAAAAACACCCACATATACACCAAGGATCTTTGAGAAATCAAGTCCGATTGAAGTTTTATCAGGGGAATTTGGTGCCCTGAAAGACTCTCTTTCATCAGCTTGAGCAGTGGTGCCAAGAGTAGCAGTGGAAAAGAAAACTGTGTTGCATTATAGTTATTAAGGAGGCATCCCTCTCTATGTTGGCTCTTTTGTACATCCAGAGAATCTAAGAAACAGATTCTTTCTGTGACACATTGTGTTCTGGATATACATATTATACTCTTTGCTAAGTGGCCCGAAGTTTCTAGAGAAGTCAATAGTCCAGACTCTATATGCTCTTGGAAATGGAAAGCGGTCTGCCTAGACATTTTGGTACCATTAACTACCAGCTGAAAAAAGAAGTCTTGAATGTGGGGTTTTGAAGGATTTTAACAAACTGACCAGCAGACAAAGAAAGGTCAATTGTCTGGAACCAAATAAATAAATAGGCAAAGGCAGTGTTTTGACTCACATACAAAGAAAAGATATACCACAAGTCCATTAACAATAACAAAAAAGGCTTGTTTTCAGTATTCTTTTTCTTACTAATCCCTTTTAATGATATTGTGAGGAAGAGTCCTCTTGTACAATATCATTCATTCAAGTATTTCTTGAACGTTATTATGCACAAGGCACTCTCCTTCTGTACAAGGGATAAAATGATGAACAAAGCAGACAAAAATCCTCACCCCTACAGAGCATTCTAGTGAGTGAGTCAAACTAAACACATAGTAAGTAAACTGGAGAGTATACAAAGGTGATAAGTGCCATGGAGAAAAGTGAGAAGGTGAAGCAGGTGACCCAGGCAGGCAGGGGGAAGGAGGAAGCGATAGCAGTCAGGACAGGTACTTCAACCACTGTGATAACGAGTCCGCACTGGATGTGTGGGAAAAGAACAGCACACCAGGAAGGAACAACAAGTGTGAAAGCCCTACGGTAAAATCCTGCCCTGTGTGCGCAGGGAACAGTAAGGAAGCCAATGCGGTTGGAGTGAAGTGAGTCGGGGAAGGAATGACTAATGAGAGATGCAGTCAGCAACAGTGAGAATAGGCCATTGTAAGACTCTGACATTCTACTGTGAGGGAAATGAGGAACTTGGGGGGGGGGTGGTGGTGATACAATGGGAAGTGGTGAGCAGGAGTTTTAACATGATTCGACTTGTACTTTAATTGGATCACCATGGTTCCTATTTTAAGGAGAAAGTACATACAAGGGGTTCTTGCAGAAATCCACTCAAATGTTGATGAGGTACCAGCATGACAGCAGTAGAAACAGTGAGGAGTGTCTGGATTATTTATATGTTTTAAAGGAACAGCCCTTAAGATGAAGAATCTAATAAAAAGAGAGAAGACAAAGATGACTCCAATATTTGGGGGACCGAACTGCAAGAAGGAAGGAGTTACCATTGACTGACGTGGAGAAGACTGTGGGCGGAGCTGGTTTTAGGAGAGCTAATGGAGTTTGGGTCTAACAGACATCAGGTGACACTGTCAGAGTAGCAGTAGCTAGTAATTACCCAATTAACAAAAGAGACTTCAATTTATTTATTTATTTATTTGGTAGGAGACTTCAATTTAGACAGAGGTTTGTGACTGCTTTTTATTTGCTATTGTTGATCTATATATGATCTATACATGTCTGCCATGTAGTACACATTCAATGTTTTCTGTAAGAATACACTAACCAGCCAATAGCCACAAATATACACATGTCTACACAACTGTGCAGACATGTGTATATTTCTACACTTGAGTCCCTAATTCTAATCTACATAAGGTCTATCACTTCTGTTGGGCCACCTGGGTGATTCAGTCAGTCAAGCGTGTGCCTTCGGTTCAGGTCATGATCCCAGGGTCCTGGGATCAAGCCCCATATCAGACTCTGCTCTTAAAATCTTTTTTTAAAATCTACATAAAGTCTACCATTTCAAAACAGATTATTTTTTAAATAAGTTTCCTAGTTAGTAGATGGGACACATTTTCTCACAAATACAATGTCTAAAATGTTTCATCCTAAAGCAACCCATTTAAAAAAAAAAAAAATCTGTTTCCCCACAATGGAGTTGACCATAATATACTGAAAAGGATATCAGAAGCATTTCTGGTGCTTTTTACCTGATGGAGAGAGTAACAAACATTTCCATATTGCTCTTCAGTAAGCCTATGGGAACTACAATGAAGATATTTTTCCCCTAGTTATCCCTGGATGGCACCTACAGTAATAAAGATGATCTTTCTCCTAATACTTGGTTTGAATAGCAACTAAAGTATTCTGATTCTCTACGTATCACCTCTGGGTGGTAGGATCTTAATTTAAAGCATCTCCTCATCTCTTTTCTCACACCTAGGTAAGTTTCCTAAAACTGCATTAAAAGGAGATAGATGTAAATGACAGTAATGGAAACAATCTAGCAGAATAAAGCCAAAAAAAAAAAAAAGGGGGGCAATTATCATTTAGAACATTCTTTCTATGAGTAATTTGGAAATAATGAGAACACAGTTCCACCATTACCATCCTAATCCTCCAGGCAAGGAGTAGGAAGTCCTAACACAGGGCTCTAAATGATGGCAATTACTTAGATATTTTTTAAACAGTGCCCTGCAGCACCTCATCAGTTGAGCATCTGATACTTGGTTTCTGTTCAGGTCATGATCTCAGCATCATGAGATTGAGCCCCATGACAGGCTCCGTACTCAGCACCCAGCCTACCTGAGATTCTCTCTCCCTATCCCTCTGCCCCTCCCCTGCACACTCATACTCTTGCCTGTTCTAAATGAATTAATTATTTTTTAAAAATAGTGTGTCCTGATTATTGAGGCTTTCCTGAACTAGTTGGCATTGAGGGCCATGGGTAAGAAAGCCATTTCTCCAGAAAGGTACCTCCCAGGAGGAAACCTCACACTTTCAGAAATCTAAGAGCAGTTACACGAGAAAAATACTACCAGCCCCTACCAAATACCTTCAAAATATCAGAAATCATATTACAAAGTTAGATTATCCACTTTTTAAACAGAACTGGCTCCAAATGGTTGAGCAATCTGAGGAAACAAGTCAAATGTCTATATATATCGACTGCATCTAATAAAAGGCCTAACTCATAATGAACATTCAATTAATATTTACTATACAGCATATGAAGTAGAAGGTGGGAAACTTATCCCTGAAAAAAAATTTAATACCACCGAAGACAGCATAATCATTCTTCTCAAGCTATTCTTAGCAAAAACTGTTCAAAGACATTGACCAACATATTACCAAAATATAACATGAAGGCACAAAATACCAAAAACGACTCAAAAAGGAAAAGTAAAGAAACTATAAGGGGGAGGGAAAAAAACAGGTACAATCCAATAAAGCCTCCAGACACTAGAATTATCAAATAATAACCAAAAACATCCTGCTTACTCTGGTCAGGGAGAAAAATGACAAGCTCAGAAATTTTAATAGGGAAATAAAATCCCTAATAGTAATACAGCATGTATGAAAAAACTAGATAGAAATTTGGCAAATGAAAGATAATAAGCAAAATTAAGAATTCGATGTATAGGGGTGCCTGGGTGGCTCAGAGCGTTAAGCCTCTGTCTTCAGCGGAGGTCATGATCTCAGGGTCCTGGGATCAAGCCCCATATCAGGCTCTCTGCTTAGTGAGAGCCTGCTTCCTCCTCTCTCTCTCTCTCTCTCTCTCTCTCTCTGCCTGCCTCTCTGCCTACTTGTGATCTCTCTCTATCAAATAAATAAATAAAATCTTTAAAAAAAAAAAAAGAATTTGATGTATAGGTTTAACAGCAGACTACAGATAAAGATAGTCTCAGTGAACTGGAAGATATAAAAAGAAGTTACCCAAAAAGAAACACAAAATGTTAGAAAATATACAAGAAAATATAGGAGGCCGGATTTTGTGCGGTCTTACACAGAGTTAACTAGAGTCACAGAAGGACAGCAAATATGCAGGAATACTATGCACAGACACGATATGTAAAGAAGCAGTATATGCAAATACAATAGTGGAGAATTTATCACAACTTATGAAAAATATCAAACCTCAAACTTTAAAACTCAAAAAACAAAAATAAAATCCTCAGCAGGTATATCAGCGTGTATGCTTGTTTTTTTTTTCTTTCCACAACTTTAAGAAACATAAAAAAACTTAAATTTTTAAAAAATTTAAAACTATGAAAATAGCTGACATACATAAATCCACTTTGACAAAATAACATTTTAGTGATAGCTAACATCAACAGCAACATAGACCCCAAAAGAAAAGAATAATACCAATATGCTGAGAGAAAATAGCAGATAATCTAGAATTCTATATTCAACAAAAATGTCCTCAAGACGAAAGAGAGGAGGGAGGAGTTAAGATGGCAGAGTAGTAGGGTGACCCTGAGTTTGCCTCCTCCTCCAAACACAGCTAGATTAACATTCAACTATTTTGATCAAAACAATCTGAGGATTGGGGCGCCTGGGTGGCTCAGTGGGTTAAAGCCTCTGCCTTCAGCTCAGGTCATGATCCCAGGGTCCTGGGATCAAGCCCCATATCAGGCTCTCTACTCAGCAGGGAGCCTGCTTCCTCCTCTCTCTCTCTGCCTGCCTCTCTGCCTACTTGTGATCTCTGTCAAATAAATAAATAAAATCTTTAAAAAAAAAAAAAAACGATCTGAGGATTAAGGAAACAATCTGCACAGTTGGGCAGAATGCGGCAGATGTGAGGTTCTGAGCCATGAACTGGGGAAGAGGAAAGCCACGGGGCTGACAGGAGAGGGAACCATTTTCACAGAGCAAAGTCAGGGAGAGGGCGAGAGCGGGAGAAGATGCAGCAGGTAGGGACCACACAGTAAGTGAGGAAATCCTCTGGGTCGTACTGCGAGAGATTTCTGCCCTTCCCGGAGCATATTTGGAAGAGTGAATTTTTCCTCTCCAAGAACAAAGGGCCAGCTGGGAGCCACGCAATGGATCGCCGTCTCATCCTCAGGAAGGGGAACTTAGAGCAGCTTTTTGCTGTCTGCCACAATAGAATCAACCCTCTGTGTAACTGCCTTTCTTGGATAGACAGGAGTAGGGGACCAACTCTTCTGAAAATGATAATCTGGTTGCAGCATTTCACTGTGTGTTACGGTAGACTCCAGCCTCCATGGGCACACTGTGACTGCTTTTCTGGGACAGGACAGAGCACCGTAAGGTTCTCCCGGTGAGGAGGGGGGTGTGGAATGATTCCGCACCTTGCCAGGACCTTTAAAACGTGGGAGTTTTGAGTCCCAGCCACAGACCAGAAATAACATACAGGAGATCTGTGATGTGGGGCATCTGACAGCCCAAGAACAGACAGGTTAAGGACAGGGAACTGAAGAAAGCCCAGGACACAGGAGATTATTTGCTTTTCTGAAACAGCCTCCTGAAGAGCAGTAGCCAGAAGTTCCCCTCCCTGAGGACGAGAGGGCGAGGTGATGCCATATTCTTCCCCCTTCACTCTTCCTCCTCCTGCCCACCAAAATGGTTGAACTTCATACAGAAACATAGTAAGTAGCTCCAGTGAAGGCTGGAGTCCCCTACTAAATGTCACACCCCTGTGCTTGGCAGGGGCATCATCGTAAGGGCAAGTTCACATGTGAACAAGCCCAGTAGGCCTCTCAATCAGAAGACCAAGAGAGGTACCCCCCAAGTACCAAGTATACTGATTAAAGAATGTTCCAAAACTCAGCTTCTAGTGGAAATAGGAATAGGCTTCTTTTTTTTTCCCTTAGTTTTTAATTTTTTCAAATTTTTCTGTCTTTTTATTATTTTATCTTCTATATATTTTTTCTTTTTTTCTCTTTTTTTTGGGGGGGGGATCAGGGTTATAACTTTTTGCTCATTTGTTGGTTTGTGTGTTTCTTTCTCTTGTTTTTTGGATGAGTTTTTTTTCTTTTCTTCTTTCCTTACTCTTTTAACTTCCTTCTTTCTTCTTTTTTGGAATCAGACTCATAGTTATTTTGTTTATTTCTTCATCTGCATTTTTGTTCCTTTTGTTTTTCTCTCATCTTGGATCAGGCTTTTTCTTTTTTCTTTCTCCTTTCTTTTCTTTTCCAGGTTTATCTTAACAAACAAATCAAACAACACCTACTTAAAGGTCCAACCACTCTCTACTACAAGCAAGGAGGAACTCTGGAGAGGACAGACCAATGGGCAAGAACAGCCAAATGTAACAGCAGAGTATACATAGTACACACTAGAAATGCTTACTGAAGATTTTTGTTGTTATTGTTGTTCTTATTGTGAGGTTTTTTTTTCTTTTTCTTTCTTTTTTTCTTTAATGAACAAAATGTTGAGACACAGAAAGTTACCCCAAAAGAAAGAACAGGAGGTAGTATTCACAGCCAGGGAGTTAATCAATATGGATATAAGTAAGATATCTGCACTAGAATTTAAAACGAAGATTATAAAGATACTATCTGGGCTTGAAAAAAGCATGGAAGACACTAGAGAATCCCTTACTATAGAGATAAGACAACTAAAATTTAGTCAGGCCAAAATTAGCAGTACTATAACCCAGATGCAGTCCCAAGTGGAGACCATAAAAACAAATGAATGGAACAGAAGAGCAAATCAGTAATACAAAAGTTAAAATTGTGGAAAATAATGAAGCTGAAAAGAAGAGGGAAAGAAAACTATTAGATCACAAACATGGACTTAGGGAACTGAGCAATTCCATAAAGTGAAATAATATCCATATTATAGGAGTCCCAGAAGAGGAGCAATGAGAAAGGGGCAGAAGGTTTATTTGAATAAATTATACCTGAGAACTTCCCTAATCTGGGGAAGGAAACCAGGCATTCAAGTCCAAAAGGCACAGAGAACTACCTGCAAAATCAATAAAAATAGGTCAACACCTCAACATACTGAAACTTGCAAATTACAAAGACAAGAGAAAACCTTGAAAGCAGCTCGGGAGAAGAGGTCCTTAAACTACAAAAGTAGACACATAAGGCTCACAGCAGACCTGTCCACAGAGACCTGGCAGGCCAGAAAGGACTAGAATGATATATTCAATGTACTAACTGTGAGAAATATGCAACCAAGAATACTTTATCCAGCAAGATTATCATTCAGAACAGAGAGAGAGATAGTTTCCAGGATAAACAAAAACTAAAGGAATTCATAAACACTAAACCAGCCCTGCAAGGAAAAATTAAAGGGGGCCTTTTCAGTGGAGAGAGAGCCCAAAAGTAACAAGGACTAGAACGAACAGAGACATTCTATAGGAACACTGACCTTACATGTAATTCAAGATATGAATTTAGTGCTAAATTCATATTATTCATAACTTTCAATAATTATTCTGAATACAAATGAACTAAATACTCCAAAGAAAAGATTCAGCCTATCAGAATAGATAAAAAAACAAACAAACAAAAACCCACAAAAAAATAAGACCTATCTACAAGCTGCTTACTAAAGACTCATTTTCGACCCAAAGATACCCCCAGACTGCAAGTGGCAGGGTACCATTTATCATACTAAACGACAACAAAAGAAAACTGGAATAGCCATCCTTATAATCAGACAAACTTTAAACCAAAGACTGTAACAAGAGATGAAGAAGGAACTATATATAATAAAAGGGTCTATCCAACAAGATCTAACCATTGTAAATATTTATTCCCCTCACTTGAGAGCAGCCAACTACATAAATCAATTAATAACAAACTTAAAGAAACTCATTGATAATAATACAATATGACTGGGGGACTTTAATATGCTACTCACAGCAATGGAAAGATCATCTAATTAAAAAATCAACAATAGGATGGGGCGCCTGGGTGGCTCAGTGGGTTAAGCCGCTGCCTTCGGCTCAGGTCACGATCTCAGGGTCCTGGGATCGAGTCCCGCATCAGGCTCTCTGCTCAGCAGGGAGCCTGCTTCCCTCTCTCTCTCTGCCTGCCTCTCTGTCTACCTGTGACCTCTCTCTGTCAAATAAATAAATAAAATCTTAAAAAAAAAAATCAACAATAGGAAACAAGGGCTTTAAAGGACTCAACTGAACCAGATGGACTTCACAGATATATTCAGAGCATTTCATCCTAAAGCAGCAGAATACATATTCTTTCTGAGTGCACATGGAACATTCTCCAGAACAGATCACATACTGAGTCACAAATCAGGCCTCAACACTTTCAAAAGGATTGAGATCATACCATGCATATTTTCAGACCACAAAGATATAAAACTTAAAGTCAACCACGAGAAAAAATTTGGAAGGACCACAAATACATGGAGGTTAAAGAACAACAGGTTAACCAAGAAATTAAAGAAGAATTTTAAAAATTCATGGAAGTAAATGAAATTTGAAAATGAAAACACAACAGTTCAAAACCTTTGAAATGCAACAAAGATGGTTCTATGAGGGATATATAGCAATACAAGGCTTCCTCAAGAAGAAAGGTCTTAAATACAAAAACTAACCTTATACCTAAAGGAGCTGGAAAAAGAACAACAAATAAAGCCTAAATCCAGCAGAAAATGGGAAATTAAGATTAGAACAGAATCAGTGACACAGAAATTAAAAAAAAAAAAGAAAGAAAGAAAGAAAGAAACACAGAACAGAGCTAAGAAACTAGGAGCTGGTTCTTTGAAAGAATTAACAAGATTGATAAGCCCCTACCCAGACTTATCAAAAAGAGAAAGGACTCAAATAAATAAAATAATGAATGAAAGAGGAGAGATCACAACCAATACCACAGAAATAAAAATAAGTGTAACAGAATATTATGAGCAATTATATGCCAAAAAATTAGGCAATCTGAAAAAAATGGATGCATTCCCAGAAACATAGAAATTACCAAAACTAAAAATAGGAAGAAATAGAAAACCTGAACAGACCCATAACCAGCAAAGATATTGAATATCAAAAATCTCCCAAAACAAGAGTCCAGGGCCCACTGGCTTCCCAGCAGAATTCTGTCAAACATTTAAAGAAGAATTAATACCTATTCTTCTGAAACTGTTCCAAAAATAGAAATGGAAAGAAAACGTTCAAACTCATCCTATGAGGCCAGCATTACCTTGATCTCAAAACCAAACAAACCATATTAAAAAAGACTTAGACTAAAAGTCTCTGATGAGCAAGGATGTAAAAATTCTCACCAAGATATCAACTAATAGGGGCCATGAGTGGCTCAGTGGGTTAAAGCCTCTGCCTTCGGCTCAGGTCATGATTCCAGGGTCCTGGAATCAAGCCCCACATTGGGCTCTCTGCTCCGCAGGGAGCCTGCTTCCTCTCTCTCTCTCTGGCTGCCTCTCTGCCTACTTGTGATCTCTGTCTGTCAAATAAATAAATAAAATCTTAAAAAAAAAATAAAAAGATATCAACCAATAACAGTACATCAAAAGGATTTTCACCACAACCCATTGGGATTTATTCCTGGGCAGCAAGGGTGGTTCAACATCCACAAATCAATCAATGTGATATACCACATTAATAAAAGGACAAGGACTATATTCCTCTCAATAGATCCAGAAAAAGCATTTCACAAAATACAGCATCCTTTCTTGAAAAAACCCTCAATAAAGTAGGAATAGAAGGAACAGACCTCAAAATCATAAAAGTCATATATGAAAGACACAGCTAGTATCATCCTTAATGGGGAAAAACAGAGCATTTCCCTGAAAGTGAGGAAAACCACAGGCATGTCCATTCTCACCACTGTTGTTCAATATTGTACTAGAAGTCCTAGCCTCAGCAATCAGACAACAAAAAGAAATAAAAGCATCCAAATCAGCAAAGAAGTCAAACTTTCACTCTAAGCGGACAACATGATACTCTATGTAGAAACCCAAGATTTCACCAAAAAACTGCTGGAACTGATACAGGAATTTAGCCAAGTGGCAGAATATAAAACCACTGCACAGAAGTATCTTCCGTTTCTATACACCAATAATGAAGCAGCAGAAAGAGAAATCAAGAAATCGATCCCATTTACAATTGCACCAAAAACCATATGATACCTAGGAATAGACCTAACCAAAGAGGTAAAAAGATGTTCTCTGAAAACTACAGATCACTTTGAAAGAAACTGAGGAAGACAAAAAGAAATGGAAAAATATCCCATACTCATGGATTGGGAGAACCAATATTGTGAAAACGTCTATGCTACCCAAAGCAATCTACACATCCAATGCAATCCCTGTCAAAATGCCATCAGCTTTTTTCACAGAGCTGGAACAGACAATTCTAAGATTTGTATGGAACCATAAAGGACCCTGAATAGTCAAAGTAATGTTGAAAAAGAAAACCAAAACCAGAGGCATCACAATTCTGGACATCAAGCAATACTGCAAAGCTGTCATCATCAAGACGGTATGGTACTGGCACAAAAAACAGACACAGAGATCAACGGAACAGAAATGAACCCACAACTCTATGGTCAACTAATCTTTGACATAGCAGGAAAGAACACCCAATGGAAAAAAAGTTTCTTCAACAAATGGTGTTGGGAAAACTAGACAGCAACATGCAGAAGAATAAAACCAGACCACTTTCTTACACTATACACAAAAAGAAATTCAAAATGGATGAAAGACCTTAATATGAGACAGGAAACCAACAAAATCCTAGGAGAGAATACAGGCAGATAGCTCTGTGATCTGTCACAGCAACTTCTTACTAGATACATCACCACAGGCAAGGGAAACAAAAGCAAAGATAAACTATATGGTCTTTATCAAGATAAACAACTTCTGCACAACAAAGGAAACAGTTAACAAAGCTAAAAGGCAACCTACAGAATGGAAGAAGATATTTACACTGTCTTATCAGATAAAGGGCTAACATCCAAAATCTATAAAGAACTTACAAAATCAACACCCAATAAATAAATAAATAAATAAATAAATAAAATAAGCCAGTCAAGAAACGGGCAGAAGACATGAACAAACATTTCTCCAAAGAAGACATGTAAGTGGCTAAGAGACACATGAAAAAATGCTCAACATCACTCAGCATCAGGGAAATATAAATCAAAACCACAATGATGTACCACCTCACACTAGTCAGAATGTTAAAATTAACAACTCAGGAAACAACAGATGTTGGCAAGGATGTGGAGAATAGGGATGCAAACTACTGTAGCCACTCTAAAAACTAAAAATAGAACTAACCTATGACCTAGCAACTGCACTACTAGGTATTCATTCAAAACATATAAAAAATAGTGATTTGAAGGGACACACACACCCCAATGTTTACAGCAGCAATGCCCCCAATAGCCAAAATGTAAAAAGAGCTCAGATGTCCATCAAATGATGACTGGAAAAAGATGTGGTATGTACATATACACAATGGAATAGTATTCAGCCATCAAAAAGAATGAAATAATGCCATTTGCAACAATGTGGATGGAACTGGAGGATATTAAGTTAAGCGAAATAAGTCAATCAGAGAAAGACTCTAATGTGGAAATTAAGAAACAGAACAGCAGATCATAGGGGATGGGAGGGAAAATAAAATAAGATGAAATCAGACAGGGAAACAAACCATAGGAGATTCTTACGTATAGGAAACAGGCTGTTGGTCGGTAAGGGGAATGGGGTAACTCAGCGATGGTCATTAAGGAGGTCACTTAATGTAATGAGCATTGGGTGTTATATGCAACTGATGAACCACTAAATTCTACCCCTGAAAATAATAATATACTACATGTTAACTAAACTGAAGTTAAATAAAAAATTTTAAAAAAAATAAAGAATGAAAGAGAAATAAAGATATCCTTGTTGCAGGGGGGCAGAGGCTGATCTGATTAAGAGACAAACTACTATCAGACACATACCCAAAGAAATTAAAAAAGGGTTTTTCAAGGTAACTAAAAAATGATAACAAGTGGAAGGTCAGAGATGCAAGAGAACCAGCGAGTAATGAAAGTGATAACTATGTTAACAAAAATGAATTAAACAGTGATAATGCATTCCTGACACATAGTTACATAAGTCAGGAAGTGAATAAATAAAGTTAAACTGCTCTAAAGTCCTTGAATTGTGTAAGGAAGGATATGATTTAATATTAAACATGATAAATCAAGGACATACGTTGTGATTTTTAGAGTAACTCCCCCCCAAAAAATCAAAGATTACATAACTTCCATTCTAACAGAAGTAAAATAATGAATATTGAAAACACATAAATAATCCAAAATAAACAAAATAAATCCAAAATAAACAAAATAAAAGATTTTTTAGAAGAATATTAAAGTGAAGCAAATGAAAAACACATAAGATGGTAGATTTAAACCCAAATACTGCATGTCATTTATTCTAAAACACATTCTTCACATATTTAAAATACTCTGAAACTGAAATTCATATTTAAAATACTCTGAAACTGGGCGCCTGGGTGGCTCAGTGGTTAAGCCACTGCCTTCGGCTCAGGTCATGATCTCAGGGTCCTGGGATCGAGTCCCGCATCGGGCTCTCTGCTCAGCAGGGAGCCTGCTTCCTCCTCTCTCTCTCTGCCTGCCTCTCTGCCTACTTGTGATTTCTCTCTGTCAAATAAATAAATAAAATCTTTAAAAAAAAAAAAATAAAAAAAAAAAATAAATAAAATACTCTGAAACTGAAATTCATCTGACAAAGTACTTACTTAGTAGGCATCATTTTTCTTAGTGGCATATAAATAATAATGTATCTTACAATCAATTGCATCTACAGTTAAATAAATATAGTATATTACTAATTATATTAAACATAAATAAATTAAATGATACAATTAAGAGACAAATACTGTCAAGCTGGATTAAAAAATAAAACCTAAACATGTTGTTTCAAAGCATACATCTAAAACATAAGGATAAAGAAAAGTTCAGAGTGAAAGGATAGGAAAAAATATACTTTCTACATGAAAAAATCTGGGGAAGTAAATTAGTAACAGAAAAACTGACAGTCTAATCAATAAAAAAGGAAATGAAGACACACAGATTGAGAAGAAATAAAACTTTGCAAATGACAGTCATCTATGTATAAAATCCAAAAGAACCAACAAAAAAATTTTCTGAAACTAGTAAGCAATTAAAGCAAACTTATTAAAAAAAATGAAAGGCTGTAGTACAGAAGAGTAATATACAAGTCAGTTGCTTTCTTATATATCAGCAACAAACTAACAAAATTTGAAATTAAAAACGCAATACCATTTACATTAGCAAAACCAAAACCAAACAAAAACACTCAGGTATAAATGTAACAAAATATGTACAAGATCTATAAAGGAAAACAATAAAACTCTGATTAAAAAAAAATCCAAAATGACCTAAATAAATGGAGATATAGTCCATGTTCAAGGACAGGAAAACTCTATAATATTTATAAGGATGCCCATTCTTCCCAACTTGATCTATAGATTCAATGCAACCCCAATTAAGAGCCCAGTTGGTTATTTTTAGGGTATTGACAAAGAGATCTAACATTTATATGGAAAGAAAAAGGACCCATAATAACGATACATATTCTTTCTCTGAAAGAGAACAAAATTTTAAAAGTGACAGAATCTGACTTTAAGATTTACCTTAAAGCTATGGTAAACCAAGATAGCACAGTATTGGCAAAAGAACAGATAAATGGATCAATGGAAGAGAATCAAGTCCAAACATAAACCCAAACAAATACAGCCAACTTATCTTTCACAAAAGACAATTTGATGGAGAAAGGATAGTCTTTAACCCAAAACAGAGTATCCACTGCAGAGAAAAGAGAATTGTCTTACACTTGGTGGAAATGCAAACTGCGGCAGCCACTCTGGAAAACAGTACAGAGGTTCCTCAAAAAATTAAAAATAGAACTATCATAAGATTCAGCAATTGTATTACTTGGGTATTTATCCAAAAATACTGATTTGAAGGGATACATGCACCCCCAATGTTTGTAGCAGCGTACAACAATAACCAAACTGTGGAAAAATCCCTAACGTCCATCACTGGTGAATGGATACAGAAGATGTGGCATACATACAATGGAATATTACTGAGCCATAAAAAGGAATGAAATCATGGTGCCTTAGTGGCTCAATAGTTAAGCATCTGCCTTCAGCTCAGATCATGATTCCAGGGTTCTGAGATCAAGCCCTACATTGGGTTCCCTGCTTAGCAAGAAGCCTGCTTCTCCTTCCCCCACTCCCCCTGCCTGTTTTCCCTCTCTCACTGTCTCTCTCTCCATCAAATAAATATGTAAAATCTTAAAAAAAAAAAAAAAAAAAAAAACTTGCCATTTGCAATGATGTGGATGAAACTACAGGGTATTATACTAAGCAAAGTAAGTCAGTCAGAGAAAGATAAATGTTGTATGATTTCACTCAGATGTGGAATTTAAGAAACAGAACAGATGAACATGGACGGGAAAGAGAGTCAAAACAAAAAACTGACTCTCAACTACAGAGAACAAACTGAGGGTTACTGGAGGAGAGGTTGGCAGGGGATGGGTTAAATGGGTGATGAGTATTAAGGAGGGTACTTGTGATGAGCACTGGGTGTTGTATCTAAGTGATGAATCACTAAATTCTACACTTGGAAATAATATTACCTAGTATGTTAACTAACTTGAATTTAAATAAAAACTTGAAAGAAAATATGAAGAAGAGTATCTGCAAAATCTTTGGCAAACATTATATTTAATGTTAAAGTGCTGAAAGCTTTCAAATATCGCTGTATGATGACAGATGGTAACTATTCTTGTGCTGAGCACATAATAATGTACAGAACTGTTAAACCACTATGTTGTACACCTGAAATTAATATAATATTGCATGTTAATTATTCTTTATTAAAAAAAAAAGACAAAGATGCACATTACCACCACTTCTACTTGAATAGTATACCGGAGGTCCTAGCCAGTATAGTCAGGTAATAAAAATAAATAAATAAAAGTTATAAGGATTGATGAAATAGAAACAAAACTATCATTACTGCCAGATGATGTAATTATATAAGTAAAAATCCAAAAGAATTCACAGGTGTATAGCACTAATATAAAAGTGTAACAGGCTGCTAGATATAAAACAAATATGAGAGAAAGAAATTATTTTTATACAAAAAATTAGAAAATTAATTTTTAAAAGAGAAATCACTTATAATAGCATCCAAAAATATAAAGCATAGGAATAACACTAACAAAAGAAATTTAAATCTCTTTAGAGAAATATAAGAGGAATTAAAGATCCTAGACTTGAAGATTCCTTAATGAAAATATTGTTAATTCCTCACCAAACTAATCTAGAGATTTAATACAATATCAATCAAAACCCCAATAAGACTTTTTTGTGGAATTGGACAATTCTCAAATTTATATGAGAAAGCCACAAATAGCCAAGACATTCAAACAAGTAGGTCAAAGTAGGACAACTTGCTTTATACAACCAATTATAAAGCTGTAAAAATTAGGAAACTACAGTAGTGATGCAAATATAGAATAACAAACAAATGAAATAAAAGAGCTCAGAAACAGACACATATATTTGAGGACACTTGATTTATGACAAAGGTGACACTCCAAAGTAGCAATGAAAAGGGTATCTTTTTAACACATGGCCCCAATTCAACAGAGAACTCCTATGGGGGGGGGGGAACCTGACCTCTACCTGACACAATACACAGACAGTAATTCTAGGTGGATTTTTGGACCTAGATATGAAGAAAGGCTAAAATGGATCAAGAGTCTGGAAGACAACACAGAAGAGTATCTCTGTGACATTAAAGTTCTGGAACATAAATAAGATACAAAACGCAATAGTCATAAAGGAATAGATTGATATACATGACTATATTGAAATTAAGATTTTTCACTAAAAGTCACCAAAAAATTTATAACGACTTCTATTAATCAATAAAGATAGTCAACCCAATAGCAAAACTGGGGAGGGTGAGATGGAACAGTATCTTCGCAAAAAAACAATCCAAATGGCCCATAAACAGATGATTTAATCTCATTAGTAATCAAGGAAATGCAAAGGAAAAGCACAATAATATACCAATGTGTCCAACGCATTAGCTACAGTTTAAAGTGGATAATATCAGTTGTTGGTGAGGTATCCACTTAGCACTCACTGTATCCCACAACACATCTCCTCCAGCCACCTCTGATTCCAGCAGTTATGGTGGACAACTCCCCACGACTCCTGCCTCTAAGCAGCTTTTTTTGAGTTGTAACTTACAAGCACCGCGGCAGTTAAAATCCCAGGGGGCAACCTTCAAACCAAATGAAGATGGAAGCAACAAAAATGGAAATGTAACACAGCTACCTATATCAGGATAGACAAACAGCACAAATACAACGTCAACTAAAAAAAGCCACGCTGATATGAAACATCCTTGTATAATTGTATTTATTTGCTCTATTTAATCTATTCTATGAATGGAGCTCAAAACAGGCAAAAATTAAAGTGTTTAGCAATACATACTTTTTGTGACAAAACTGTCGAGAAAAGCAAGGAAATTACCATAAAAATCAGGATAAGGGTTAACTTCAGGGAAAGGACAAAAGAGACTTCAGAGGATCCTGGTAGTGACCTGACATGGGTGGCTACACAAACGTTCACTTTATAAAAATGTGTTCATTTGTGGGTGCCTGGGCGGCACAGTCAGTAAAGCAGTCAATTTGGTTTCATCTCAGGTCATGATTTCAGGGTTGTGAGATGAAGCCCTGTGTCAGACTCCATGCTCAGCGGGGAGTCTGCTTTAGATTCTCTCTCTTTCTCTCTGTCCCTCTGGCTCATGTTCTCCCTCTCTCAAAGAAATAAATTTTTTAAAAATGTGTTCAGCTATACATTTGTTTAGCTAGATTTTCTGTATGTGCTTCATCTTTCATAATAAAAGTGTTTTTTTTTTTTTTAAAAAAAAATACATCACAAGTTCTCCCAGAGTAAGAAGGCCCTGCAAGACTTATCCTTGGTCCTTCTCTTCCTACAGTCAGGCTCAGTAGAGTCTAGTAAACCAGAAGGGTACTCAATCAGGACTGAGAAATCTTTTAGGAAAAAAGATGAATTTGCTCAGCCTGATAGGGGTTGCTCAAGATCAGAAAGCAGACAGGGGGTTATACCTTTTATAGAAAGAAATCATTAAAAAAAAAAAAAAAAAACACAACAACAACAACAAAAAAAAAAAACAGAATCCAAGATGAAGAACAGAATAAGAGGTAAACTTGGAATGCAGGGCAATCTTTCTCTAAAAAACAAAATAAATAAAATAAAATAAAAAATACACAAGAAGGTGGAAAAAAAATACCACCATTAATAAATGTAGATTTATCACCAGCTGTTGGAGGAAGTCAGTTCATTTCAACTAGGAATAGACTTGAGCAGCCATCTGTCTAATGATGTCCACCAGATCTTAAATAGTTAATCCAACACTGTCTCCATTATGTCCATTCTGCCCTCTGCCTCTCTGCTCAAAGTGGAAGTGAATGCAATGTTGTCTGAGATAGTTTACTTGTTCTCAGAAGAAGCACGATGCCCCTCATTCAGTAGCAAAGGTCTCACTTATAGTCTTTTGGGGCAAGTAGAAAACATTCCATTCTCTAAAATCTTATATTCTGAGATCTAGAAAGCAACGTTCGTTCATTAGAAGTCCTCTGCCATTACAAATGTTGCCTCAAGACATCTCTGTTTGCTACAGACTCAATTTTATCCTAATACCAACATTTTTTTTAAGTAGGCTCCACTCCCAGTGTGGACCCCAACACACATCTTGAACTCATGACCTGGAGATAAAGAGTCAGATGCTTAAACAACTGAGTCACCCAGGCACCCCATCCTAATACTCCTAAAGTGCTTCTACACTGACCCCTGTAAGCAATGACTTCCCAAAATTTCATGCCTTGCACCATCTCACCCAGTCTCAATCTGTCTCTCTAATGTATTATTTTGCCGTAAGACCATGCTAAGCCATGCCCCATTTCAACCCTGCGAGCATAATACATTTCTGCTTCATATACAAAAGGTCAACAGTGAAAACAGCTCGAGGTGAACATCTGTAAGCAGTGGAATATTTATATTTATCCAACACTTACCTACCAGCTACATCTCTGTCATAGAAAATAAGTAAAGTACAGATGGGACTTCCCTTTCTTTTTGCCCTGGTTAATTTTAACTTACTACAGTAAGAAAATTACTATTACAAGCTCAATAAAATGTGTATAAACTCACATAATGACTCACTACACCATCACACAACCTCCCCAAAAGACAAGAGCAACAACAGACAAATATTCTATATATCCTAAAATCTCTATTAGAGGGGCTCCTGGGTGGGTCAATCAGCTGGGCATCTGCCTTTGGCTCAGGTCCTGATCTCAGGGTGCTGGGATCAAGCCCCATGTAGGGCTCCCTGCTCAGCGGGGAGTCTGCTTCTCCCTCTTTCTTTGTCCCTCCTTCAGCTCATGTTCTCTCACTCTCTCTTTCTCAAATAAATAAAATCTTTTTTAAAAATCTCTATTAGAATGCTAAACAAAAGCGTGAACTAATATGACACCAGAAATAATGGGAAAATAAAGTCAATACAATCCACTCAGATCTATCTGAAATATGATCATCCGGTGAAAAGGTTTTAAAAATAAATAACTCCACAATAAAATTAACAATGTATAATACTACAAGCATATATTATCAGTTCTCAAGAGTAAAGTCCAGGGGAACACTGATGAATAGCAATCTCCTAAATGTTCAATGCTATTAATATCTGTAACAGACAGGTATCTACATTTATTTGAAATTAATTCTATTAAAATAATATTGCCTTATTTCCTAACTAAAAATAAATATCTGCTCAGAGCAAAATGATTAAAAAGATAAAGCCAGAAGAAAAATAAATACAAAAGTGACCCAAAAGACTACCACCAAAAATGAGAACCAGCTAAACATTTTGGCATACACCCCTCCAATCTTTCTTCACATGTTCATATTTTTATTTTTTATTTATTTTTTAAAAATATTTTACTTATCTATTTGACAGAGAGGGTCACAGCAGGGGGAGTGGGAGAGGGAGAACAGGCTTCCTGCGAAGCAGGGAGCCTAATGGCAGGGCTCATCCCAGGACCCTGGGATCATGACCTGAGCTGAAGGCAGATACTCAACAACTGAGGCACCCAGGTGCCCCAGATGTTCATAGTTTTTAAAAGGAATAATTCACACCATGATTTCTCACATATTCTTTTCTTTTATTTGAATAAATACATTATATATTGTTAACCAGAATGATTTACAAACCATCTTCTGTAGTACTCTGGAGTTTCCAAGAAGATGCTATACTAATATGGTCATAAAATATAATTTTTCATATTTTTTAAATGGAAGAAGGGGCTTAAAAACATGACTTCTAGTACCATACTGTTACACTAAATAGGTATTTTGTGGTCAGTATAAACTATCTATTTTTTTGGACATGTGTAAGTTGTGCCCATTTTTATTGTTGAACAATGCATATTGCTCACTCTCTGATTATTCCCCTAAAACAAATTTCTAAAAATAAAATTGCTGGCTTAAAAACATATGCTGTAAGGTTTTAAACACAAACAACCAATCTGTTCCACAGAAAACCTGTACTAATTCTCATTATACCAGAAGTATATGAGAGTGGCCTGGTGACCTACATATCCTGGTTTCATAGGTTAAAAACATGCTGTTTTATTGCTTTGATTTACATTTCTTTGTTTAGTGATATGAAGAGAAGTTTTATAAATTTACTAATCTTTTATATTTATTTCTTGTATTATGAGTTACCTGATCATATTCTTTGCTCATCTATAAATTTATGATATTATTATTCAAAAAAAAGGCAAAAACAAAAAACTCTGTCTCAAATGTTTCAAATAGTATTCTTCGCTATTTGAACTGCTAGTATTCACTGTTTGAACTGTTTTTTATATACACAACTCTTCAAATCTATAGACTGCTTTGCACTTTACAGTTTTGGGGTTGTGGGGGCAGTGGAAAGACCCATGCTTCGAAAAACCTTTCTCCATCCAAGATTATATCTATTAAGCATATTTTCTTCTATTTCATTATATTTTTGGAATTTATTTTAAAGTATGACATATGGTAATTTCTTTTCAAATTCTTAACAAATTATCTCAGCCTCATTTAATGAAAAAACCCTACCTTTAAAAAAAACGTCACTTTTATTATTTCTGAGGTTTCTACCATAAGACTGTGAATATGTTTCTTATGCATTTAAGTTAATATTATACAGTTCCCAAACATAATAGTTCATACCGAGAGCCTTCTTTAAGGGTCTTCTCTTTCAGTATTTTCTTCACTACTATTGCAAAATTACTCTTCCAAATTGACTTTAAACTTATTTTTGTCAATGAATAAAATATATACATATCTGGAACATGATTAGACTTATACTAAATTTGTAAGTTAATTTGGTAAAGACAGATATATTTCTAATATTCAGTCTCTCCATAAAAGAACACTGCCTTTATTCAAATTACATATTCTGACTTTCAATAAACTTCTCTGTGTTCTTTAAACAAGTGCTGCATATTTCCTATTAAGTTGATCCCAAGGTACTCAGAATTTTTGGCAAATATAGTTTTTTTCTCACATTTTTTCAAAATAGTTAAAACTGGTCTATTGAAAATCTACTTATTTTATAACTGTATTTCTAACGCTAGTTGATTCCCTTGCTTTTCAAAAGTAGACAATCATAGTAACATCATTTCCCCCTCTTTTCAAATATTTACTCCTAAATCTTTTTCTTATTCATTGCACTAGCTAGAAAACCCAAGCCAAAATAAACTAATAGTACTGATAGTATCATGTACGCCCAATATTTTATGGTTTCCCCTCCAATCTTATACCCATCATTCTCCACCATGTTCTTTGCATAGAAGGCTGACCTATACGGACTGCACCTTTCATGCAGACGAGCAAGAAACACGGCCAATAAGAGACACTGGCCAAGATAAGTTGGTAGGAGAATAACTGATTATTCCTCTGGGTCCCACTCTTAACATGTCACCTGATGATGGCCGTTTCCCTCTACTTCAACTTCTAAATGGTCAGTCTCTCTCACAGCCATAGCTATTTCTTTCCACAATCCCGGAACAGTTATCTATCTTTACATCTTCTACATCCCCACTGGGTGACATACTTAAGCCAGTCCCCAAAACTTCTTGCCTATTCTCATGGGGAAAATGGTAGAACACCTTATATTCGAGATCATCTTGTATTCATGTTGAAGTTTTAATATGCAGTATGTTTTAAATGTAATAGTCATGATACCATTTTATTCAAAATATTTCATAATTACTTTGGCCTTTAGGTCTCTGATAGAAGGTTTTCTTAGGAAAATGTTTTTAAACTACCAACTCATTTAGGGTTTTTGTTATTAATATCTAGTTTTCCACATTGTGGCCAAAGAATGAGACCTGTTCTGTTTCTGCTTCTTTTCTAAATTATTTAAGTCTTTTGGCAAAATATAGGGTCAATTTTATGGAGATTCCAGAATACCTGAAATGAAGATATATGTTCTGTTTGTACACAGAGTTACATTATTATCTATTAAATCAACCATTCTAGGGGTACCTGGGTGGCTCAGTTAGTTAACCGTCTGCCTTCGGCTCAGGTCACAATATCAGGGTCATGGAATCGAGCCCCACATCAGGCTCTCTGCTCAGCAAGGAGCCTGCTTTTCTCTCTCTCTCTCTCTGCCTGCTGCTCTGCCTACTTGTGATCTCTCTCTCTCTCGGTCAAATAAATAAATAAAATCTTTTAAAAAAATAAATAAATGAACCACACTGATATTTATTTAAATCTCTATAATCTTATGTGCTTTGTTAATATAATCTGGTAATGATTAAGATGTTTTAAAATTTCCTCTTAGATAAGTGCTCATCTTCCCTTGACATGCTTTTCACATTACATATTTTAATAACATAATATCGATAATAATGATAAATGTTCATTAATGATCATACATCTTACAAATGGAAAGTGATCATTTTTGCCTTATTTGGAGTCTCTTTGTCTCAGGTATGTTTCCTAGATGAAACATTTATTTACAGTGGTGTGAGACCTAGACTGAGAAGCATATATTTGTCAAACTGTTTAATTTGGCCTTAAATTATTATATCTTATACTTTGCATTTTGTAACACCTTAACAAATGTTCTTTTGTGCTTTGTAATTCTATGTTGCATAATTTCTCTAAAAAATTTTTTGTCCTGGGGAGGCTGCCTGGCTCACTCAGTAGAGCATGTGACACTTAATCTTTTTTTTTTTTTTAATTTTTTATTTTTGATAAACATATATTTTTATCCCCAGGGGTACAGGTCTGTGAATCAACAGGTTTACACACTTCACAGCACTCACCAAATCACATACCCTCCCCAATGTCCATAATCCCACCCCCTTCTCCCAAACCCCCTCCCCCCGGCAACCCTCAGTTTGTTTTGTGAGATTAAGAGTCACTTATGGTTTGTCTCCCTCCCATGTGACACTTAATCTAAGAGTAATGAGTTCAAGCCCCAAGTTAGGTGTGGAGCCTACTTTAGGAAAAAAAAAAAAAAAAAAGCCCTTGTGAATTAGAAATGGCATCCTGTTTTCAATTCTACCTTGAGGTCATTATTTTGACAATTTAAAATTCAGTAAGACATCTATTTCTCCAGTTTTCTATGATTTTATACCTCCCCAATTAAGTTGTTTTATTTTTTTTAATACTATATATTTTCTTTCATGTTTCATTTGTTCTCATTTCCCCTCCACTAAATCCAATGGTCCAAAAACCATACTTTCCACTGTGTTCTCAACATCTATTCCATCTTTCTTTTAATCTCTGTCCTTTCCCCTGTAATCTGGGAAAGTTTATCCAGACTGACTTGGAACAGGCATTAAAAAGAATTATCCAACCAAGGCCAAAATGAGTTCCCATGCTAGGACTGAGATAAATTTAGACCTCCTGGCCCCACTGTTCAAGAGGGAATCCCAAACACTTCACACACACACACCCCTCCCATTCCATTTCCTAACACACGCAGCTGCAGCAAGACTCCCTCCCTGCCTTGAGTCTCCTGGGACAAATTTCCTTCTGTCCTATAACCCTGGTTACATTTATCACCGTAAGAAGCTGTAGCTCTCCATGTAGGCCCTTATCTCCCTCCTGTTCCCTTACTAGGCACCTAGAATTCACAGTCCAGCATCAGCAAAAACTCTTGATATCCTCAACCTCTTCTCTGAAAGTAACTTCCACTGTCAAGCTCTACTTGAAATTCTTTTACTCCCGGATTTCACAACTTCCACTAGAACCTTCTCAAGGAGCAGCAGCTTTTTCCCTCATACAATACACATATCAATAATAATGATATAACCCTCATACAACTAGAGATAGAGTCAGTGTTCTTCCTCCAGATTGCTGCTTCTAGGCCATTCTTCCTCGATCCTTTCTAAAACCTTCCAGCTCTGAATCTCATAAAATTAAACTACGCACTATTTAATTACTCACGTAACAACCTGAGATGCTCCTTCTCATGTCCTTCTCACCAACACTGTCACTCTAACACTACTCTTGTCTTAATTTTTGCTGATTTCAATATACAGGTAAATAACCCTACTAAGCCCTTGCTCTCTCCAAAGCCTGAACTCCTCTCCTCCAATGATCTAATCCTCTGCCATTCAACCACTCATTGCCATGCTTTTAATGGACATTTTAACATTACTATAGTTTATAATCTCAACTTTACCCTTCTTACTCTCCCCAGGTACATCTTTATACTCCAATATAACTTGAATCCCACTGGGACACTCAGTGTTTTCCCTTTTCACCTCCTTTATCCCCTTGCTATCCTCCCTTTCCTAGGCCTTATCCAGCTTCAATGTCATGGTCCATCACGATAATTACTCCTTTGCAAACAGATCTGACTTCTTTGCACCCCTCTTCCTTCATTGTATTTGGCCTAAATAAAACCCGGTTAACATCAGCTCTCGTATGCTACCTATGCTATTGAATGCGGCTGCACAAAAACACACAACCACAAACTAATCTCCAATTATTAATTAGAGACTTAAAATTCATGACTGTGAATCTCATGTGGCTCTTTAGAATGGCCCAGGAAACACACTCTACTCCATTTACCCTCCCATTCTTCCACCCAACTATTTCATACCCTCTCTTATCTCCTGAAATCCCCACCAACCTTTCCCCCCACCAACCTTTCGGCTGACGAACACACTTCCTACTTCACTGGCAAAACGGAACCACAGACTCCCCACCACTACATCTATCCATCTACCAGCAGCTACCTCCATTTATTCTTATTACTACAGATAGCCTGAGCTCCATTTGAACAAACCCCTCCACTTGTGCCCCAGATCTCATGTCCTCTCACCCACTCAAGGTCACCTACAGCAATGTTTCCCTTTTTGTTCTAGATCACCAATTTTACCCCCTACAAAATTATTCCTCTTAGCATACCTGCTGTAATTTCTTCCATCTTGGAAAAAAGTCTACCCTAACCATACTTCTTCCTTCATACCTGGCTCTTCCCGCAGATAGCCACACAGCTTCCTACTCATCTCCTTCAAATATTTCGTCTATTATCATCTCAAAGGAGCTTACCCTGACTGTACTAATTTTAAAACTGCAACCTGACCTCTACCATCACCACCACCACCTTCTGGCCCTCCCAATACTTTAAATGCTTTAAAATGTACTTCCAATACTTTAAAATGTAAACTGCATTAAGGGCACATCTTTATCTAATTCACTGAAATACTGCAAGTGCTTAAAACAAAGTCTAGCACTGAGTCAGCATTCAATAAATACTCGATAAGGGGCACCTACATGGCGTAGTTGGTTAAGTATCTGACTCTTGGTTTCAGCTCAGGTCATGATCTCAGAGTCTTGAGATCGAGAGCCCTGAGTCAGGTTCTGTGCTCAGCCCAGAGTCTACTGAAGATTCTCCCACCATCTCCCTCTGCCCCTGCACCCAACTTGCTCGCACATATGCGCTGGATCTCTCTCAAATACAAAATTTTTATTTTTTTTTATTTATTTATTTTTTAAAGATTTTATTTATTTATTTGACAGAGAGAAATTACAAGTACATTGAGAGGCAGGCAGAGAGAGAGAGAAGGAAGCAGGCTCCCTGCTGAGCAGAGAGCCCGATGCGGGACTCGATCCCAGGACCCTGAGATCATGACCTGAGCCAAAGGCAGCGGCTTAACCCACTGAGCCACCCAGGCGCCCCAACAAAATTTTTTTTAAATAAGATTTTTAAAATTAATAAATAAACAAATAATAAGTGAATGAATAAAGTATGGGTCCATTCTTCATTGCTTCTTACAGCACTTCAGATTCCACTGTAGCACTGTTTCTTTCCTAACTCTGCATGCCACCACTTTTATCTCAGTCTCCTGTCTTATCAAGGTTGATTATGCATTTCTTGTTCCCTGAATTCCTGTCTCTCTCCACTACACTCCCAGCCAAAGCAAATACTAAATGTACTTCCCTGCCCTGCAGGAAATCTTACAAACATATGACTTTTCTTGTAAATATAATTACTTTTTCATTAAGTATAGTTATTTTCATGAACATGTTCTAATTCTTCCACAACAATTTTTCAGCCTAGTATTTGCTCAAAAACAGGTAAATCCTGTAGCAAATTCTGCTTGAGAGCTTTCCTTTACACCACGATTTAATTAGAACTGTACTTTCAGATCTGAAGATAAAGAACTGGCTAACAGCAGTTTTTATTATTCTTTCCGTGCCCCAGAAACTTGAGGGAGGTAGGAAAGGAAATGAATACTTGGGGTTGCAGATATTCCCCACATGAAATCTTCATCTGTGGAAAAGATGAACATCTTCCTCATCTAATTTTTTCTCTAGCTCAGCTTCTACTCACATATGCATTGTGTATGTCTAGCTCTCCACTTAACACTACCACCTACTAAATTAGGAAGGAACCGTGTTCCCTTATGATAAATCTGCACCAAAAAGAAGCCCAACAACTCAAGGGTGGTGTTCACCTGTAGACCCTGCTTGTAATTCCTTTTGAACCCTGGCAAAGAAGGGGTTCTAAGATCACAGGCTCTGGACCCAGACTTCTTGACTTCAAATCCCGGCTTCACCACTTCCTTTGATGTGTAACCTCACTTTCTTTATCCTTAACTGGAGATACCCACATCTCATTAGGTTGGCTGAGCACTAAAGATTAATTCAAGTGCTTAGAACAGTGCCTATTACAAAATAACATTCACTAAATGTTAACTCTTCTTTCTCCTCCCCTTTGTCTTGCCTCTCACCTTTATTTATAAAAGTAGAGATGTTAGTAAGACTATGTCAAGATTTCTTCCCTTTACAGTGACAATGAAGCACTTTTCTCAAAAAGTGATTTATGAATAAATGCCTCCTATAGTCTTTCAATCTAATCTAACCTACACTACATCTAACAAAACTCTTTCCTAATTCCTAATTCAGATGTAAATTTTTCCATGTTCTTATAGTTCTGGTGGGTCATTCTACACAACAGTGTAGCTACACACCTGTGCCTACACAAATGTTTCTGTCTTAAAGGTCTCTGGAATCATTTACTTAATTAAAAAACAGACTCCTCATTGGTGTGTCACGTGATTAATTTCAGAAGAGCCAGGAATAATTTTTCAACATAGACATGAGAACATCACAGAGTTTAAGAAACACCCATCTATATCATGTTAAGAAGAAATAATTCAGTTACTCACGATGCTCCTGAATTCATGATGCAGCTCTTTGCACCACAAAAACAATCTCTGCCATCATCATGATTCATTCCAAGGTTATGACCCAACTCATGAGCAACAATGGATGCAAACGTCTCCACTGTAATTTGCCCAAACTGCCCAAACACAGGAAAGTATTAATTAGGTTTCTGAACAAAAAGGATATGCTTATTATTTTTTCCACAAAAGGAAATTAATCACTACAATGGTGACCGTCTTTACGATAAATCAAGCATCCAACATCAGTCTTCACACATTTCACTAGGAAACTGATACGGCATGGACATAGAGCCTTTAAGCAACAGACCAATTATGTTAGCACTAATAAGTTATTTGGGGAAAACAGATTCATGGTTCTAATTTAATTTTCTTAAAGAGGGTTTCAAATTCCTTGTCCATAAAAAGTGAGGAGTTAATGAACACATCATATTAGAAAACTAATCCAATCTCTAAAGAAAAAACACATCTATCACTTCTACCCAAAATATTGTTTTAAGGACTAGAGATGGAAATATGCGGTCAAATGCTTGACACTGTCCTAACGCAAACATCCAAAGTTAAATTTCAAGAACAAAAACGTACCACATTAATCCCGCCTGCATGGCTCCTTGAACATACTGTTCCCACAAATGCCATTCCTGCAGTCCCACCAAAACCTTTCTTCCTAAATGAAAATAAAAAGTCAAAGTTAGAAAATGTACTTGCGGGGGTGAAAGGAACATACTGATCTTACTTCACGGGGCTGGTAGAACCTACAGAAACTGGGAGAAGAATGGCAAAGATAATTGACATTTTAAATCAGAACACAATTAAGTCTTACTTCTTTTTTGTTCTCAGAGAACGAGATTAATATCAGCTATTAATTAATATCATTAATTAATATTAATAAATTAATATTGATTTCTCAAATGAAGATATGTTTTAGACGCCAAGCTTTTTTCCTACCCTCTAGACAAAAAATCATCCTAAAATGCATTATATTTCTTTATTCAAAACCTCTAATGAAGAGAGACAGTTATCACTCAATGAACAGAACGCACCCAGGAGGCTGCAGAGCAGGGAGCACAGGGAACGTAAGAACCACAATGGCCTCCATATGGGTCGCAGGTAATCATCACCTACACACTTGTATCTCAAGACCTATTTCTCTACCTCGAACTCCTTTGCCCAGTAAATTCTCCTAGCTCATTCCCTCAGCCCCTTTCAAGTCTTTACTCACAAGTCTTCTCTTTTAGCCTTCCCTCTCCACACCAACCCTACTCCTCCAATACTTTTTTTCTTGGCAAGTGCTCCACTATTTATTGAGTAGAAAAGGATAATAATAACAACACACTGTATTTAAAATATTCTATAAGCCTTCACAAGCGCTTTACAAAATAATCTCATTTCAACCTGAAATCCTACTAGATAAAAATTATTGGGCCCACTGAACAGATTAAGAAACTGAGACTCTGGGAAGTTTTATCTTCAGCTGTTAGGTCACCAAGCTGTGGTCTGACATAATGCTATCTGATTCCACACTTACTATCCTCAATAACTATACCATCCTGGCCCTTTCTCCCCTATAGCCAGGTAAGCACATTCTAATCAGGGAGAAATGCAAGTAAAGAAATTTGTCTTCATGTCATGAGGAGCTGAGCCTACAGTACAAAAAACTGTGGCTACTAAGATTCTTCAAACATTTCCTGGACTCTGAGTCAGAATATGAGCACTGGTTGTAACCTTAACCTCCCTGGGAGACATGCAGCTACAGGAAAATGAGGTACTTATTCCTTCACATGATGATAGAAAATTAGAACCCAAGACACTGTGTTGTGTATCTAGTTCCATTATCACAAACATAGATGACAGAGGCCACACAACATGCCCAAATTCAAGCTGTTTCGTTTTGTAGCAGTCTCCACTAGCATGCCAAGGCAGGCAGCTCCTTCAGATGGGAAAGGCAGATGCCCACCCTTGACCTTCACTGGCTAAACCAAAGGCAAGGAGATGGAGAATTCAGCCTTATGCATCATCTCAGGCAGTGCTTTTCAAACTATCTAGAGGGAAGGGCCAGTAATTTTTTCTTTAATTTCCAATTCATCACAGACCAATATCTCTTCATTTTCCCATTTTTTTAATTGAAATCACTGATATATTAATTTCAGGTGTATAATACAATAATTGGATAATTACATAAATTATGAAATGCTCACCACCATAATATAGTTACACTCTTCCTATACTTTTACTTCTACCCCCCCCGCTCTATTTTTCCTCATCACTTATTAGTATTTAATATATTATATACATTTATGGCTAATCTCCTCTATCACAATATGGACTCCGTGATGGCAAGAATTTTCATCTGGACAAACACAGTTCAACAGTATGAGTTCCCTTACAGAAAATTCTAGAAAATGGAAATTAACCCACATTAACAGAAAAAAGATTAATGGTTGCTTGGGGAAGGAATTTTTTTGGTGGTTTTTTTTTTGGAGGGAAGAGACGATTGGATTACAATGGGGCCTGGAGGGAATGGACAAGTTTGTTATCTTGATCATGGTGATAATTTCATGGCTATATGTCAAAACGCACCTAAATGTACACTTTAAATATGTGCAGCTTAATCTTCATCTGTTAAACCTCAATAAACCTGCTTAAAAGTTTAAAACATTTTAAAAATACACAATGTTTGTCTTCTTTATTCATTGCTATCCCTAGTACCTAGGGTATACACCTAATAAATATTTTTTAAATGAATGAGTAAATCTTTCTCTGAGGTATCTGACCAACAAAGAGAAGAGGACCAGAGATACTGCCATAAGGGAACTGCTAAGGAAACACGCCAGATCACCCTCTACTTAATACCATAGTCTCCAGGCCCTACACATGTACTCAATGCTTCCAAAAGGCTCTTTAGCACCCATTCTTTTTTTTTTAAAAAAAGATTTTATTAATTTATTTGACAGACAGAGACCATAAGTAGGCAGAGAGGCAGGCAAAGAGAGAGAGGAAGGGAAGCAGACTCCCTGCTGAGCAGAGAGCCCGATGCGGAGCTTGATCCCAGGACCCTGGGATCATGACCTGAGCCGAAGGCAGAGGCTTTAACCCCCTGAGCCAGCCAGGTGCCCCTTTAGCACCCCATTCTTAACGAAAAACACAGGCAGGGATCATTAGACAGACATTTGGGAAATGCCTCCACATGACAGATGGATACCAGACAGAAAAGACAAGACAGCTTGGTAGGTTTGTTTGAGCAAGGCATGAGAAATGTGCTCGGTGCCTGTCCCTTCTGGCCCCCTGTAAACTAGAAGGCAGGAGGATACTTATAGGAGCAATTTTACTAAAAATTAGTAAAAAGGTCAGGACCAAGCCTTTGTGATTATAGGGCTATAAAAATCCACTTTGGCATTTTCACTGCCTTGCTTTAACTAACTCACATAATGAAAGAAAACAGAATAAAATCAAGAGTGTGGGAAACGGGCAGCACTCCCTATACTAGCGGATGAAAGATTACTACAAACTCTGCTGTCAAAGAGTTTAGAAAGCAAGGGGGTCAACACTCAACGACAAAGACCCTTTGCTCTTCTTTGCTCTCACCTTTATTGGTCCTGCAGAAGAATCATAGATCTTTATCACACTTTCTCAAGCACGTGATGCGTGACAAGGGGTCTTGCTGGAACTAGGAGGATTGGTTTATGGGAAAGATACGATATGCTAATCTGCTTGTTCTAAGAGTTCTGCTAAACAGAGCCTCGGGGACAATGCATACATCTCTAGGATCACAGGGCGGCTGTTTGGGCTAAGAAAGCTTGGGGGAACTCCCCACATGGCATTCCTACGGCAGAGTGGTCACGCAGGCCTCCTGGTCATGCATGCCTCAGCAGCCCAAAGACCTGGGCCCTCCTCCGAAATCTTCCCTGCCCCCAGCGGTCTCCGTGTTACATTTCATCAAGCCAGGTAATGTGGATGATTTCATGCTCTACATTAATAACTCAAACACAAAGGAAATTTTTCCTCAGAAAAAAATTGTGAGTTTTAGGTACCATCAACACTGAGGGAGGCAAAAATATATAAATTAGAACACTTTTCTGCAAAAAGCTTGCCTATCAATTCAGAAGACTTTCTCAGGGGGCAGGAGATGGGGAAGGGGGTTGGATAAAGAGTAACAATAACTTAACAGCTTTGGCAGACAAAGGAGGCTGCAGCAGGCTAAGGCCTTCAAAACTTCATCCCTCAAACCAGAAAACTTTTAAGCATGAAATATTTTAAATAGTTTTAAATGAGGATTTTGCTGTAAGTTTTGGACTGTATTGGTATAAGTGATTTATGTAAGTTTAGGCTTTATTATGGTACCATAAAATGGTATGTAAAAGAAAAAAAATTTTTAAACATCTATCAGTAAGAGCCCAAAGAGAGTAAAAGAATTATTATATCCATAAAATGAGAACTTGATTAAATAAAAAACTCAACAGAAAGCTTAAAAGAGAAATTTAAGGTAATATCCCAGAAGGCAGAACAAAAAACACAAAAAGAAAGGAGATGGAAGATAATAAAATTAGAGGACAAACACAAGAAACTCAAAGGCCAACCAAATAAAAGTCATTCCCAGAAGGAATGACAAACAAAAATAAAGAAAATCAAATCATCTACAAAATAATTAGAAAAAAATTCCTAAAACTACAGGACATCAGTTTCAAGACTGAGGTTCCCACTAAGAACACAACACAATAAATGATAAAAGACCTACACTGAAGCATTATCATCAGGACAATTCAGAAACCTGGGAACCAAGAGAAGATCCTACAAGTTCCCAGAGAAGGAAGAAAACAAACAAACCCACAAAGGACCAGGAATCAGAAATGGTTAAGGCTTCTCAGCAAAAATACTGGAAGTCAAAAGAACAGAGCCATACCTTCAAAATTCTGAAGGAAAAAGACTTCACGCCTCAAATTTAACACAAAGCCAAATAACCAAAAAAGTTACAAAACAAAGCCCTGAAAAACTGAGTTATTTAGGCCCTAGGATAAGCAGAAGGTTATACAGGTGTAATTTTTAAATTCTATTCTGAGACTATAAAGCACAATTTCTGACTTGCAAGAGGTCAAAATTTTTTCTTTCCATATATTCTTTCACAAGACGAAGGTAGAAAACATTCCATAACAAGGCTGAGGGAGTGAAATCCAGGAAAGAGGAAGGACATGGAATAAAGGTGACAGGGGGGGCGCCTGGGTGGCTCAGTGGGTTAAGCCGCTGCCTTCGGCTCAGGTCATGATCTCAGGGTCCTGGGATCGAGTCCCACATCGGGCTCCCTGCTCAACAGGGGCCCTGCTTCCCTTCCTCTCTCTCTGCCTGCTTCTCTGCCTACTTGTGATCTCTGTCTGTCAAATAAATAAATAAAATCTTAAAAAAAAAAAAAAAAAAGGTGACAGGGGATCCAACACAGAAGAGAAGACTCATTATTATACTGTGACTTGTCACGGGGAATATCACACAAAGCCCTCCTTATTCAGACGAATGCTCAAAAACCTTAAGAAAACATGATTCTAAAAAAAAAAAAAAAAAAGCAGAAGTTATCGACCGTTACATTAACAGCGCTTTTTTTTTAAATCTCTTACAGAACGAGCTGTGCACTGTCATGTCTCCGACGTGTTATGAGAAACTTTTCCCGCCACTGTACAAAGTTCCCCAACACATCACCAGCACCTCCAATTATGTTGATCAGGTTTCCATTTGTCCAAATCTCTAATCCAACTAGTACAATTCGAATATTCAACATAATATACATCTAGGAAAAAAACAGAAATAAAAGTATATAAAATATATTAAAGAATCTTAAGAGTATCTTTTAACTTATAATGAACATAACTGCTTACAATAAAAGCAGGACTCCTCCCCTCCAAAAAATATACTTCATGCAATATAATGAGACTCTAACCTTTTAAGGGTCTCAGTGTCCTCATCCGCAAAATGAAAGTAACAGAAGTTCAAAATGGTTTTTACCTTCCATTCCAAAATCTGACAAACTGAAAATTTATTGCTCTAAACTAATGCATATCTATGTATGGTCCATATGTATCTCACTTAATATAAATATTCATACATTTCACTACAGGAATATCAGCGAGTTTGATTACAAAGAGCCACCAGAGATCCTGTTAGAGGTGTTATGCAATACATAGCAAACCAAATTATCTTTCTAAACTTTTACCTAAAATCCTAATTATACATACCCCAAAGGTTTCAGATAGTGCACTATGGAATGCATTTTTATTTCATAGAGATACTGGGAGGAATAAATGAAAATAAATGTAAGGCACTTGGCTCATTTTCTAGCATATTATAAATGCTCAATAGAACACTACTGTCTTCATCATTATTATTATTATGCTAAATATTCACATCAAGGAAATACCTTATAGAGGAAATTATATTATAAGAACATGCATCTAATTCTTCAATATCTCCCACTGGATAACTGAACTACAAACCCTCCAACCAAACTTCTCTCTCTCTTCCTCCCTCCCTCTTGGGCATGCTCACGCTCGCGGTCTCTCTCTCTCTCTCTCTCTCTCTCTCTCTCTCTCACACACACACACACACACACACACACACACACAGAGTCCTATCATGGTTTCAGAGTAGGAGGCAGCATTCATCAAAGTAAGATTGAGTAAAAATTCAAAGGTCTTTTCATAAATGCCAAAGTTCCTTATCCTTTCTACACTGAGGATAAAATAGATGCTATTATGAAATCTCTTACGTGTCTCAAAGTCTTTCTACAATTATACATTCCCTTCAAACATAAAAAATGTTACAAAACAAACTAGAAAACAGACCCCTGAAAGAATGAGCCCCTAGGATAATCAGAACTCAAAATGAAACAATTTTTAGATTCCGTTCTGAGACTATAAAAAGACAGGCTAGAATAATCCCAGTTAATAGAAAACACAACTCACACTATCCAAGTAGTTTGCTAAACGGATCATCTCCTCTCTCACTGCAGTCTGATTTCTTCCCATCATGTCATACTGAAAAGCAAGAAAGGGAAATCATTTCACCAAAGTCATTTACGAAAAAAATTTCTAAAATCTGTTATAATGAAGGTAAGAATCCCAAATATTTCCTCTGCACTAAAAATGGAGGCATTTAGACATGCACCTGCCTTTCAAATTAAGAAATCTACAGGATACATTTCAGTGGAATAAATAGGAGTAAGAAAAACAGGTTCAAGTATGAAATGAATGTTAAGCAAAACATATTGAAGTCTTTATTTGCTCCAAATTAGCATAATTTTTAAATGAATTCTCTTTAATGCTCTTTTTATTCATTTTAATGCAAAAATGTTTTCAAACAGTTTATAAAGGTAGTGTTTAAAACCATCAAAATGCACAGATAAAGGGATAAAAACAATCTAACAGATTTCCTGACCCTTTCATCCCTTAGGCTAAAGACATTACCAATAAACAATTTCTAAACTCGGGGCTAAATTAATAATGAGAGATTAACCAATGTTCACCAACAGACATTATATGAACAGACATTATATAGACAAAATAGATATTTGCAAGTTTAACCATATTAAGACAAACAGTTGATATGACTGATTATTTTCTTCAAGACCCAGCTAAATCCAAATGTCTATTTTAACATTATTCTAATACAATCAACAAATAACTAATGAAAAGAAAATTTTAAAAAGAATGTATGGTTTTGCTCTAAGATAAGAGCATTAATATATCAGATCTTATTTAATATATCAGAACATATCAGATCTTTTATCAGGCAGGCATTTTATCATGATTTTCCTAAACAAACAAAAAAATTAATTTATCTGATAAGGTTTGATTAAAATGGAATCATTCTTATTTTGAACCATTTTCCACCAGTATGTAACATCTATCTGGAGAGAGTAATAAATAAAAACATTACAAATCTCTATTTTTGACTTGTCCAAACGTTCTCCAGAAACTTTTTATCCATTATCAGGTGTGCAGTTCATGCTTGCTCACACTCCCTGTGCTTTTTCCTTCTATCACTTGAGGGTAATGAACCCACAATGAACAAATCTGAATACGTTCTATCTGTTAATAAACACAGTTTGTTTATTTCCAACCTATGCAAAATAAGGGATTTTTTTAACCATAAAAATAGTCTAAACTCTATAGCTTACAAGAAAGGATCTGCCAATATTGATAAGTTTCTACAACTTTTTCACACAAACAACAAAGCTAAAGTAAAAGTCAGACAAAACATTTCAAATAATTTATTAAATTATATAACAGCTGTATCTAAAACTGATAACCCTGTAAATGCTGAAATAGACCCATTACTTTTCTTAGCTAAGTTAAGCACAATTCTTAAATATGAATAAGGAAATCCCTGGTGTTATCCTGGACACAGAAACTAAGAGTAAAGACTAAAATCAGCTATTCTCCTGTATTCCCTTCTGCAGCACGCTACAACCTGGAAGTTTCCGTCTCTTAAAGTGACGTATATGCAAGTTGGTTGAAATTCTAAAGAGCAAAGTAATTTCATTAGGCAACAAAGCAGTATCTGATTGCTGGTTTTTCATCACAGTCCTCTAAAGCCATCTGAAAAGGTGACCCTAACTGAAGGGCAATACAGTTTTGCTTAAGAAATTCTGCATGAGGAGATCACCCGAAACACCTGGGTTAGGTGGGGGGAGAAGATGACCAGTAAAAATAGTTGGAGGTACTCTCATTCACTACCTTCAGTTTCTGGTGTGGTTACAAACATCAAGCATTTTTTTTTTTTTAAAGATTTTATTTATTTATCAGAGAGAGAGAGGGAGAGAGCGAGCACAGGCAGACAGAATGGCAGGCAGAGGCAGAGGGAGAAGCAGGCTCCCCGCTGAGCAAGGAGCCCGATGTGGGACTCGATCCCAGGACGCTGGGATCATGACCTGAGCCGAAGGCAGCTGCTTAACCAACTGAGCCACCCAGGCATCCCAGCATTTTTAAAGGAAAAAACCCATTTGAGATTTAAAAATACATTTAAGAAAAATCAGTATAAATATATTTTATGGTTCCTTTATGGGATGCTCACTTCTCATCTGCTTTTCATGAAAAAGAAGAAAAACTGTCACCAATCCTACCCTTTCCTTGTCTACGACAATGAACAGCTCCACGTATCGGGTCTGTGGCAGGACAGCTCTTCTTCTCTGTCAAAAAAAAAAAAAAAATTAGGCCAAAAACAAAAAAATTATAAGACTACATGTTAAAAAAAAAGAAAGAAAACTACATATTTTTCATAGGTAGTGACCTTATCCTCATCTCTAATCTCTTATTTCAGGCCAGCTAAGAACGTGATAAAGTTAGTTTAGTTTACACACATCAATAAAGCCAAAAACATATTTTTTTCTAAAATAGTGACATCTCCTCTCTATACTAGCCTGAGAAAAATTCTAGTTAACAACAATATGAAGTATTCAAATTTCCAAAGCAGAGTTACTGATTTTCTAATATCAAAACTACATGTACTCACACACTCTAAAGGGAAGCCCCATTGCTATGTTGAGTGAAAAAATGAACATAAGAATTATACTATTACAAGAATACAATAACCCAGAGCAGAAGTGAGGACAAGGCTGCCACTTCAAAACAGGACTAGTTCTGTGATTTTCAGAAATTCATATATAAAGTACAGAATTTGACAAAAATTTAAAGGTTCTCCAATGACTGAAGTTAAAAAGAACAGTCCAACAGTACAAAAGAGTGGAGGTAAGAAAGGCAATGAAAATAATGCCATAAACTCATATGAAAATGTATCAGAAGAGGTGCAAGCCTCTTCCAACACAGCAGCATCATCTCACATGCAGAAAGACACAGTGCCCACAACTGAAGTTGAGCTGTTCCTAGGAACATTTCAGCCTTTAAGAGCCCCACATCAAGAGTAGGCAGGGAATCTTAATGGTGACTCAAAAGAGGGATGCAAGTGTTCCTGGAAGACATCTTAAATGAAGTACTAAGTCTCAATTCGTCTCTCTTTCTCCGATCCAGGGCTCAGAAATCACTATTCTTGTTGTTGTGAAAGATATATAAATAAAAAATTGTACTGCTCTCTGGAAGACAATATAATGGACTATCACGCAGCAGTGATAAAAAGAAGTAAGTTCTGTTTAATATTTAAGCCCTGATTTCTAAAACACACAGGAGCTTGACTACATTCGACTTGGTAGCAGGAACTGCATCTTTTTATCCCCTAGTACCTGTCTAAATGTCTGGTCCATAGACAGAAAAACGTAACAAAGATAAGTATTGGTTTAATGCATAAAGACATGATTTTTTAACACATTAGTCTGAGCCATTAAGAAATATATTTCCTTACTCGAAGTAGCTGAGTGATGCTAGGAGGCTCTTCTTCTTCATAGTTTGTGGTTTCTGTTTCTATATCCTTGTTGGAAACCCCACATTTCAGAGGCTCTTTGTGGACATCATCCATTCGATAAAAGATGTGCTCAAAACGAGAACTGTTTTGCAGGGGTTCAATCCCGTAACTCACATTCCCTATATGCAGCAATCCTCTAAGTGTCACGTGACACGTACACAATTTTTAAGAATGAAGAAAATAATACACAGGAAAAGGAATCAGAAAACCGAAATTCAAATCCTAGTTCTTAACATGTCTAAGAAAGGGTAGCGTGTGGAGAGAAAAATAGCACGGTTTTAGAGTCACACAGATATGAATTTAAATCTCAAGACCTCTACCTACTAACATCACTCCCTAAAAAAAGTCAGTTAACCTCTCCAAGTGACTGTTGTATATACAGAAAGCAACTCAGAACAGTGGCTGAAAGTATGGACTCTGGAGCCAGAGAACCAGTGTTTGAATCCCAAATGTTTCTCCCTAGCTGTGCGGCTCTCAGCAATGACTTAACCTCTACCTTACTTTATTCTACATGGGGTTGTTCTGAAAACTAAATTATTAAGAGTGAAATACTTAAAACATGGCCTGATGCACAGTCACTGCTCTGTGTTATTACTTAAATGGAGATAATTATAGCCATCTTATACAGCTGGTTTGATAATTAAAATATTTATTAGTTCAATCAGTCACATAACCGATGAACCAGAATAGCATCATACTGCCAGGGCTTCAGTAAATGTAATTTTAATATTATTATCGTTTTATTTGATATGTGGTACAATTTCTCTGAACCTCAGTTTGCTCATCATCACCTACATACAGAGATAGTGAGCCCCCTTTCACAGCATTATGATACTTAAATGAAAGAATATAGGTGAAAATTTTATATAGTGCTACAGAAACTAAAAGTATGTTTTTTCTAAATAGCAAAATTATTTAGCAGTCTCAAATCAATGAAATTTTCTCTTTAGCTATTGAAACTCATCAACTGTAGTATTTTCTTAAATAAACACGTCAAGAATAATACCCGATACATATCTCTAAAGACCTTCCACAATACCAAAGTAAAATCTAATTTTGTTAAGTCCCTCCAAGTGACTTGATTTAGAAACTGAGACAGGTAAAAGGGTAAGAAATAAAAGGAAAAAAAATGACACAGAAAATTCCTTACCTGAGTCCGAAACAGTCGCTAAGAGCAATGGATGAATTGTAAACTCCCTCCACATAGCCCCGATAATGACAATGATTCTAAACGATAAAAACTGTATTATCTTCAAATACTGTTACATGGCTATAATTCATCATAGAAATTACACAGCTAACAAAATTATTTAAGGTCAATAAACTAACAATTCTGTTTATAACACTGGCATCTCATATCATGGCATTCTTTGGACTACTATCACCCTATAAGCATACAAATGTTTAGGCAGAATTCCAGAGGATACTAAGTACACACAGCTCTACTCCAATAGCTTTTAAGCTTAGAAGCAGAACAAGACAGCATTATGTCATGTTTAATATCTTAGATCATAGTCAATCCAGGAAGCAACAGCAGTCAATTGATACCTAACACCGAAGGGAATCTTGTGACAAGCTAATGATGCCAAGGAGGAAGAAAAGTGAGTATGTGGCAAGAAAGTAATATTGACCACATGATTTTCTTTTCTTCTTATATGTATATTAATCATATTATTATTAGTTTTACATTTAGCCATCTTAAAAAATAAAAAGAGGCTTTATCCTTAATTTTTTTTTTAATTTTTTATTTTTGATAAACTTATATTTTATCCCCAGGGTTTATCCTTAATTTTGAACAACAAATTGACCATTGGAAGTACAAGCATATTATCACTAATACCAGATTTCTTTTACTACATGATGAGATATTCTCCTCTTAAAATAGTCTCAAACCACTAAAACAAAGCCAAGGTCATGGGAAAGGGGGTTGTTGGGGAGACTAGCCCTACCACACATTAAGACATATCACAAGGCCTTAAAAAATTAAAATAATATGGTAACAGTAGTGAATTAGAGAACCACCAGTGGAACAAAATCTGGGGGACCTGAAATAGCCTAAAGTACATATGGAACTGGGGCAAGGATTTTTATAATAAATGGTGCTCAGACCACTTGTCAGACATTTGGAAAAAGTTAAAATTAGATCCATACCTCACTCACCACACATAAGAATAAAATTTAAATGAATCAAGAATCGAAACATAAAAAATAAAAACTATACAAGAACTAAAAGAAAATATGGGTGACCTTCTCTTTAACCTGGGTGTAGAGAAAGGCTAACTATCACTCAAAATACATCTGCAATAGAAGGGGAAAAAAATGATAATTTTTACTACATAAGAAGTTTTTAAAACTTCTATGTGAAAAAAAAAAACATCAAAAAACAAAATCAGGGAGGTTGGGAGAGCCTAGTGGTGGGTATTATGGAGGGCACGTATTGCATGGAGCACTGGGTGTGGTGCATAAACAATGAATTCTGGAACACTGAAAAGAAATTTTAAAAAATATATAAGAATTTTAAAAAATTAAACACAATACACAGATTGGGGAAAAAAACATCTGTAAGTTATATCACAGATACAAGACTAATATCCCTAACTATAAAGAACTCTTGAACATCCAAGGGGAAATATTAAAAACTCAAGAGGAGAGGAAGAAGTAAAACTGTCACTATTTGCAGATGACCTGATTTTATATATGGAAAACCCTAAAGACTCCACCAAAAAACTGTTAGAACTAATAGATGAATTCAGTAAAGTTGCAGGAAACAAAATCAATATATAGAAATCTGTTGTGTTATATACACAGATAATGAAGCAGCAAAAGGAAAAATTAAGAAAACAATCCCATTTACAATCGCATCAAAAAGAGTAAAATACCTAGATATAAATTTAACCAAGGCAGAAAGATCTATACACAGAAATTGGTAAGACATTAATGAAAGAAATTGAAGAAGATACAAATAAGCAGAAAGATAATCAATGTTCATAGATTAGAAGAACAAATGTTAAAATGTCTAGACTAACCAAAACAATCTACAGATTCAAGCAATTCCTATCAAAATTCCGAAGGCATTTTTTACAGAAATGGAACAAAAACCTAAAATTTGTCTGGAACCACAAAAAATATCACATGGAATAAAGATACTTCTTTCTCTTCTTGAGAAAGAAAAAAAAGAAAGCTAGAGGCATAATGCTCCCTGATTTCAAACTATATTACAAAGCTATGGCAATCAGAACAGTATGGTGTTCGCATGAAAACAGACACACAGATCAACGGAACAGAACAGAAAGCCCAGAAGTAAACCCACACCTATATCGTCAATTAATTTCTGACAAAGGAGCCAAGAATCTACCAGTTTCTTCAATAAAGTGTATTGAAAAAAATGGACAGGAAAGAATGAAACTAGACCACTTTCTTACACCATACATAAAAATTAACACAAAATTAGATTAAAGACAGCATAGCAACTATAGTTAATGATGCGCTACTGCATATATGAAAGTTGCTAAAAGATTAATCTTAAAAGTTCTTATCAGAGACACCTGGGTGACTCAGTCGGTTAAGCCACTGCCTTTAGCTCAGGTCACGATCCCAGGGTCCTGGGATTGAGCCCCACACTGGGCTTCCCTGCTCAGTGGGGAACCTGCTTCTCTCTCTCTGCCTCTGCCTGCCACTGTGCCTGCTTGTGCGCGCTCTCTCTCTCTCACTCTCTAATAAATAAAATCTTTTTAAAAAAATAAAAAATAAAAAAGTTCTTATCACACACACAAAAAAAAACACTTTGTAACTATGTATGATAACAGATAATAAGATTTACAGTGGCAATCATTTCACAACATATACAAATATCAAATCATTATGATGTATACCTGAAACTAATGCAGTATAACATATATCAATTATACCTCAATTTAAAAAAAACGTTTCTTAGAGGAACAGCAACAAAAAAAAAGTGGAAAAACAGGGCAAAAGACATGATTAGGCAATTCAAAAAAGAACATAAAAACACCTCACATATATGAAGATTTTCAATCTCACTCATAAAAAAGGTAAGAATCCATGAGTCTACGCTGACACAAATAATTAAGAAAGGAAAACTTTTCCTTGCAGAAAGCACTAACGCACAGAGAATCACTAATGAAATTAGGAAGTCACCATTTTAACCACCATCATAATAACCATTAATTCAGACAAATACTAAATACTAACAGTAGTGGGTAAAAATTTAAGAAGTAACAGGATATTTATATTAGCCTCAAAATGTCTAACCATAATATTCATTAAGAAGGAAAAAAAATTAACTGTACAGAAGGAGAAACCTGGCAGAAAATTCCTTAACTAAATGATCAAAGTTAACATGATCAGAAACAACACTAACCACAGTTCATGCTTCTTGACAGGATACACTGAGGACCACTCGGTATCACTCTGGTGGTATTCCTGCCAAAAGCACATAACCTGAATCTGATCATGAGCAAACATCAATCTCGAATTGCAGGACATTCTACAAAAGTTTGCCCATGCTTCTCAAAAATGCCAGTGCCATGAAATACAAGGAAAGAGAAAGGATTTCCAAATTAAAGACGACTACAGAGACATGACCACTGAATGCAACACATGAACTTGGATTTTCTCTTGCTATGCATAAAGTACATTACTAGGATGGTGCACCCACAAAATATGTATCAATAAGACCTGTAAATTAGACAATAGTATTGCTTCAATGTTAACTTCCTAATTTTGAAAATTATACTTGATTACATAAGAGAATTCCTTGTTTTATTTGACAAAGGAATACCATGTCTGCAACGTACTCTAAAAGGTTCAGAAAAAAAAAGTAGAATAAAGCAAATGAAGTAAAACGTAGGTGAAGATGCATGAATATTTTGTATTATTCATGCAACATTTCCTCTAAGTCTAAAGTGGTGAAAATTTAAATAAGAAAATAAAAAAACAAATCTATGCTAAAAATACAGGCTCGGGGCGCCTGGGTGGCTCAGTGGGTTAAGGCCTCTGCTTTCGGCTCAGGTCATGATCTCAGGATCCTGGGATCAAGCCCCATGTCCGGCTCTCTGCTCAGCAGGGAGCCTGCTTCCTCCTCTCTCTGCCTGCCTCTCTGCCTACTTGTGATCTCTGTCTGTCAAATAAATAAATAAAATCTTTAAAAAAAAAATACAGGCTCAATTTCAATATTTTACAACTTTTTCTAGTGTGGGGCAGTTCACAACCACTCATGTTTTTCTTTCCCAGTCCTTTGTGTTAAAGTCTAGTTTTGATATTGCCTTATTCTCACTAGAGGAAAATAAAGACCTTCTACTATTACCAATGAGGTAGCACTGATGATGTAATAATACTTCTAACTCATGGCACTCCAATATTAAATGTTTCTAGTTTAAGTTATAGTAGAAGCTCTCTTATTGGACAGGACTGAAATCCAGCACTTGGTCACTCGATCTATCAACTCGATGGTATTTTTTAAATGACTTGGGTTTATTTAATCTTTCCAAAGTCTTCAATGCACTTTCAAAAATCAAGGAATCGGGGGCACCTGGATGGCTCAGTGGGTTAAGCCTCTGCCTTCCGCTCAGGTCACGATCCCAGGGTCCTGGGATTGAGCACGCATTGGGCTCTCTGCTCAGCGGAGAGCCTGCTTCCCCTCCCCTCTCTCTGCCTGCCTCTCTGCCTACTTGTGATCTCTGTCTGTCAAATAAATATATATAATCCTAAAAATTAATTAATTAATGAAACTAAAAATAAATAAATAAAAATAAACAACGAATCATATTTCATAAGTTTATAAAACATCTAAACTTTGTGATAACAGTAAAGGTGCAAATGCCACAATTTTAGAAACATGCAAACTACAAGCAAAAAACTCAAGTAGGGAGGGAAACATACAGAACTCTGATAGAAAAATGCCCAGTGGGCGCCTGGGTGGCTCAGTGGGTTAAGCCGCTGCCTTCAGCTCAGGTCATGATCTCAGGGTCCTGGGATCGAGTCCCGCATCGGGCTCTCTGCTCAGCGGGGAGCCTCCTTCCTCCTCTCTCTCTCTCTGCCTGCCTCTCTGCCTACTTGTGATCTCTCTCTGTCAAATAAATAAAATTAAAAAAAAAAAAAAAATGCCCAGCCACAGCCCAGCAAGCCTGGCCGGTCAATATATTTTTCAGATCAAAGAGTATTAATTAGAAAATTAGTTAAGACACTGGTTGATGCATTTGCAAGGTACCCCAAAGTTTTAACACATAGTAATTTGGAGTTTTATTTGACACAACAACTTGTATAATGTGATTATTAGAGCTTAGGTTTTTTGTGAAAAGACCTTTGTGAAAGACACTGATGATAAAAGACACCTAATGGCTTTATGAATTACTTTCATCTTAAATAGATCATAAGGGAAAGCATTTAAATTTTCAGTGTAATTTAACTGTATTTTATAAACAAAAGTAATGTCACTATGATATCTGGCAATATAGCCATATGTCAAAAAGTCCCAGTACCAAAGTTATAATTGGTATCTCAAGTCTATAGACATGTTTTTATCTATCTGAACAATATTTAATAACCAAGAAGTAAGTAAAAGACTTCATCTGTCTTAGTTTATATTTTTCAATCACCCATAATCCCATAATACTACTTGGAAGATAACAGCTGCATAAATTTCTATGACTGAAACCTATTTTTAACAGTTTTAAGTATGTATTTTTTTAATAACAACAAATAATAATATGCATTGAGTTAAAAATGGTCAGGCTATCTGTTCCAAGTATCTTACAAGTATTAACTCATTTAATGAAGATACAAAGTACAGCATAAGGAACAGAATTAATAACATGTAACAATGTTACATATGTAACATACAGTGTTACATATGGTGACAGATGGGAGCTAGATTTGTCCCATCACAATGTATATAACCATTGAATCACTACGTTGTGCACCTAAAACAAATATAATATTGTATGTCAACTACGCTTCAATTTTTAAAAAAAGGTATTAATTCGAGGCGCCTGGGTGGCTCAGTGGGTTGATCCTCTGCCTCTGGCTTGGGTCGTGGTCTTGGGGTCCTGGGATCATGCCCCGAGTCAGGCTCTCTGCTCAGCGGGGAACCTGCTACTCTCTCTCTCTCTCTGCCTGCTTCTCTGCCTACTTGTGATCTCTATCTGCCAAATAAATAAAATCTTTAAAAAAAAAAAAAAAAAAGGTATTAACTCACTTAAGCCTTCAAGTAACTCCTTGAAGTTGTAATTATTATTCCCACTTTAAAGTGCAGATAGTAAGGTACAGATAAGTTAAAGTAACATGACCAGCAAATAAATGGCAGACCCATGATTAAGTCCAAACAGAGTATATCTCCAAAACCTCCACCAAGAAATTTCTCCCAAGGGACAAAAAAAAAAGTCTTTACAATCACCGCTTTTGTCAAGTGGCTTAAATTATGTGGCCTTTGGCTTCACGTCATAGTAATCTCTGGATAAATAATTGAATTGGGTAGATGAACAAATGCATGCGTTGGTTATTTGTGATCTGGTTTACGCTATCATATAAGTTGAAGCTGCTCTACTAGTTTGCTGTTAAACAATGGAAAATAAGATACTAAAAAGAATCCGAAAATGAGCCAGAAAAGAGTTAAGTCTGTCAGCGTATCCTTATTTCTTTAAGCACTAGTAATTAATCTAAACTAGAGGTTTGCCTTCTATTTATTGGAAGAGTACTGCAGAAGTGCATAACTAACATGAATAATTCAACCTAGCCAAACATTACAAAGCTCAGGAAAAAAACAACACGTTTAATCAGAACAAAGACTTCTCCTGGGCATTAATCCAGAAGAAAAAAATATAGAATGCCTAACTGCCAAAAGGGACTATAGAACACTCTTCCCAAATGACACTAGAAATGTTTATGCTCTAATTTAATAACACATAAAGCCGAATTCGGCAGCTGCCAATCATTTCAAGTATTCCCGGCCAGCTCTGTCCTCAGGAATACTCTGTTCTCTGATGCAATGTAGGCCACATTTCTTGAGAAAAGAACTGTTTTTAGTAAAATCTTAGGACATACAAATGTTTGTTCTTTATTAAGAACTAATGGCAAGTTAAATGATTTAATAAGGAAGATGTGCTTTCAGAAACACTAACTTTCAGCAAATAAAAATTTTTAAATATACATTACAATATAGCAAACATTCCCCCTTCATAAGCAATAAGGATTACCATTAAATAAGAGATTCTTTCCCCGAACTTTAAAAAAAACAAAAACAAAAAACCTGACTACCAAGTACCTGGAGAACTATAAACTATAGTCTACTCTGTGTAAAGGCATCTCCCCACCCACCCCCTTCCCGGAACAACTCCATGTATTATAATGTCAAGAATGGCCCTTGGTGACTGCAATATACAGTCTTGCATATGTGAACAAAACTCATTTTTAAATTATAATTATGTTAAATTTGCTATAAGATCAAGAGGAAAATATATTACCTGTACATCAGGATGGTCAGAGATCAGAGCCCCTTCCTTATTGTAGGTATAAACTACAAAATCTTGGGGCAAAAGATCACTGGAAGAGGAATAAGACACATCATTTAAAATAATTTTAATCTATATACAACTAAGAACACAACTCATACGCAGCACTCCTAGAAGAGATAAGTAGGAATAAAAACTTTTACCTGACAATTATTTTAAAGAGGGAGCTACTATAAAACAAAAAGCTCATGAATAGACTTAAATCTAAAATCGTGTGCATTGCTTCCTCATGAAGAATGCAGGGCTGCATAATTTGTTTTACTGGTCATAAAAACTCTGGTTGTAAAAAACACAAGTAATGTCTTTTAATTTTTCTGATACACCACATAGGAAAGGTACAAATAAGGTTATACAGCACATCATATTTCCAGAAGAAACAGTGTTTTTTACTCTTTCCTAAAAGTCCTCTATAAACAAGAAGCACTCACTACTTTAGCCTGGTAAGTATAGGGGCAAAATCTGTGTCAGTTCGACAAAACAATTACTGTGGATTCCTGAAGCTCCCTTGTGTGTTAAAGGAACTCAGTACTGTAAACCATACATGTAAAGACAGGGTCATCTTCATTAAAGAAAAAACTATTCGGTGACACCTGTTAAAGATGGTAAGGCAGACTTCATTCAGCTCCACTGTGACAGGGAGAGGAACCACTGCAATGGTTATCTTACAGGGAGGGAGAACCAAGGATCAACTCCAGAGAAGTTGGGCATGGGCAACTGGGAATTTATAGCCAAGAGTCAGGGTATCGGGGATCAGTGGACAGAAAATCACTAACTAGAAGTATGAGCACTGAGAGGTGGTGTAGCTAAACGAACCTAACCGATTCTCCATGAAGACAGGCCAGAGTGAACGCAGACCACCTGGAAGGTCCTAAAGGATGAGGAATGTGACTACACGGCCAGAGGGATCAGAAATGGGGTAAGGGGGAGGAGTTCTTAATAAAACCAGACTTGACAGGGAAGTGCACCAATGCAAGAAGGTTCGACAGCCTGACTGAAGTTTGGTCAGGCAAAGGCTGTTTGTCAGTCTCCCTCTTGTTCAAGAAGAGACAACCTTCTTTCCTCTCAACAATAAAAATCCCTTTTTCTGTCTGGATGCCTTCTGTTCATTAAGGATCAGCTGAATCATCTACTGGAAGTTGGTATTAAAGGACAATTGCTGGATGCTGCTAGCAGTCAGACATTTAATGAGGACAGTTGCTATGAAAATAAAAGAAAAACAAAGACTAATAGTTAGAAACCCAGTTTCTAAGTCCAATGGGCAGTGGTCAGAGTTTTTAGATTTGAAGTTCTTGAAGTATGGTAGAGGATGGCATTGGCCATCTGACAAGTTCAGGGTGGCAGTCTGAATGCCTCCGGTGATGGCATCAGGCATTCTGCTGAACTTTCTGAATGGGCCATACAGCAGGAGACAGGAAGGTTGCCCATACATGTCTGCTGTGGCGAAAAAAAATTGGGGGGAAGAGGGGGGAGTTTATGTGAATTTGTCCAGCTACAACTTGCAGAGCTTCATGAAAAGGGCGGTCTTAATTCTCAAAGATTTCAAGTCAGAAGGGAGAAAAATTGGAAATGTTAATTTGGAGAGTTGTAGCCAGCTACTGGAGGAAACCAGAAGATTTCAGGATTTGGTAAAAACTGGCAAAAAGAGGGGCACCTGGGTGGCTCAGTCGGTTGGGCCTCTGACTCTTGGTTTCAGCTCAGGTTGGGAGATCAAGCCCCACACCCGGCTCCACACTCAGGGCAGAGTCTGCTTGAGATTCTCTCTTTCCCTCTGCCCCTCCCCTGCTCACACATGCTCACTCTACCTCTCTCTAAAATAAATAAACAAATAAATCTTTATTTAAAAAAAAAAAAAAACTAGCAAGATGAGCCAGCAAGGGTATACTGCAGTGAAAAACAATTTCTCTCTACAGTCACCCTCATTTCTGTCAAAGATAATCAAAGTAAGACTAATCTGTTTGCAAAGTAAACCTAGTCTAATTAAACCTGGTCTGATTATTTACATAAGCCTAGTAAAAATACTGACTGACTGCATTGGCCCTTGTTTGAGTTTGATTTACTGCAACACTTCAAAAGGAATCTTAGATTGGACTTTTAAAAGCCTCTAAGGGCTGGGAAGCCACATGAAGAACTCACCACTAGATTTTTTTCTTTTTTTTTTTCTTTTTTTTTTTTTGCCGGTGGTACTTATACACACAGGAGAATTCCTCTCTTCTCAGGGTTCTCAAAATACCTTGAGGTTCCTGGACCTGCCAGAAATGACCTTCCTTACTCACATTTAAGGCAGGAAACCCCGTAAGCCAGATAGACGCTGGTTTTTCCAAGGGGTGTGGTTTATTAACATTGGCTCCCTAAAGTCAGCCTTAGTTCCTTAAAGCTGTCTAGTCGTATCTGATCTGAAGCATATCATTCTCAAATATGACATTACAAAAACCTTGGTGATATAACTAAGGTTTCCAAATGTATTCTGGTACAAGGAGAACAGATTCTCAATAACTTATATAAATAACTATACTGCCATGAAAATAAGAATATTCTCTAAGAGCTTTCAATTTCTAGAGAGCTCAGGTAGGAAGGAAAGATCAGTGCTTCAGTTCTGTTTACAAAGGTATAAATTACAAATTGCTGTAAGTTACACTTAGCTTAAGAAAAGAGAAAAGGTCTTCCTTAAATTTGGAAAGAAAAAAAAATTAAAGAACCAGCAATGTTTCAAACAAAAAGTTACAAAAAAAAAAAATTATAATCATCTTCATCAGTTCATTTAGGCCCATATAAGTAAGTCTTGCTGTACTTAATCCTGGGTTAGTAGTTTTTATGAATCCATCTGTTTCTTCATTAATTCAGGAAATTCTTTTTTTTTTTTAAATATTATGTCAGTCACCATACAGTACATCATTAGTTTTTGATGTAGTGTTCCAAGATTCATTGCTTGCATATAAACTCTGGAAATTCTTACACAGTTATAAACACTTCTAGAGAAGAATCACAGTAATATTGTTACTTTCTGTGAGTGACAAAATTGTTCAGGTTAAAGACCTGATGAGAGTTCACCACAATGCTATTGACAAGGACATTTTGTTACTTCTGTGCCACCCAAATTAAGTTAATAACTCAACAATAAAGGTACTGGCAAATTTCTGTGAACATCATACAATTTCTATACGCAAATACAACACATACCTGTACTGTATGTACAATCGTCACTTATCTGACAATGCTTCCCAAGTAATTTAATATATTAAATAAGCCTAATTGAACATGAACCTTTTTTTAAATTTTTTTATTTTTTATTAACATGTAATGTATTATTAGCCCCGGGGGTACAAGTCTGTGAATCATCAGGCTTACACACTTCACAGCACATCACAGCACTCACCACAGCACATACCCTCCCCAAAGTCCATCACCCAGCCACCTTCTCCCTGCACCCCTCCCCCTGGCAACCCTCAGTTTGTTTTGTGAGATTAAGAGTCTCTTTAGTTTCAAACGTGTCTCTTTTTATAAGGAGAGAGACAAAAACAATGAGATTTTCCAGGGGTCATCTAGGAAATCTCAAAGTTAATCTGAGGTCAAAAAGACTCTTCTTATGGTTGACAAAACAACTCTTCTTAGAGCTTGGAGAAGCTGTCACAAAGGTCTGAAGGTCCGACCATCTGACTAAACAGGATCACAGGTCACTGGGAAACAATCCTTAGTTATCCATTTAACCAAACTCACAATTCAAAGATCTCAAAGGCAAATACACAAAACTACCTAGTTACAAAAATTCTTAGCCTCTTACTATCAAGAACACCTGGTTTTCAATCAAAGAACTGATTGACATGAAACACAAGAAATTGTTTTAAAACACAAAATCTTGTTTTCCCAGGCATATTACTTAAAAGGTAAAGAAAAACAACTTTTTTTTTTACAATTTCTAATTAAGAGCAAACAAATAATCTAAAAAAACTTTGTTGCTTTAACACAGAGAGAAAACCAAATAATGGTTTCACATCAGTGTGCTATTAATACTAAGGCGAATTTTTAAAAGTTAAGATAAATAAATATATAAAAACCCTACAAATAAATCCATCCAATCTTGGGCAGCTACAGATTCCTTTTCCAAGGTTTCTTTTCCTCAAATCTTGTAAGAAATTTTTCTTATAAGCATTCGGTTTTCATCCTACTCTTTTCTTCTTTAGCATTCTGGAACAACCAGTCCCACTTTACAAAAATTACTCTTTTCCCCCTAACAAAAACTTATCCTTCATACCTTCCCTTATCAAAAATACGTATTACTTCCCTTTTTATAAAGTTATTTTTCTTTACCCTTATTATTCCTAGTAGTTTCATTTGCATATCCTGACTACATTTTTAACCATCAGAAACTCAACTTTTCAGTGAAAAACAGGAAGTGGACAACTGCAAATTCACATATTATCATACTATAGCAGGTTTAAGAGTATTATCATTTCATAATTCCTAGAGACGTGTCTTTTTCATAGCACAACTTTATCATGTTTATTCACAGATTCAAGTATACTTAGCTTTTCTATACCATATTAAAAATGAGACGCCAAAAGTGAATAAAATTAATGTTCATCAATTAATGTTTCAATATTTTCTCTCATTTAGGAATGAGATCTAGACAGCCAATAAATATACATCACTAACTTAACTTTGTACAGCTTGAACATTTAAAGTTATGAAGAGGTTTTTAAAACTATTTTTAAGGAGACCTATTATAAAACAGAATGATCATTGAGAAGTTCATTTATAAACTTTCATCCCATTCATACCAATTTAGTTTACTTGAACTTAACAATTATGCTTGAATTACATAATTTCAAAGACATTAACTAAACAAAGCTAGCCATCCATCATCTTAAGTTATTTTTTCCTGTTGACAAGTCAAGCAAGTATCAAAAAAAAAAAATCACAGATGCAAACAAGCTAAAGAACCTACAAAGTTATTCATCTGATTCTTTCTTCTTTGTCTTTGTTAACTGCTGTGCTTGACACACACTAAGCAATTCCTTTTTATTATACATTTTGTTTTTAGGTTAGATTTATAGTTTAAAATCTTAAACATCTAGCAGAAATAACAAGTTTGTTTGACTGGTAAACACAGGTAGGAAAAAACTTTGTATCTCCATTACATATTTAATGCTGAAAACTCTGATGTTGTCAGTTTATCAATAATTTTATCAATAATTTTAAAGTTAGCTTTATTTATGAAAGATTTTCCCAAATCATGCAAACTTCAAAAAAAAAAAAAAGAATTTATAGCCAAGTTAGTTTATTTCTGAGTTTTAAGAAAACTTATATAAGTGTTCATTAGCCAAAGCCAATATGAACAGAACTCCTTTAAGGGATTTTATTTTATTTTTTTTAAAGATATATTTATTTATTTGAGAGAGAGAGCATGCGCAGACATCAAAAGTGGTGGGTGGGGCAGAGGGAGAGAACCTCAAGTGACTCCCTACTGAGTGCAGAGCTCCACACAGGGCTTCATCTCACCACCTACGATATCATGACCTGATCACCAAAATCATCAGTCGGACACCTAACCAACTGAGCCACCCAGGCACCTCTCCTTTAAGGGATTTTATAAATTAATCTGATCATTCCATCCAGAGGCAGGAAACGACAGCACATCTATAGTACACATATATATAAACAGATATAAACACACAGACATACACAAATAGAGATCTTACCGCTTCCGTTCCAAAATTTTAGTGAGTCAGTAAAACAGTAATGCAGTCTCACTGGTTTATCTCCCCTTTGTATTTTCACCCGAATTGTGTTTGTGGCAAATGAACCAGTTAAGGTGACTTGTCTACCAATGACTGTGGAAACTTTTAAGATTTTTTTTACTGTGATGTGTAATCTTACGAAGGCAACAGACTGAATTTTAGATGACTGACTGAAAAGACATCCAAGTGCTGTCTGGACATTTCCAAAGTCCATAAGTGGATAAAGTGTCCAACTCTATTTCCAAATAGTGGGGTTTTTTTCCCTCTTCTAAGTCTCAGAGAGTTGCTGTCAGGGGTACCTGACTCCCTTGAGAGGGCCCAATGGAGGTTAAGGCGTCTGCAATTGCAGGGGCTGTGGAGAGCTGAAGGCTGAAGTGGGAAGGGAAAAGTCAACAAGAGTGGACCAAGGGACAGAGACGGTAGGGGCTCGAAGAGCTACATCGCAAAGGATTCAAAGAAACTAGAGGGAAGACTGAAGGTGGTAAGAGGAGGACGGAGGAGCAGAAGCAGCAGGAAGGGAGAGGTACAGGGAGTATTGAGGTTGGAAAGATCTCAAGTTTCCCAAAGAGGACAATGAAGTTCCAAATTACCCTCACCAAAATCATGTCAATAAGAAAGTAAGCAGACCCAGCAGAAAGTCAGCAGGAGTTTGAGAAAAGGGGTTTCAGTTGGCTGAGAAGTTCCCCTGGGAGAAGAGGAATACAACAGAGAAAAGAGACAGACCTCAGAGAGAGCCAGGAGGAAGAAGGTTCCAGCCCAGGGAGTCAGGGAATGATCCCCACTCAGAACAAGGAGCCAGGAAGACCTTCCAGCCCAGCAGGTACCTTGCAAAAAAAAAAAAAAAAAAAAAAAAGCGTGGGACTCTAACCCAGCTTCAAAGAGTATAATCAGTATCTTAAAAATCAAAATCTGTCCTTACCAGCATCAATAGACGTTTGTCTGGTGCAACAGTTCAGGAGTCAGACTCCCCAATGGATCCCCAATCAATCAGCCAGGAATGAAGACAAGCCTTCAAAGGTGCATACTTAGGGCCCTGAGTGAGAGATCTGGGGGTCCAATGATGAATCTGATCCTATCTGAGTCAAGGAACAATGACTGTCAAAGAAAAAAATTACCCAATGACACCTTTAAAGACAGTGAGGCAGACTTCATTCAGGATCATTACACTAAGTGTTGGGACCATTTCAAAAGGATTTCATAGTGGAGGAGTGAGAGAAGGACCAACTGCAAATACAGCATGAGCAAGGGGGAATCTATAGCCAAGGGGCAGGGTGGCAATGGATAGAAAACTACTGACAGGAAATTTCAGGGGCGAGGGGGGGTTCTAGCTAAAGCAACCTAACAGATACTTGCTGGAAACAGGACATGGTGATCAGACGTCACCTGGGGACAGCTAAAAAATGAGGAGCCTGATCACATGTCCAGAATTATCAGAAATCGAGGACAAGGGGGTTAGTGGTTCGTGCTAAATTGAATTAGTAGGTTCCTTACCAAAACTGGATTTTATAAGGAAGTGCACTGATACACCTAGAAGGTCCAGAAGCCTGACTGAAGTTTGGTCAAACAAAGAATCTGTCATTTGCAGGACCAGAGCAGCTCCATGCTTATCTCCAGGGCTTATGGACACGTCAGGAAGGGAGTGTGCTAGCTAGTGATTTACAGTGTGCCATTTAAAGTTCCCAACACCCCCGGAGGCAGCCAGGGTCAGCTTGCCTATACTGTTTAAAGATAGAGAGATTGATGGTTTGCAGGCATTTGAATCAGTTACACGGCCTGTCTTTGGCTACCTGACCAGGGTGGTATAAAAGACCCCTTGTGTAAACACGTGCCTGGGCTCCCCTGAAAGTAAGACACTTATCTCACAGGTTTGTAATCTAGAGACAAAGCACATCTGGGATGTACATAAAGTTTTCAATCCCCTTGATGATTATCTGCACTTTCTTTGTCCTGAAGCACCGTATCATTCACCTTTTATAAAAGCTCCCAGAGTGAGCCTGAGAGTAGCCTAAGGCATCTGCAGTCCTTTTAATTACTCAACCCTGTTTATCAGTGCAGTGCCTCCTCTCCAGTCTCTCCCCAACACACACACACACACACACACACACACACACACACACACCCCTCCATCTAGTGGTGAATCTGAAAAGAATAAACTGGAGATAGTTTGCTCTGCTCTGAAGTCACTGCCTACCCAGTGAGAGCAAATTCTGCTATGCTTCTCCAGAAGGAGAGCAACCACTAGGTAGCACTGACATGAATGTGCTACCTAGAGGCCACTCTGCCTGATGCTGGGGTCTGAACCAGGCCCACCAGGCTTTCATTCTAAGCTAAATCCTCCACCCAGCCCTTATCAGTAATAAAACTGACATATTTAACTTACCCTTCCATTTCATTTTTAAATCTTGCAGCACCTGCACAAAAAGATGTGATCTCTTCTTTCCCATAACCCTAGTTCCTGCCAAATACTCCATGTAAGTGATTATGTACCCTCTTCCACAAGAAGGGTTCATGGCCTTAACCAAATTCTTGAGGGATTTGAGACCTAAAAAGAGTTAAGACCACTATTCTAGAGGCAATGGGGAAAAAAATGTGCATTTACTAGAACACAGTCACTCCTTTATTGAATTTCATAATTTCCCTATTACTACAAAGAATGCATCTGAGCCATTCTATTAAAGATATCCACTGTGCTTTTTATTAGTGATCACTAGCTTTGATGACCACCTTTCAAAGATACTCAAAGGCCTAACAACTCTTACAAATGCCTGGAAAAGTACCATTTGCCACCAAATCAAGAAGCAGAGTAATACAGAGCAGACATAACATACATATGTAGATCACCAGACTTCTGGTCAAATGACTTGGGACTTGTACCTCAGCTTAAAACCTTACAAACTACGTTTGAGCAAGTCAAGGAATTTCCCTGAACCTTGATATTCTTAATGCATAAAATGAGGACAACAGACACTGCTCAACATTTAGATTATAACAATACAATAAATGAGATAAAGGTTATGAAAATGCTTTATAAGATGAAAACTATACAAACATAAGAAACTATAGTTGACCCTTAAACAACATAGGACTTTGGGGCACTGACACCCCATGCAGTCAAAAACCCAAATATAATTTTTGACTCCCTAAATACGTAACTACTAACAGCCCACTGTTGACCAGAAGCCTTATGGATAATGTAAGTGGTCAATTAACACGTATTTTACACATTATATGTATTTTACACTGTATTCTTTCAATAAAGTAAGCCAAAGAAAATGTTGTCAAGAAAAGCGTAAGGGGGTACCTGGGTGGCTCAGTTAGTTAAGAGTCACACTCTTGATATCAGCTCAGGTCATGATCTCAGGGTTGTGAGACTGAGCCCTGAGTCAGACTCCATGTGGGGCATGGAACCACCTTAAGATTCTCTCTCTCCCTCTGCTCCTCCCCTCCTCTCTCTCTCTTAGGGAAAAAAGGGGCAGTGAGGGGGGGTGCCTGGGTGGCTCACTTGGTCAAGCGTCCAATTCTGGATTTTAGCTCAGGTCATGATCTCAGGGTTGGGAGATCAGGCCCCACAGTGGGCCCCATACTGGGCAAGACTATCTCTCTCCTTTTTTCTCTGCCCCTCTCCCTACCCCATGCTAGTGCTCTTTCTCTCTCTCCCTATCTCTCACTCTCTCAAAAAAAAAAAAAAAAGAAGAAGAAAGAAAGAAAATCATAAGGTTATAAGGAAGAGAAAATCATCTACAGTACTGTACATATATTTATTGAAAAGAATCCACATATAAGCCAACCCATTGGTTCAAACCTATGTTGTTCAAAGGTCAACTGTATGACTTTAATTAATTTTAATTTAATTAATTAATTAATTAATTAACTAATTAGTTCCTTTCCTACAGAAAGGAACAGAAGAAAATATTTGGATCTATTAGGGTTTTTTACATATTGACATCATTGCATTAGAGTCAAGCAAGATCCTTCAGGAGTTTTGTGAGAATTATATAAATAGTATACCTAAAAGTACCTAATACAGTGCCTGGGATATAGAAAATGTTCAATAAATGTTAATGTCCATCAAATACAGTAGAAGGCTTCAGAAAGTCTGCTGGACCATATCTGTTGCACTGCCTGAATTTCTGCTAGGGGGACTCAACCCCTTTAGATTAACATCCTCTTCTGGATTAAAAGTCTTACTCAAACTTGAGGATGCACAAAATGCATCTAGAAAGCTTGTTAAAACACAAATTGCTATGACACCTCCCAAACGTTTACTTCATTCTAGGGTTAGTCCAGTGAATTTGCACTTGACAAATTCTCAAGGGCTGCTGAGAGGTTCCAGGACTATGCTTTGAGCACCATGTCCTTAGGCAGAAATACTTTATATCTCCCTCATTCACACCTCACTGTAGATGGGCTTATCAGGCGACTTTTTTTTTTTTCTAGGATTTTTCACTAAGATTTAAGTTGTGCTACATAAGAAAAGGGAAAGGTGGGGGCGCCTGGGGGCACAGTCAGTTAAGCATCTGACTCTTGGTTTTGGCTCAGGCTGTGATCTCAGGGTCATGAGATCAAGTCCCACATCAGGGTGCATGCTCAGTGGGGAGCCTGCTTGAGATTCTCTCTCCTTCTCCCTCTGACCTTCACACTTGTGTGCTCTCGCTCTCTCTCTCAAAGAGATAAATAAATCTTTTTTAAAAAGAAAGAAAGAAAAAGGAAAAGGGAGAGACAGACCACAGGAAAGTGGGTGACTCAGCATGGTTAAAAACTTGGCATTTCAAGAGGTGGGTCAAAGAAAACAGATTACCAAAGTGGAATCAGGTGAAAACGTGCCAAAATGTGGAGAAGGAATTAAAAGGGAGTGGTGAGAGACTACTCTTGCATCCTAAGTATCGTGACCATCCCCTCTCCCCATGCTCAACCCCTGCAGAAAAATTCGTATGTTGAAGCCTCACAGCCAGTGTGGCTATATTTGGAAATGGAGCTACTAAGGAAGTAATTATGGTTAAATAAGGTCATAAGAGTAAGGTCCTAAACTGACAGAATTGGTGTCCCTATTACAAGAGACACCACAGAGCTTGCTCCTTCCCCTAACCCCCACCCCCCATAACAAGGAGGCCATGTAAGCGCAGCATGAGAAGATGGCCATCTGCAACTCAAGGGGAGAGCCCTCTCCAGACACCAGCCCAGCTGGCCCCTTGATCTTGGACTTCTGGTTTCCAGAACTGTGAGAAAAATAAACTTCCTTTTTTTTTTTTAAAGTCTGCGTTATTTTGTTATGGCAGCACAAGCAGACTGATATAGCTATTAAAGACTTCTTTACCCCTGCTTAGTTGTTACTTAGGCCAATCACAACTAAAAAGTTTTCTCCTGAAATACAACTTTCTTTGGCTTTAATTTAATTTATTTTCCCTTGCTCTAACGTCAACGGAAACCAAAAATAGTATGACTTTTTCCACACTGCTACTCCTGTTATTCTCACCTTTTTATCAATCTACTGAACAATATCTAACTAAATAGACTATTTAAATATACTATTTAAAATACACTATCTTTGGGTGCCTGGGTGGCTCAGTTGGTTAAGCGACTGCCTCCAGCTCAGACCATGATTCTGAATTTCCCAGGATCAAGTCCCGCATCTGGCTCCCAGCTCCATGGGGAGTCTGCTTCTCCCTCTGACCTTCTCCCCTCTCATGCTCTCTGCTACTCTCTCTCAAATAAATAAATAAAATATTTTTTTTAAAAATACATAAAATAAAATACACTCTTTAAAAACATACTATTTTTTAAACCAAAAAGCCAAAGTAAATAAAATTCCTTACTTGTTTCTTTCCAAGTGAATAATATGCTCTTTTCCTTCAGCTTGGATGATATAAGACACCTAAAAGCACAGGGGGGAAAAGTAAAAACAATAAAACACCATCTTATAAATCACTTTTCAACAACAGGTACTTATAAGACTAGAAATTCCATCCTGAGTTAAAATAATCTGGCACTGACTGAAATTGTTTTACAGAACCTTATAACTGCTCTTAAATAATAAAAAGATACTCTGATCATCCCTACCTTCCTTTAATAACCCATTGTGGGAAATCACTTGCATGTCCATCTAAACTTTCCTTAAATTCATTTATAATTCAGTTGTAACTTCAGAAATTATTTCTATTAAGTGTGGTCATGTTTTAACTACAATGTAAAGTACTTCTTCCCTTTTGTTTAAGTGAAATGCATTTCTTAGTTTCAAAGGATTATCTTTATTTCTGGTCACCCAAAAGTTGAAATTCATACTCTTATGATTTTATGGCTTCACACAGCTTACCACATTTCACCACTTCTAAAACCCACTTTTTTCCCCTCAAATGAACATCTCTGAAATCAGGATGCATCATACAAAGGCGCAGCAGTCGAACTGGCAGGCTTCTGTTTCTTTTGTAAATAGTGGTCTATTTTTTTTTTTTAAGATTTTATTTATTTATTTGACAGACAGAGATCACAAGTAGGCAGAGAGGCAGGCAGAGAGAGAGGAGGAAGCAGGCTCTCTGCGGAGCAGACAACCTGATGCGGGTCTCAATCCCAGGACACTGGGATCATGACTTGAGCTGAAGGCAGAGGCTTTAACCCACTGAGCCACCCAGGCGCCCCATAATTAGTGGTCTATTAAACAACAATGTCTTACAAATGACAGCATCTGAGCCAATGAACTGAGATAAGGTAACCTGCACTTACACAAGCTCAAGTTCACAGGCCCCTCTTCTTTATCTCAAACAACTTCCCCAGCAGCTCACCAGTTCATCCACCAGAAGTGCTTACTGTGATCCCTAGAACCATGAGATTTCACTTTCCATTAACTCTTTGACCAAAAAGAAAAGTCACAGAGGGACTCAACAACTAATATTATCAGAAGTGACCTCTTATTTTCCTTATTGTTTCTGGGCTCTAAGTTAACGTTTTGCCAAGAAATAGCATGATCCCCTCTTCTGGAACTTATCAAGAGCCCACTTCTAGGGCCTAGACCAAGTTACAGCTCCTGGCACTCTATTTTCACAACGTGAGCTACCTGTGACCTACCTCAATCTCAACTTAGGCATCAAAAATACCAAGCTCCCAGGTACAAACTTCCAGTGACAAAATAAATAAGACAACAGAGATGAAAAGTACAGCATAGAGAATACAGTCAGTAGGATGGTAATAACTTTGGTGACAGATGGTGACTTCACTTAAGGTGAGCACTGAGTCATGTATAGAATTACTAAGTCATTAAACTGTACATCTGACACTAATATAACATTGTATATTAATTATACTCCAATAAGAAAAGAATCAAAACTAAAAATTAAACAAAAGAAAGTTAGAAACAACAACAAAAACTCCAAGCTCCTTCCACCTTCACAGTTTTGGCGTGTGCTGTTCTATCCTGTCTGCTCTTGGCTGTCCTATTGTCACAGAAATTCTGAAGAGTCTGAGAGTTGTTTCCTGATACTGTACTGTCTGCCCAAATATCTGTCCCGATTGCTCATTCCCCTGCTTCCGGTCTTTACTCAAGGGTCAACTTCTCAGTAAGGCTTTCCTAGGCTGCCCTACTAAAAAAATACAAACCCTCTTACCCCACCCATACCCTCACTTCCAGCACTCACTATCCACCTTCCTGGTATAATTTTCTCAAGAGCACATACTATCACCTTAAATAATCTACATTATTCATTTATATTATTTCTTTGTTTACTGTATCCTCCTACCCCCATCCTGATAGAATGGAAGCTCCATAAGAACATGAATTGTGTCTGTTTTGTTGACTGGTGTATCTCCAATGCCCAAACCATGCTTTTACTTGTTCAAATATTTATCAAGGCATATGAATGACATTTGTTATGATCACAAGTACCTATGTGTGCAGTACTGATGTAGAAATCAGAAACACAATAAAGTCGAAAGCATAGTCCCTGTGCTAAAAAGTGAAGAAAAGGAGAAAAATAATGAAGCAAGTACACATTAATTCCATCCTAAGACAAAACATAATCAAATGGTAGAACATCCAGTTCAAAACAAAAGGAAGGAAGAATTATAAATTGTAGGGCCATTTATTCCTTACTTAATAGAGAAGAACTAGAGGTGAATGACGTATGCAACTAGAGGTAGTACCCAGAGGGCGGGCAAGAACTAAACGCTCCTGCCTCTAAACTCCAGTGTTCTTTCTATAAGGCCCAGTCCCTGAACAATGTATGCACTCCCTTCTACTTATGAATATAGCAGAGATTCAGACATAATAAGCTAAACTCTATCCTGCATCATCTGTTACTTTTAAATTATAATAAAGTTAGATTATACTTTTCTAAAGTTGAAGAGTTTGCAAAATCAACTGAATTCCAAACTTAGTATTTCTGAACTTTACAGTTGGAGAAAACAGTATAAAAAATAATTTTTGTGGGGGCGCCTGGGTGGCTCATGGGTTAAAGCCTCTGCCTTCGCCTCAGGTCATCCCAGAGTCCTGGGATCGAGCCCCGCATCGGGCTCTCTGCTAGGCAGGGAGCCTGCTTCCTCCTCTTTCTCTCTGCCTGCCTCTCTGCCTACTTGTGATCTCTGTCTGTCAAATAAATAAATAAAATCTTTAAAAAATAATAATAATAATAATTTTTGTGTACTGGTTACCCCATTAACAACACAGTAATGTTTCTTCTACTCACTTCTGAGTGAACATTCCCATATAATGAAAAATATACATGTAACATACTACTCTTCTCCAGAGTCTGTGAAGATACAGTATGATGTATTCTACCTATCATAAGCTAAGAGAGAGATTAATTCTTATTATTATGAAAAGGCCACTGTAACCAAGACCAGTGAGAAAAGGGTTAGAAAACTACATAATCCACATCCTACCCTGGTCATAGAATTTTATTTAATTATTTCATTCTATTATGTTTCAAGTTGACCATTTGTCTTTCAAAAAAAAAAAAAAGCTACTAAGGATCAATATATTACTTTACTAGAATAATGGCCAATGGATATCAGTGCCATATGTATGGTAGTGTACTGTTCACTGGCCAACACTTCTCAGTGAACCAACCCCTGCTGAAAGTAACACAGTATCTTTAAAAAAAAAAAAAAAAAAAAAAAGTAAAATTTAAACACATACATACTTCTCAAGAGATAACTTGCCTGTTTTGAATAGGGCCTCGGGGCTTCTCTTCGTTCTCTAGTTAATCTCCAAGGAGTTATAATTTCATAAGAAGAGAGATGTGAGGTCTGTTGAAAGCCTAGAGAAAAAGGAATAATAAATATTACATAACAAGTAAATGTGAAAAACTAAATGGTACCAAAATGTAATGGAATTCAAAGGCTGAATGTTTAAATCACAGGAAAATCATGTGACATTCATATATATGGTGTGCATGTGTATTTCACACAAAAAATAGCAATATACTTGATAAGTATGAGGGGAAAAATATTTTTGTTTAAAGGGATGTAAGTCCTCACAGTGCATACACAGCGATCATTTTCAAACAATTTCTTGCTATAAATCTTATTCATCCTTTTCCTTAAAATAAATCTGAAGGTATACACACAAGAAAAAAAAAGTGCTTTGGAGAGGAAGTGGAGGGAAGGCATCTGGAGCCCAGCACCATTTACTCATCTCCCATTTTTCACCCTCACCCAAAATGAATGACTAGCATACACAAACAGAAAGACTGAGGGAGAACAGACACATTTTTCTCTCAGTCGATCAAGTGCATTGTGACAACTCCTTCAAACAAGTTTGGTACATTTATTTATGATATTTACATGTTTACATATGACATTTTATAGTCTCATATATGTGCAATATGATATAATGTTTCATAAATGCTATACTGCAGAGTTGAGTAAAATGAAGTCTCTCCCTTCATCCCATATCATAATCATATCATATCGCCCTGATATGGTATTGGAATACTTATGAAACAAACAAGGACAATTAGAAAAATTACTTTCAATGCCTCATCGGTTAACTTTAATAAATACACACTTAACAACGTAGCAATTATCTCCACATTACATTACTGCCATTAATGTGTCCTAAAAACAAAAACTCACTTCTGGTAAAATTTATTAACAGTGAAGAACTCAAAACAATCATGCAGACTTACTCCCAATTCCAATCCTGCTCAGTGGAATCATAGCTAAGTGGAACTTGGGTTCCAAAGTCATCACTAAAGCAAAAATGGAGTATAATCAAAATTGCCCAAGGAAATCCCTTAGTAAGACACCCCTTGTTGGAGTCTGATACAAGGTCTCTCAATATACCCAACACAATTATCTTCTTCCAGGATCTTTGCTGATGGCATGTCAATTTATTTTCAGTGAACGTGATGAAGTAGATGGTGAAGTCACCACTTAAGGACCATGAATGAAAATTCCATCTCTCTCTATGTCTGTATATTACAAAATAATTTAATTAAGTGGAATTTCCCTCACAAATAAGTGCCCAGGAGAGGGTGGGGGAAGAAAGGACTTCCATAAGTTAAAGAGCCTTAGAAATGTATGGACCTCTTTGGATCCTAATTCAACAAATCAGTGGAAAAAAAACAAATTCTGAAACAATCAGGGAAATCTTGATGATCCTGAAGAATTACTGTTAATTTTTTTTATGTGTAATAACCATATTGTGGATAAGGTTTCTTTTTAAAGTCCTTATGTCTTACACAGACAAAATTATATGATGTCTAGGATTTGTATCAAAATAGAGTGTGTGTGAGGGAAGAGATACATATGAAATTATATTGAAGTTGGGTAATGGGTACATGTGAGTTCATTATTCTCTCTGCTGTTATGTGTGTTGATAATTTTCTATGATAAAATAAATTATATTTTAAAGTAGCTACCTATAGGGAGTGGGATGAGGGGAGAAACTTCATTTTAATCAACTCTGCAGTATAGCATTTATGAAACATTATATCATATTGCACATATGAGACTATAAAATATCATATGTAAACATGTAAATATCATAAGTAAATGTACCAAACTTGTTTGAAGGAGTTGTCACAATGCACTCGAGTCACAATGCACTCAGATCCACTGAGAGAAAAATGTGTCTGTTCTTCCCTCAGTCTTTCTGTTTGTGTATGCTAGTCTTAAGCCTCCTCATGAATGTGGTTTAGATATATACAGACACACAGAGATATGGAACATTGAGATAAGGACATGGGACTTATTTCCTGCATCCCTCCATGTCTGTATGGTTTGAATTTGTTTTTACAATGAGTAATGCATAATCCCTGTACTACCTTCAGAATTATAAGGGGGAAAAAAGAGTATTTGTTCAACAAAAAGGCACAATCCATTTAAAGTGCTGATTATCTAGCATCTCCCAAAGTTCCTTCCTCAGCCTTACTAACCTCACACCTACAAGACCCAGTCCTTCTTACCTGGTCTCCCTACTCCCATTCTCTTCCTTTGGATCCAAACTGAGTGCTCATTCACATATTAAGTTTTACACCTCTCAGATCTCTCAAATACAGATTAAAATGAAGCATTTACAGCTAACTTTCTCCAAGATATCACTGTATATAAAAATGTCTATTCTGGGGCTCCTAGGTGGCTCAGTCATTGAGCAGCGGCTGTCTTCGGCTTAGATCTTGATCTCAGGGTTCTGGGATGGAGTCCCATATTGGGCTCCTGCTCAGCCGGAAGCCTGCTGCTCCCTCTCCCACTCCTCCTGTTTGTGTTCCCTCTCTCCCTGTCTCTCTCTGTCAAATAAACAAAATCTTAAAAAAAAAAAAAAAAAAAGTCTATAATCTTGTCTATCTTGGGATTTTAAAAAAGATACAAAAGGAAAACAAATTGTATCCTATCTAATACAATACATTTCATACTAACAGTTTTCAAACTCTTTACCCAACTTCAAACCCCTTATATCTTTATACTATGGCATATTATGCTATCTAAGATGGCTTCGAGTCATTACATGAGAACACACCAGGGATAGACTCCAATACTCACAAAAGTGGCCATAAGCTAATCCAAGGCATACTTATGACATACTATAATAAAATATCATTCAGGTATTTGGAATTGTTAATGGGGAACCATGTCAAAAGAAATCCCCAAGGCCTTCACAAATGAAGGCTTCAGATCACTAGATAAAATATCTTTAATCCTACATCAACTGAGGTACAGGACTACTGCCCCACCCAGAAGAAATGTTTCAATGACCTCTGTTGTTTTCAAATTGCTAAAAATACAAGTTTCAATATTACCTTAATTTCACTCTAGATCATGATAAGTTGTTCAACTACTAGAAATGTGGTGATGTTACAGAACCAGACTCCCGGCACTCTGGGCAATGAAAACTGATAAGATGCCAAGCAGGTATGTTCAAGCAAGACTTTTATCAGGGGCTTCTGCCAGAGCAAAAGGCAGATAGCACAAAGCAAAGTGTCCTTGGGCTAGCTCCGTGAACAATGGCCAGGGAAAGTTTTTAAAGCAGCTGAGATAGGAAAGGAGTGACATCTAAGCATGTAGCACTGGGGAAATACAGGAAACTGGGCCCCAGTTGATCAACCATGCTTCACACATGTTATGTTTCATTTGCATGTTAAGTTTCCACCGCTGGGCATAATATATAACATTATATTGGGGAGAAAAGTCAGCAAAAAGTCAGAGCTGGGTCCATTTGGCTCTGACTGGTCTGGTTTGGTCTGGTCTTTGTAGGAGCACACCTGTTGTAAATTGGGTCCTGTTGCTTGTTTCCAGCTTATGGCTTCTGGCTTCCTGATCACATACAGCCACCTGCAAGCTGGACTAGAGAAATGGGTTATTGCCATTGGTGCTCTGAGGGGGCCAGGGTTTTTCTGCAAGTTCCTGTTCTGTCTCAGTGGTGCAAATAGTTGGCAAGAATAAAATTCTTTTAGCAGGTAATAAATTAGAAGCTCTGTGTGACAAAAAATGAATCACTGTGTACATTTATTTGCAACTTCCTATGACCCTAGCGTTATTTCAAACTAGAAAGTTTTTTAGGTAAATCTTTACAGGCTTTGACATATATCGTAACAGGTTCAGGGAACTGTTAACACTAGAAGCTAAACAATATGCGACTCAAGTTTTTTTTTTTTTTTTTTCATCTCATTCAACTCAGAAGAAATCACAGAGAAAAAGAAATGTCTCAGAAAAGAGAACTACAATTGGGCAGGCAGATATTTAAAGAGCTTTCAATCTGAAACAGGTTAAATAACTTTATAATATCAGGTATAAAACTATGGATCTTTCTGTGAGGCTGTTAGCAAAGAATAGCAATCCAGTATAGGAAAATAAGACACAAAACTCTTTCTGCCCTTCTCACTTTAAAGCATAATTCTTGTTAGGAAAACAACAACAACATAGTTAATCCTTTATTTTTAATAAGACTCTCAAAATTATAGCACCCAAAAATAACTTCTCTAAGTCAAACTGTTATTCCAATACTGACTTCTTGGTTTTAAAATCCAAGGATCTTTCTGAGTGCCATAAGGAGTTCCAAGAACATCATAACAAATGTACATATTTTTTCCCAAATTCCCTTTTCTTTTTAATCCCAAATAGTAGCAACCTTCTCATGGGAACCAAAATTACATGTTTCCCATGTTACTATAAAGGAAGTGCATGCACATTATTTGTACAAAGCTTCAAGCCTCAGCACTGCTGACATTTGGGGCCAGAAAATTCTTTGCTGTGGGGGGCTGCCTTGTGCAACGTAGGATGTTTAGTAGCATTCATGGCCTCTATCCACTAGATGCCAGAAGAACTATCAGTGTGACAACTAAAAATATCCCCCAGATGCCTTCCGGGGACAAAACTGCCCCCCACTGAAAAACACTATAAGCATATAGTTCACAATGAAAATAAAAATCTTAATACAATCAACTAGCAGAGGATACAGATTTGTTACTTTGGAATTTGACAGAATAAGCACACTGTCAAAAATCAGATTACTAGGAAACATGGGCTGGAGATAAAAATAAGAGCTGAAACATGAAACTTAAAGAATCTTCAACTTAGTCAAAGAGAAGGGTGTTAGTTGCACTTCTTTATTCCTCTGACTCCTTAGATCTTTTAATGAACTGTGTTTTGCAGAAAGTCTAAGTATATGTTTCAGAATAGTAACTGTAGTAGAGGGAAACAAGAGAATTCTACTTAATTGCAAAGCAAACAAATGTGAATTCTCAGTCATGGGCTTTTCTCATTTCCTTCCTGCCTATTATGTAAACAAACAGCCACCTTTAAATACTTTCACTCTATATAGAAGATAAACCTGAGTTCCATATAGAGCATGAATAAAATAATTTTGTTGCCTGAATTCTTTTAAAAGAGAAATTATTGTAATTAAATCCAGAAAACCCTGTTACTTTGAGCCACATATTTCCATTCCATTCACAAGGTCAGCCTCAAATAAATATCATATACTAATAATTATACTCAAAAATAATTATAATTTCAATTGCTATGTCCTACCTTCTTATATTTTTTGAGTGAGGTTTTTTTTTTGTTTTTTGTTTTTTGTTTTTTTTACCATTTACCCGTCTTCACATTTAAAAAGAAACAGAGCTTTTGCTGTTGTTTGTTTTTAAGTGCCCCTATGGGAAAACCACCAACCACTTAGAAGATTTAATACCCTCAAGAACTTAAAGCTCCTCTAGCAAGGAATTTCAGTTTCTTGAGACAAAGAATGATACCTTATAAGGACAATATAATTTATAGATCATGTGTTTCCTGCTCTGGTACAGTAAGTATTTGATGACTACATGTTGAGTAAATGCCTTCTTATCTTTATAGAGTCATTCATAACAGATCTCCTACTTGTTAATTGTCATGTACAACCAGAATTAAGCTTTATTTTTATGACGAGTATCTTTTTAATGCCAATTCTCCAGAAATCCACGTGGTCCACACATTTGTCATTTTAACGTCAATGTTCTATTTCATTGTATGGCTCTGCTATAGAATGCTTAGCCACCCCTCTCAGGTAGCTAGGATCAGAGCTTCTATTCACAAAGAATTTTAATTTATCGGTGAAGCCAATGGAACAGGCTCTCCAGGGGTCTACTTGCATAAGGGTTCTAAGGAATACTATAAAAGGAAGGGGGGGAACCTCCTAAAATGAGTTAAACCATGAAAAATCTCATTAAAAGAAAAATATGTCAATGGGAAAAAGGCATTTCCCATATACTGTCCTACAGCATAACAAATGTCTGGCAGTGGCATCATGTTTCCTTCTTATAAACTAAAATACTCTAATTCTTATGTTAAGATAAACACAAACTCAGAAACAACTGCATAGTTAAAAACTGACCACATTAGGTGAACTTCTCAGGTTTCCTAATTCATTCTTAAAAGGTCTGATTCAAGGAGTATCTCACATATGATCACTTCAGGAAAAATGATTTGACTAAAATAACAATATCACAAAATGAGAAATAAACTAGAATAATCTCCCAATATACAAAAAAGATTGTACAGTTCAAAGTGATACCAAGATCTACTTAGGAGGCAGTCCTATAGCACTGACTCAAAGGACAGCATAACTCCAAGACTCTGAGATATATTACATATCAAAGGGAAAAAGTATCAGGAGGCTATTATCTATGTCATATATCTGAGGTTGTGCATATTTCAAGAAAAAGCTTTCAGTTACTCAGATCTTGCACCTTCAGAGAAATTCTACAATAAACCAGGATCTCTTTTTTTTCTTTAAAGATTTTATTTATTTATTTATTTATTTATTTATTTTTAAAGATGTTATTTATTTATTTGACAGAGATCACAAGTAGATGGAGAGGCAGGCAGAGAGAGAGAGAGGGAAGCAGGCTCCCTGCTGAGCAGAGAGCCCGATGCGGGACTCGATCCCAGGACCCTGAGATCATGATCTGAGCCAAAGGCAGTGGTTTAACCCACTGAGCCACCCAGGTGCCCAAGATTTTATTTAGTTATTTATTTATTTGACAGAGATCACAAGCAGGCAGAGAGGCAGTCAGAGAGAGAGAGAGAGAGAGAAGGAAGCAGTCTCCCTCTGAGCAGAGAGCCCGAATGCAGAGCCATCGATGCCAGGGCCCTGGGATCACGACCTGAGCCAAAGGCAGAGGCTTTAACCCACTGAGCCACTCAGGTGCCCCTAAACTAGGATTTTTAACAAAAAACAAATATAAAGTCAACTTTCGTGACATAAAATTTAAATGTTTTTTTGAAAATTGCCTTGAACCTATAACTTGTTTTGTATATATATTAGCTATAAATGTTTTCTTTTTTATTTTAAAGTTAAAAGCAAAACTACCTTGAAATTTAAAAGACGTCATTCTCCTTTACAGCAAAAACACAAAGATACAAATTGAAGTAATTTGCTGGCACCCAAGACAAAATTAGTATGGACTTAAACTCTTACCATGTAGTTTGTTTTATAGTGATTCACCATAAGTAAGCTTTAAAACTCAATGTCTTTAGAATCTAGCCTTTAAAAAAAAAAAAAAAAATCTAGGTCTACATTATAATTACTACCTTAAAAGAGAAAATCGGAAAAAGTTTCATACCCAATTCCCCTTGTTATTTTTTCACAATAATAGAAAATTACCTTTGTCAGCCTCAGTTTTGGCAGTTTTAAGTTTACTGTTAAGTGTCAGCCCTTTGGAATTTATATTGCATTTCCTCACTGACACGTTATAAATGGTAGTAAAGATCCTACTAAAACCTATTCAACTTCTACTGTAGCTAATGTGTGGGTGTTACTGAGTCCTCAAATTCCTCTTCATTAACAGAAAATGTTTCAGTGCATGTTTTAAACATCCTGTATTGCAAAAATTTAGTCAGCTGATTTCGGAGGAACATTCCCCTGGAGAAATAGGAGTTGACTCATTGCTAACTATTACAAAAGCCTCTCAGCTGGTCTCTCCCAGCCTCCAGTCTCTCCCTCCTGTGTTCTGTCTTCCCCTGCTTTGCCAGTTACCTTAATCGCAAATCTAGTTATGTCGTATGGAATCTGAAAAACCTTCTTGCCCAAAGAACTTCCTACAGGGTAAAGTCCAAACGTCTTATCATGGAATAGAAGGCTGTACCAATGGGTACCAATCTACCTTAGTTTCTTCCTTGCCTCCCTTTCCTGTAGATCACCTGCAGACATTCTCTTCATTCCCTAACAAGTCATGTTCTTTTATCCTTCCATACTCTCACAAAAACTCTTTCTTCTCCTTAGAACACATTCATATCCTTTGACTTGAACATTCCCTGATGTAGATGAGATCAAATACCACTTATACTATAAGCCTCCCCCAAGGTTTTATACATCTCCCATAAAGACTTTAGCCCATTTGGTCACCCTTTGCCGGTCCATAAGCATTAAGCATGGTGTTTTACAGGAACTCCATAAATGTTGACTAAATTTTGAAAGCATGACCACGCTTAAATGAAGGATTGGCCATAAACTGTTAAAGCCATGGTTAAGACCCATAAGGCTATTCTAGGTGCGTGTGGGTGGCTCAATCTGTTAAGCATCTGACTTCTGCTCAGGTGCCCTGGGATCCAGCCCTGAGTAGAACTCCCCGCTCTGCATGGAGTCTGCTTCTCCCTCTCTCTCTGCCCACTCCCCATGCTCCTTCATGCTCTCTCTCAAATAAATAAAATCTTAAAATTTTTTTAAAAAGCATAAAGATCTTCCATTCATCTATATGCAAGTATCCAATAATACATACATTAACATTAAAAATATAGTCTTATTAATATTTTCAAACACAAACAATCATGGATTACTAAAACTCCAAATGTATATACTATACTTCATCTTACAGACTGGTAAATGTTAACCATCTATGAAAAGCACAGCAAAAACAGTGTTAACCAGAAAAGAAATGGTGTCTTCCCGTTCAATGAAGTTTCAGTATGTAGAGCTTCAGAATTCCAAAGAGGCAAATTCACTTAATTGCCAAAAAAAAAAAAAAAAAAAAAAAATGTAATTCCTGAAGGTCAGCAATCCTACAGTGAAATCTTCCATCATCACCTTTGAGCAACTCTCAAGGCAACCTTCAGTTAAAACTCTCATTCTCCATCACACTCTCAAGGGCTAATAAAGAAAATAAGAACCATGCAAACAATAATTTCAGCAAGAGCCAGAACAAACGAAGCCGTTTCCAGAAAGAAGCTAGAGTGTTAGCAATTTGTTACCACTACGTTTCGGCATCTCCAGGATAAAATACCTTACATATTCAAGGGAAGTTTCACAATTCAAAAGCAATCTCACATGAACGATTTAATTCTTACCGGTGCTTAAGCAGAGCAGGGATTATTTTTACGGATTTAAGACATTACGAACCCAGTAAAAATGCAGATAAAAGACTGCTTGGCTATAGAAACATAGCACTTCGCTTCCAAAAATAAATACTATTTACTATAACAACAAAATGGCCCAAGACAAATGAGCAACCCCCCTTTATTCCATCACTAAATCGAGTTCGGTGGACATACTAGAAACTCCGCTCTTAAAATGAACGTCAAAATTTCAAATTACGATAACCTGGAGCCAAACTTCCATCTCCCGGTCTCTTTCCAAGTGACATGAACTCACAAGCAAAACCAAGCTCCATTTCTCAAAGCAGTTTAAACAAGAACACACCCTCGGCGTGCACTCAGACTCCAAGGCTTTTCAGCCGACTCCCTGAGGGCAGAGTCGGTCCCAGAGAAGTCCCAAGAGAGTCTGGGGGACCCAGTTATGAGCGAGATGGGGGTGGGGCGCACCGCAAAAGGCTCTGCCAAGCCGGAGACGGAGGAAAAGGGACCAGCCAGAACACTGCCAAGAAGGGTTTGGGGCGCCAGACCCCGAGCCTCGGGTCCGAGCACTCTGCACACACAGCTGGAGCGGCTCCGCCTCCCGACCCCAGGTCCAGTCCCCAGCCAGGCCCCTCCGCGCCCAGGCACCGCGGGGTAACTCCGAGCGTCCCAACCCTAGGAAACAAATCTCAGAGGTCCCTGCGGGGCGGACACCCACCTGGCCGAGCCCCACCGAGAACTGGGCCCACCAAGTCAAACAGCAGCAGCCACTGGAGCCGGAGGACCCGAAAGGGCGAGCCTGCGCCCGATCCCATCGCGGCAGATTCCGCAGGTTCCACTCAACACTGGGTCGCCTCTGCCTCCGCCTGCTCCATCATTTCCCAGCCCTGCCGGGGCCCCAGAGCTGGCCGGGATGCGCGCTCCCGGGACGAACACGCGCTCGGCACTGACGCAACTCGGCTCCTGTCCGAGCTCGCTCCCGACATCGCGCTCCCTACGCTGACGTAGAGAAAAATCCAGTCGCCCGCGGGAGAAAGGATTTCTGTCCCGGCCGCTAAAACCCTCACTAGTCCGCCCCGCCCCTTCACACTCGCTGCCCCGCCTACTGCCTGACAAGCCCCCGCCCTCTCTGCTCCTAGGCCCGCCTACTTTGGGCGTAGAAGAACCTGATTGGAGGAAGTACCAGAAGGAAAAGAAGGCGGAGCGCGAGACCCAGAAGCGGAATTGAGGAGCAGAAATGAAGGGCAGCTCCGCCCCCCTGCGCAGCCTTTTCTGATTGGCTTGCGGGCGTTGGGCGGAGCGTCGAACCGCGCGCCCATTGGCTATTTTGTGGCGAGGAGTCCGGCTCCGCGGAAAGGCCTAACCCGGCAGGGCTTGCTTGGGTCGAATGTGTAGGCTCGGCTTTGTGGTTGAGTCCGGGTCTCCGCCACTGGGCCCGGGAAGATGGTGCTGGGTGGTTGCCCGGTGAGTTACTTACTTCTGTGCGGCCAGGCGGCTTTGCTGCTGGGGAACCTACTTCTGCTGCACTGTGTCTCTCGGAGCCACTCGCACAACGCTACGGCCGAACCCGAGCTCACATCCGCTGGCGCCGCCCACCCCGAGGGCTCAGCCGGCGCTCCGAGCTGGGAATATGGCGACCCCCAGTCTCCAGTCATCCTTTGCTCTTACCTGTAAGCTACCCAGACGTCGAGGCAGAGATGGAGATGGGGCCAAGGATATATGGTGTTGGGGTGGGGGAAGGGAGGCGGCTTTTTTTCCCCCAGACCCTCTCCTCCTGAGGACCTGACAGTCAGCATGCGGGAGGTTAATTTCATCCAGGTTTCTCACTCCTCTCACCCATGCAGGGGGAAACCTTGTGTGTCGGTGGCAGATCCCTTGGGATCCCGAAAGAGAACTAGGGAGGAGTGACATCATATAGTCTCCGGAAGAAGGGTACGAGGTTGTGCCTTCTCTATCCCGCTCCCTTTAACGAAGCAGAATCCATTGTAGGTGTTCACTATGAGGCACAAATAGAGGAAATGACTTGTCCTTGCCACGAGGCACTTTCTTTTAGAAAAGCAATATCCTAACCGTTGCAGAACCGAGTCATTTTTAACATCTCTTTTTAGTCCGTGAGAAAAGGCGTTTGGGAAATGCAAAGAGAACTGGGAATCCTTTGGCTTCGATTTTGTTCCCATTGTCTTGTGGCTCCTTGCCCAGGAAAGGGAGAAAGCCATAGGAGAAGTAGAATCCACGTAGAAATAGGACCAGAAACGCTTCCCTTCCCCAGTAAAAGGATCATTTGGATGGCTGTCTATTTGACCTGCTGTTCTTCAGTCTGACAGCATCTCTTGCCTTGGGGATCAGTCAGAATTAAACCCTAGAAAACTTGAAGTGCCTCTTGCCTGTTTTGATTATATGCACTTAAACAGCCATTTGCAAAAACCATATGAGAATGACAGTCATGATCTTACTGGTGATTTACAGCCCTGATGAATTTATAGAATGTGACGACCCAGTGGATCATGTTGGAAATGCAACTGCATCCCAGGAACTCGGTTATGGTTGTCTCAAGGTGGGTTTTCATTTTGTTTTATAAGCAAACTCTTCCGTAGAGAAATAGTACTGGCCAAATGCTGTTACAACAAAGTATCAGGGATATGAAGTTACCTTCCTATAGACTTAATTAGAATGACTTCCTGGAAATTTCCAGCCTGGCCAGCATCAGTGACTGATCAAGCCATTTCATTTCCTCAGGAAGGAGTGTCTGTGCCAAAACTACCCAGGTGCACAGACCAAACTGTCTTTGCTTCTTTGGGCTGATATTGACTGATTTAAAGCTATTATGTCACCTCCTCATTATCCTTCAAGTATGCACTTTCCTAAAAGAACAAAAGAAAGGCTTATGCACTTTTTTTTTCTTTGCTTATGCACTTTCTAAAACCAATAATGGACTAAGCTGCATCTTTGTTACACATGCATTTCGGGCAAAGCTCCTTTTGCCAATGATCTTTCTTTTCATAAGGCAAGCATTTTCCACCATGTCCTTAAGAAATAGATGGGGCCTATCAGTATCTGCCTTTGTAGAAGGTTGTATTCAAGGAGAAGCCTTAGGTACAACGGCCTCTTGGGATGGAAGAAAGCCATTCAGTTCCATTAATAACATCCTAGTTAGTCTCCCCAAAACCAGTGAAATTCATGTACCTCCCCATCATGCTGCATAATGCAAGTCAAGATTCAATCAGTTATAAGAGACTTATGGGAAAATATGGTTTGTACTAAATCAGAGACAGAGAAATAAACCTGAAAGTAATAAGACCAAAAGGCAACTCTTAATGCAGTCATGTGTAAAGAAATATTTTCAATAAAATGAGATCTTGATGTGTGGATAATTATCAATGAAGGTTTTGAAGGTTTGAGTAGCATTGTATAGAGATCACTTTTGTCCGTTTTATTTTTTTTTTTAAGATTTATTTATTCATTTGAGAGAAAGAGCAAAGAGGGGAAAGAGGGACAGAGGGAGAGAATCTCAAGCCAACTTGTGTTGAGCGCAGAGCCTGGATGCAGAGCTCAATCCCCATGACCCTAAGATCATGACCTGAGCCGAAATCAAGAGTCAGATGCTCAACCTAATGAGCCACCCAGGTGCCCCTGCTTTTACCTATTATAATTAAATACTGAACTGTTCCTGTTAGGCCACTCAAACTGCCACTTTCCCCAGAAGTCCTAGAGGACCAGTACTCAAACACCTAAATCCCAGGGGAAGTATGATTTCCAGCTCCCTTCCCTTTAAGGAATGCACCAGTGAAAATAGTAGTGAACAACTTAATAAGGTGCCAGTGGAGAATGTACAGCTGTGCTTTCTCTGCTAGAATTCAATTACATAAATGGTCAGAGGTCCTGTTCTGAAATTTTTTGCTAAAATTTAAACACACAAAAACATACTACAGATATCTGATAATCCCACATTCAAAAAAAAGTTCTGGGGCGCCTGGGTGGCTCAGTGGGTTAAAGCCTCTGCCTTCGGTTCGGGTCGTGATCCCAGGGTCCTGGGATCAAGCCCCGCATCGGGCTCTCTGCTCAGTGGGGAGCCTGCTTCCTCCTCTCTCTCTGTCTGCCTCTCTGCCTACTTGTGATCTCTGTCTGTCAAATAAATAAAATCTTTAAAAAAAAAAAAGTTCTGAGTCATGATATTCTGAGGTCTTTTCCTAATTATGTTCATTTACAATATATATAGAACTTCTAATACACATTGATTTTTTTAAATACCCATTCCCAAATGCTCAACTATGTGCTCTTTCCTGTAAATACAGGATAATTAAAATATTGTGTCCATCTATTCTAAGTGGTGTTTAATGAAACTGATTTTAAATATTTTCACCATATTAAAGAAGCTAGTTACAAGAAAAAAAAGTTTATTTAAAACAACATACAGTTAGGGTGGAATAATTTAAAATCACTTGAATCACTAAATTCCTTGCTCTTGAACACAGCCTTACCCCAACTTTATTAGTACAATATTGTCCTGAGTCACCTCTTATTAATGAACATAAAGATCTGTTTTGTGTAACTTCTTTGGTAAGTTTGGGTTGTTTTGTTTTGGTTTGGTTTTTATGCCACAGTTCGGTGGGCAGGCCTACAGTGATGTGGAACACACTTCTGTCCAGTGCCGGGCCCTCGATGGGATTGAGTGTGCCAGTCCTAGGACCTTCCTGCGGGAGAATAAACCTTGTATAAAGTAAGTGTTACTTTGAATGGGGTAGTTGGTACTTGGATAGAGGTAGAGCTGTTTTCCTTGTCATCTCATGATATGACTTTTTTCTTTTATCTTAAGTGTTAAAGGGGCAACATGATTACTACTGCGCATAATCCATGGGCGGGAGTGATGTGGTTACAAACAGAGAGGACACTGGACTTATGAGACCAGAGGCCATAAGTTCTAAGTGTCTCTTTCATCAACAAGCTAAGTGTCAGTAGAAGACCAGAGACTTTGTCCCTCACCTACAAAATAAAGGAGCTAGACCAGATGATCTAGCTCCAAAATTCCTATGGTAGACATAAATCCTATAAAAATAGTCTTAATGTTTGAGGAATGAAGGTTTTATTCTTGCTTTCTTTATTTCTTTAAAGGTTTTATTTATTTGTCACAGAGAAAGAGAGCGAGAGCACAGGCAGAGGGAGAAGCAGACTCCCTGCTAAGCAGGGAGCCAAATGTCAGGGTTTATCCCAGGACCCTGGGATCAAGACCAGAGCTGAAGGCAGATGCTTAACCAACTGAGCCACCCAGGCATCCCAGAGAAATAAAGGTTTTATTATGACAAGTGTGGATCTCTCTCCTGAAAAATAAGTTTATCTTAAAGAATTAGGGTAAAATCTGTAAATTTTGCTGGAAGGCACAGCATGTATTTATATCAGTTGCTAATGGAGTCCGTGGTGTTTGATGACAATATTAGAGCAATTGTAATTGAGTGTCATTGCAGTACATAAGACCCAAGTCCTTACTGAAGAAACCTCATTTTTAGTCGCCACAAAACAATAGAAGGGTATACAGAGATCAGTGCTCATCTGAGGAAAGACCATGACATTTCCATAGAGAACTGCATTCAGAAGCGCAGCCTCAGGAAAGGTGCCTGAGTCAGGGAGGGCTGCAGGCCCAGACTCTACTCCTCCCAGGATGCCTACAGAGCACATGTGCTTGATTAGCTCTTGTCCAGTCCAGTCAGTATTTGTTCCTTTATGCCCCTAGGTAGTACTCTTCTGAGAGCCTAGGCCAACTAGAGATTTTCTTTTTGGGGAGGATGAGAGGCCACAGAGGGACTGCTACATCATCCTTTCATTTGCATTAAATTCATTCGTCCTTACGTGTTTTAATTTTCATGTGGTAAACATCTTCCTCTTCATTTGTTCTGTCTAGATACACGGGACACTACTTCATAACCACTTTACTCTACTCGTTCTTCCTGGGATGTTTCGGAGTGGACCGTTTCTGTCTGGGACACACTGGCACAGCAGTGGGGAAGCTATTGACACTTGGAGGACTTGGGATTTGGTGGTTTGTTGACCTTATTTTGCTTATTACTGGAGGGCTGATGCCAAGTGATGGCAGCAATTGGTGCACTGTCTACTAAAAAGAGCTGTGGTCATGGCCCAGAGAGGCATGTCTTCTGAATTCATCTCTACAGGCTCAAAACTTCCTTGATAACAGACCTGACCATTACTTTCCTTCTTCAGAGGGAATGGGTTTGGTTAGGAAGGTTTCTTTGGACTCTGGGTTTTCAACCCAAATTTTATCTTGCAGACTAGAAATGACAAACAGTGTTTGGGAATCAAGTGTGTACCTTTCCTCACATATAAAATATAAAGGATACTGACTATCTTGTAAGTTGCAGGGGTTTCCATACTGTATTTCTGTACATTGCTGTATCTTCAGTACATTGGAGCAAGTGGACACAACAAGATGGGCAAAGTAAATATTTTTAGGTGCCTTTTTGTGACCCTGAATCTTCATGCAGAGGAGATGTGAAGCCGAACCAGTGAAGATCTTCAGCAGAAGTAAAATGGCCATGGATTTTAATACTCACTGAAATTCTGACTTTCTGAAATTAAGTTGTGGAATAAATTTTGCCAATCTGGAATGCTGTTTGGTATTTTCAGTAAGTAGAGTGAGACTCAAAATTCTGTATGTTTTGCTAAAAGCCAGGCATTTGAAATGAACCACTCTACTAATAAATCCTATTGTTACATCATTATTATGCTCCAGAGGCGGTATATACAGTACAATAATTTCATTTCATTTATATTTTGAAAGCCCAACAATAATCAGGTATGTCGGGTAAGCTCTCCTCTTGACTATCCTATCTAAAAATTAGTTATATACAAGTTCAGAGAGCCTATGTTGTAGGCTGTTTAAAAAAAATCTTCTACAACTAATATAAAATTATTCTTCACAATTATGTTAGGTAAGGTGAAAAGTGTCATACCTTTAGGGCAAAAAGAAAAAAAAACAACAACATTCCTACTTAAAGGACAGAATTACCAAGAATTGGGTGGAGTTAAGACGTGATTTATGGGGGCAAAAAGAACACATTCTGTCAAAATAAGCATGGTACCAGAAGTTTTCACTGTGGGCTACCGGACTCAATTGTTTGGAAGAAGAGATAGCCAAGCTTTTGCATTCCCAAATCACTGGCAATAAAAGGAATTGTTCTAAATTGTAAGTTCTGAGAAACCTAGTTCCCATCCTTTGCAATTTAAGTTGAAAAGAACTCTTAAATATGAAGTAAAAGGAGGACTTTACAGACAGGTCAAACAAAGAGCCTGATAATCAGGATAAATTCTAGAAACAAGGTAGAACTACTTAAAATTTGGTCTCCTAATTTAAGTTGACATAAGAACCAAGAATCACAGTTAAATTAACACTGGATATGCTCTATCATTATGAAGCAGCTTTTCTGAAAGCTTCAGCTTTATTATCCCTGATTAATATGATTACTGTTCTTATATTATTAAATGGTTGACAAATGTGTAAAAATTAAAACAGATTATTCTGTCTTGAAAATTCTGTACCACATTGACCTTAACCTTGTTTGTAACAGTAATAATTGGTAGATTCTTATCCATAATGTCTGTACTATAAGTATATAGTATTTTTTAAATTGTTGGAGGTCATGAAAAAAACCAGACCCCATCCCCAGGAAAAAATGCACATAAATAAAATTTTGCATAGAATTTAAGATCCCATATTTTAAAAAACAAAAATAAAATACTGACTTGTAAGAGAAATCTGGAAAACAAATTAAAATCTTACCGAAGAAAATAAGATCCTGCTCTAAGCCATCCTGCCTCATCTCACACTTTTCAAAAAAATCTTCAGAATATTCACAAACCCCATCAAAAGCTATTTTCTTTAAAAACACCAATACTTTGGCAGCCTTCAGGCTGAATGAAAATCCCTAATGTTGCCAGGAGGATGAGCTCAGGTAAAAAGGTCATAGTCTGTAAATTATTGAAGGATCTGTCCTATAAAAGAAGCCCTCTCCTACTCAGCTTTTGGAGACCACTGCCAGGGTGATCATGAGAACCTAGTGTTTCTCTGTGACAATCTGCCGTTGTCAGTTTGAATCTGATTTACAAATATTGCTCATCCTGCACATCTACAGACCCTACCCAAATGTGGTACAACCTGGAAAACTAATTGAAAAAAGGCAGTGTTAGGAAAAATTCAATTTCCTTTGCACTCTGGATTCAGGTTGTTTCTTCATATTTGGTAGGTCTGTTCGTGTGTGTACATGTATGTGTGTGTACACACACATTTGTGTTATATCCAGTTTGTGGCTACAGAGAAGTTTTAAAATCCACAAGTGTCCTTCTGTCAAGGTTAAATTAGAAACTGCTTGTTTTTCAGTTGTTTCCTGTGTTGAAATAAAATGTTATCCGCTTCCCAGACTTCCTGGCACCATGTCCTTCACTTGCTTTAGTGGGGCTTCTTAGCAACATTTGAGCACCCCAATCTAAAGATCCCTAAGTGTGTGTGTGTGTGTGTCTGTATATTTTAAAGCATTCATTTTTCTTAAGAAAGAGACCCTAAAACTTGTTAACTTTGGCACATCTCCAGTACAAACCAGGTAATATAGTGTGGTTTTGTTAGATGATTTCTCTTTAAAGCAAGATACTTAATTGATTATTTCAGGTGTGACTGTCAGGAGCAAAGTTTGACTTCCTCGACGAACCACGATGAAAAGGGAATCATTGTCCTTAACAGCTTCAGTAACATCAGTTGTGGTGGTAACAGGTTGCCCATTTATGCTGACAATTACATCGTGGTCTCTCAACCCAGAGCTGGGAGAGGGAGAAAAAAAGGACCATGAAACTAAGTTTTACTTGTCCCCGTTTAGAATTTAATGTCTGTCTTTTATGGCACTATCTTGCTGTCATTTTTTTAATGATTTTATTTACTTATTATTTATTTATTTTTCCCCATACAATTGTACTCTGATCAGTTCGGTTTTGACAGCCCACTTACTTGCCCCATCTCCACCCACAACATGATAGCTCTGCTTCCAGTTAAGTCAAAAACCAGTCAGGCTGTCAAGTCTAAATATTCAAGGTTCTGGTTCTAGGCTCCTTTTCCCCAAAGTTGTGATTATATTCTGTCTCCAATATATTTGCTTCACACAGAATATATATTCTAGAAACAAAAAAAAACACCTCCAAACATGAAACACTTCAAAAAAATATATAGCCAGGCTGATGATTTCTCTTAAAGTCAGCAATGGGCAGGAAGAGGGACATCAGATTAAATGACTCCAAGTGACTTCAAGAAAGCAGTAGTCCCACATTTCAATGTTCATCCAAATCACCTGGCGATCTTGTTTAAAATGCAGATTCTGATTTAGTGGCAGGGCCTGTCATTCTACATATTTTTCTTTTTTCTTTTTTTTTTTAAAGACTCATTTATTTATTTGACAAACAGTAAGTGAGCTGGGGGAGAGGCTGAGGCAAAGAGAGAGCAGCAGACTGCACACTACGCACAGACCCCGACTCTGGGCCAGATCTCACAACCCAAGATTATGACCTGAATCTAAGTCAACTGTCGGAGGCTCAACCAACAGAGTCACCCAGGTGCCCTTCTGCATTTCTAAAAGAGCCCCAGGTGATGCCATGCTGCTGATCTACAGACCACATTTGAGTAGCAAGGACCAGGATACCTGAAAGAAATAGCTTTAGCCTTGAACCAAAAGATAAAAATAAAGGGCTGGGGGGAGGGCAGGAAGCAAGAATATCTAGGAAGGCCTATGATGAGCCAAATTTAGTAACACAAGACCTAACATTTCGCTATTAACAATTAGTACCCCGTAGTTTCTTTCCCCTACTGAAAAGAGTTGTCATAATATCAAAAGATAATTGAGCTTTGAGAAACAAAAGTAGTGAGAATATGCTCAAGTGTAAGAGAGGGACCCAAGAGAATAATTGTAGGACAAACCGCCTCTTTCCTCAGTAGTTAGTATAAATGTTTAAAAACAAGAGTAAAATCAGCTGGAGCACTTCTTTGATGAGCTGTTTGAGCATCTACTTTATTAACATTCACTCATTCAGTGCTGGCCTCTAGTTCAAAAGAAAAAAGTACCTAAAACACGTTCTTAAGCCTTTAGCCCTCTGAATTTTTCCTATTCTTTTTTTTTTTCTTTAAAGATTTTTATTTATTTATTTTGAGAGAGAGAGAGACAAAGTGAGAGAGAGCATGAGAGGGGAGGTCAGAGGGTGAAGCAGACTCCCCATGGAGCTGGGAGCCTGATGTGGGACTTGATCCCAGGACTCTGGGACCATGACCTGAGCCAAAGGCAGTCTCTCAACCAACTGAGCCACCCAGGTGCCCCCCCCTTTTTAAAAAAAATTTTTCCTATTCTTAATAAATAAGATATCAAGAGTAGATTTGGGAATTCCTAGCAAAACTGATTTAAAACTTTCGCTATTAACTCATCATGAATTCCTGAGCTACAAAAAACCCATCCCCTTCCCAAAAAAAAACCACAAGTACACAAGTCTAAATCAGCACTGTCCAACAGAAGTGTAAGGCAGGCCACATATGTAATTTTAAATTTTCTGGTAGCCACACTTTTTAAAACGATCTTTATTTTTGAAAATCTCTCTAAAAACAGATGAGGCTCATTTTAATAATATACCTATTTAAGTCAATATGTGTATTATTTTAATAGGTAACTTTTTAAATTATTTTTTATAAAGATTTTATTTATTTATTTGAGAGAGAGACAGTGAGAGAGAACATGAGAGGCAAGAAGGTCAGAGGGAGAAGCAGACTCCCCATGGAGCTGGGAACCCGATGCGGGACTCGATCCCGGGACTCCAGGACCGTGACCTGAGCCGAAGGCAGTTGCTCAACCAACTGAGCCACCCAGGCGCCCCTAACTTTTTAAATTATTAATAGGTATTTTAGAGCGTTTCATTTAAGTTTTTGAAACCCACTAGAAACAACACACATCTATTGTGCTGCTATACAACATCTTAAACAATGCAGTTGATTAAAGTTACAGGCAGTCCTTCCAAAACAAAAGGCATGTCTCATGGAAAAACTTTTATATAGCTTGCCTCTGTTTTGTTTTTTGTTTTTTGTTTTTTTACTTAAATAAATTAAAATTAAATAAGATTCTGTTCTTCAGCCACACCAGCCACATCTCAGTGTTCAATACCCATATGTGGCTAGGGTCACTGTACTGACTTGTGCACATCTCGATCTGACACACATTTACCATGGCATGCTGGGTGATGGGTCAAAGCCTGAGCTCTTACCTTTCAGCAGCTGTTCCTTGAATCACCTCATACACAAAAACCCCAGAACTCACATCAGGGAAATCTGGATCTTGCCTTTTCATCTCTTGAAGAAGGCTAAGAAAAGTGAAAAAGTTTCCCCAGAAGGTTAAGAAACACAATGAATTCATCATCTGAGCCCTGGTCAAAGCCTCCAACTCAATAGGTACTCTTGTGTGTTCTACTGAAAGCTTCAGGCAGCCACTGAGGATTCCATCAGGCCAGTTGCAATTATTCTTCCCTGGGGTTGGGCCGGTTCTCTACCAAAGACCTGAGCCACTGGACATTATAAGCTCCATATAGCCACAGTGAAAGAAGCTAGTGAAATGTACCGTAAATGATTCAGGCAGAGGCAGATACCTACCCCATGATAACGGGGCCCTACACTCACAAGAGTAGCCAGCTGGAGCCCACATGCTTTAGATTCCCTGTTAAGACCATCCAGCTCTGCCTTTTGCTTCTGAAAAACAGCCCAGACATACTGAAACCCCTGCTTACTTCATAGTGAGAGGCAGCATTCGCAGACCGAGATACTTCTTCTGTGAAAGAGCCTTTCCTGGAAAGGAAAGTTACAGGGTGTTACTAACAACAAAACTTCTTTCCTTCTGACAGAACTTAAAAGACAGCGAGTCACGGAACATCCTTACTATTATTATAACTGCGCTTTCGGGCTGTCAGCCATGAAAATGTGCTTCAGAGAACCTTTGTCGCTAGCATGGACACTCCTCCCATCCACCTCCCATCTCCAACCCATGGGTTTCCCTTCCACCATAATCCACGTATTTCTGGGTACAACACACGCCCGCTTTCGTGCCCAGTTCCCCCCTATTGCCACCCAAACCATCGTGATAAGAGCTCGGTACCAGGGACTCAGTATTCTACACAATCCTAATGGCGGCCTCTAGAACCGATGGAAGGCTCCTGAGAAACACAAGAGGGGAATAAAAAGTCATAACTCCCCTCACCTTTCAACTGGCGCTCATGGAATTCTGCCAAGAACTGTCGAATTCGATCTGAGGGAATCGCAAAGGAGATTCCTGCAGTCACCTTCAATGTATTTATGCCAATCACGTCACCATCCTGGCAAGGGAGGAGTCATCATTCAGTCGCCAAGTCATGCAAACCGACCAGGACAAAACCAGGACCGGCAGAGGAGGGAGAGAAGCTAGTCTCTGAGGCTCAGAGCACAAGAGGGGCTAGAGGAAAGAGGACTTCCTCAGAAAGCAGTGGATGTTACCCTTATAGGAACCTACCCATGTGCAGATCCCTGCTGAGGATATTTTTTCTTTTAAAGATTTTATTTATTTAACAGAGGGAGAGATCACAAGTAGTCAGAGAAGCAGGCAGAGAGGAGGAAGCAGGCTCCCCGCTGAACAGAGAGCCCGATGCGGGGCTCGATTCCAGGACCCTGAGATCATGACCTGAGCTGAAGGCAGAGGCTTAATTAACCCACTGAGCCACCCAGGCGCCCCCTTGCTGAGGATATTTTTTAAAACCTGAATTCATTTTTTCCTTCATCAAATGATTTTAAAAGTGAGCCAGTTTGTATTTTGACACAGATAAGAGGACAAGGAGTACTTGCCTTTTCTCCTCAAATGAAACTAAAAATAAACATGGAAAAGGCAAAAAGCTGTTGGATTTTCAGCAACACTTCAATGGAACTCTTCAGAGTTAGCTAATTGACCTCGGAGAACAAAGCTCACAAGGCCAAAGCTATGAAGTGGGAAACCCTTTCCTCTTCATGCACTCATCACCCTTTAGCCTCTGTTGGGTAATGGGAAGGATAAAAAATGAGACTTCTGATCGTATTAAAACACATACCATAATTCAGTAGGTCTGGTGTGTGGTCGACAATTTGCATGTCAGCCCTGCTCTACTAAACTCATTGTCTTTTTTTTTTTTTTAAGGTTTTTTTTTTTTTTTTTTTTTTTGAGAAAGAGTAAGAGAGAGAGTGTGAGCACACACAGAAGGAAAGGGAGAAGCAGCCTCCCCACCCAGCAGGGAGCCTGACGCTGGGCTCAATCTCAGAACCCTGGAATCATGACCTGAGCCAAAGAGAGATGCTTTACCGACTGAGCCACCCAGGTGCCCCAGTAAACTCACTATTAGAGAAAGCAGGCACAAGAAAACTATATGAGTAGCATTACTATGAGTAAAAGAGCGCTCAGTAATTTCACTTAGTTCAACCTCCAAAAAGCAAGTATAATGTGTAAAGAACGGAAAACAATCAGCTCAAAGGGACTCAGCATGATCACAGACTACCTGTCAAACAGCACTGCACTTTATGTTTTCACAGGTATTTAAGCAACTAGAAACTCTCGCCTTTCCTAGAGATGATGAGCAACATCTGAGAATTAAATACATGACAGGGATGGATTCTCCCTGTGGCTTTTCTCTGTCAGGACTAAAACCCCAAAAAGACCACGTCATGTAGTTATTAGCACGTTGGGATGCGGGACAGTTCTTCCCATACAGGAGCCTGCAGTCTTCAAGGATAGACATTACGTAGCACAGTGGGTCATCTGACTTACATGTTAATTTAGTGCCCCGAGCTTTTGTTAACTTGGCGATGAAAACAGCATGGCAAAGAGATGTCAGTAAGCAAAAGTAAATGATGATGGGTAAATGATGATAACCCCGCCACAGATCTTAGATCTTCGCTAACTATTTACCTAAGATGCAATCATAGAAAAAGCATCTCACCAAGATCTCTACACAAAAGTGACATCCTATTCTGCATCGTCAGTCTTGGAAAGTTGGGAAGAGACATGAGACAGCCAGGAAAGTGGCCACTTACCAAGTTCACCAGAGGGCCCCCAGAATTGCCGTGCTGAAGACAGAATTTGAAAAAATCATCAGTGCTTTTCTCCTTGTCATTTATACATGGTTCCTAAAGAGGTTTACCCAAAGCAGCCAGCTCTGGTGAGCCCCTGTTCCTCATAGACAGACAAAGCCTCACCCTTGTCATCACCAACACTGAAGTCAGTGCGGGTAACAGACAAGACCCAAAGAATCACCACCTTCTACAGCAGAGGTGACCTCAATAACAGACCCAAAGAGACTGCTCAATATCATGGATGCCGAAGGTCACATCAAATGGGCTTAACTCTAACAATATGGCATTCCATCTCTCCAGTGAGTGTCTAACTGAACTCTGGACAGCCCCAACAGGCCAAAGGGAAAAGAGGGCCTTCTGACATGTTCTCACTGTCCTGCCAGTACATTATGGGTTGAGGATGGCCCTCCCGAGTAACTTACGTTAATTATGGCATCCGTCTGGATATAGTCCATGTCTGAATTCTTCAGCCCCAGCTCTCTGCTCCCTCGCTGTGTAGAGCTGACAATTCCTGCTGTCACTGTGTTCTGCAGAGAAAATGGGCTGCCCAAGGCTACCACGAACTCTCCAGCCCGCAGGTCAGAGGACCTGCCCAGCAGCAACACAGGAAGGTCAGTCTGCACACAGCCAGGAGGGGTGGGAGGGACAGAGAGATGAACAAATCAAGAATATAATCAACCAGTTTATTTGTGTAGAACACACATATGACAAGGTCTCGGTCATTTGGACACTTACAAGACAAGAATCCCCCACCCTCTCACATGGGTTCTGTAAGTGCCTGATGCTTCTTCCTCAAATTCCAGCAACAGTGACCTCTCACTTGGTAAGATGATAAGGATCATCTCTAAAATCTAAAATTATTGTTCTGTAGAAATTACTGTAACTAAAGGGCCAGTGAAGTCACTGATGAACATACACTGGCATTAGCAACGCAGCACTATACCAGCTCAAAATTTTAACTTTTTAAAGATTATTTATTATTTGAGAGAGAGAGAGAGAAAGAGAATGACAGAGAGAAGGCAAGCACAAGTGGGGGAGGTGCAGAGTCCCCACTAAGCAGGGAGCCCAATGTGGGGCTCAACCCCAGGACCATGAGAAAATGATCTGAGCCAAAGCCAGACACTTAAAGACTGAGCCACCAGGCACCCCCCCAACTCAAAATTTTAGAGTCAAAATTAAACCACAAACAGAAAGGAGATCACCCAGAGCTGTGCTTCTCAAATTTTAATGTGTACACGAATCACCTGGAGATCTTACTAAAATGCAGATTCTGACTCAATAGGCCCAGGTGGGATCTGAGATTCCGCATTAAAAAAAAAAAAATTCTCAGGGGCGCCTGGGTGGCTCAGTGGGTTAAGCCGCTGCCTTCGGCTCAGGTCATGATCTCAGAGTCTTGGGATCGAGTCCCGCATCGGGCTCTCTGCTCAGCGGAGAGCCTGCTTCCCTCTCTCTCTCTCTGCCTGCCTCTCCATCTACTTGTGATTTCTCTCTGTCAAATAAATAAATAAAATCTTTAAAAAAAAAATTCTCAGATAATGTCTGATGCTGCTGATGTGCAGACGAGACTTTGTGTAGCAAGGACCTCGGAGTATTCCTCAGCAGCTCTGAATCCATTGCCATCATTGCTAGTATTCTAAGGCAAGCAGAGAAATAAGTTTCCCAGAAGCATCTGTTGAAGGAGGAGACTGGATAGTTAATAGAAGTTGTTAGGGATATACAGATGGGCATAGCAGAAAACAAAAGAGTGAAAAACAGGGGGGAAAGGAAACTAGAAAATAGCATATACCAGGTAGAAAAGATGTGGCATGGGAACGGGGATGGAGCAGAAAATATTAGCAAACTGATGGAAATCCCCAGATGTACAGACTGACTTGGTCCTGCATACTCACATTTGGCTCGATCTTAATCAGTGCAAGATCCAGTTTATGGTCAATGTCTTTGACAGTGGCTTCATATTGGACCCCACTCTGGAGCTCCACCTGGATCCGATGCTGGTTGGTGAGGACGTGGGCATTAGTAACAATGAGACCATCCTCAGACACTATGAACCCAGAGCCACTGGACGCAGGAATATCCTTGTTGCTAAGAGGTGACCTGTCCCAGCAAAACCACAGCATAAGCAGAGGGCAGGAAAATCTCGGGATCCATCCCAGTCTGGGAACACGGAACCTCTCATTTATCAAATACAGCTCCACCACAGTTTTCTCAGACATTTTACTATCCCCTGTCTGTGTTTTCGTTCTCTCCATGTCTAACTGGTCTGTGCAGGTTCAGCGCCCTAGCCATCTCTTAGGAACCACGACTGAGAGCTGAGCACAGCTCTCCTTTTCCAGGGGCGACCCCCTCCCCTCCTTCTTCAGCGCTGGTCAGAGAAGCAACTCTCTGCTTCAGAGGCCTCACCTAACCATACCACTGCAGACGTGGCCCTGGTGCCACATTATTGAGGACCCAGGCGGGAAGGGAGTCAAAGAAGCCTGGTTCCAGCTTGGGTTCCACCACTAACTGGCCTTGTAACGTAGGATTCCCTTCCAGGCAAACGAGGAACCTGAGCAAGGTCACCATCAGGATGCCTTCTGGCTCTGACATCGGACCTTCCGTTTTGTCCATGCGGGACGAGGAGGAGAGAAACCCCAGACACCTAATTGCAGAGGAGTAGCCCCGATTTGGAAGTCACAATCCCTATGCTTCCGCTCTTTGGCTAAACCACCCTGAACAGAGTATACAACCTGCTCGAGCCGCGATTTCCTCACAGCGGGTTTTATGACTAAACGATGCCTAGAAAGGGATCCGGAGCAGGTGAGCTCTCAGAAACAGCCCGCTGGGGTAGCTGGCGGCCTCGTCCTGCCTCCTTTACCTGCGGAACAGCTGCAGGTGAACCACAGACGGCGCCACCTTCTCCACCACCTCCGCGATGAAGTTGTACTTGCTCCGGAGCCCGCCCGCACTCCTGGTCCCTGCGAAGAAATGCTCCATTCTTGGGGGCGGTGGGCGCCCCGCTGCTCGGCCGGACCAGGCGTCATATCCCAAATCCCCGGGGCTCTCGCCTCCTCCTCTCTCCTGTCCCTCCCTCTCCTGGGTGTATTCGCCGCCACCCCGCAAGGAGACGCCTTGAGGGAACCAGACCTGTCATCCCGGATGGAAAGAAAAAGAGAGAAAAGAAAAAAGGGAAGACGCCATTCAACAGGCGTGGGGAGGCAGGCGGGGAGGAGCCGCACGGGAACTGGTAAGGAGACACGTCGGACAGAAAGAAAACTGGGAACGGGGAGTTGAATCGGGAGGCAAAGGCGGGAAGCCCGCGGCGAACCGCGCGACCGCGGCGAGCGGCTTCGGGGACTTGCGAGCCGTCCGAGCGCGCCGGCCCCGCGCTCACCTCGACCCGCGCAGTCGCCCTTCAGCACCGGCAGGGCGGGGAGCGCGCCTCGGAGGCGCGCGGCGCGGTTGTCGGCGCGCAGCGCGCACAGGCTGGGGTAGGTGCGCCCGTCGCTGCCGCACACCGCCGCCCCCGCCTCCGGGCAGCCGCACGTGCCGACCCAGGCGCCGCGGAGGCGCCGGGCGCTGAGCGGCGCGCGACACTGCAGCCCCGGGGCGCACGGCCGGCCCAGCGCCCCGCCACAGGCCTCGCCTTCGGCCGCCGCGCAGACGCGGCAGCAGCGGCAGCGATCGAGCACCGGCGTCGACCCCGCCGAGCAGGTGGGCAGCGGGGGACAGCGCGTGGGCTCGCAGACCCTGGGACAGGGCAGCAAGGCCCTGGACCTCCTAGCCTCGACTCTGGGCACGGGCAGCGGGGGCAGCAGCAGCCACAGCAGGAGGAGTCGTCCCGGCACAGCTGGTCGCAGCAGCGGTCTAGTCATCTTGCCTCTTCCTTCTTCACTCTCCAGTTTACTTTGGACCGGCAACTGCTCTAAAATGAGCAACACTTTCTCCCGGCTAGGTGCCGCCTCCGTCACCCCCGAACTTTAAGGGGCAGAGCCTGGCAGACCTCTCCATATACACACACACCCTCATCCCCTAGCACATGTGCCCGCCCACGCCCCAGGGCCAGGTCCACCCCACGCAATGAAGAGAGGTCCCCAGCCCTACCCTGTGCAGGGATCTACCTCGGGAAGTCCAGAAAACCAATAATGGGGCAGACTGACAGGAGAGATCACCCACCCACGGACAGAAGGTCAGCGTTAGGAAAACACACACCATATTTCAGTATTTCACATGGTTTTATTACAAAACAAGCAACAAAACAGTTTTAGAAAATTATTTTTTGCTACATACCAATTAGGAGATCACATAAAATGAGAAGCGTAACAGTTTCCATGCACTCAGCTCAGTGCTTACAGTGAGTGCATTTCACAGCTGAAACATACTGGTTCAAAACACAAAATCATGCCACACGTTCATAAGCAGTGGGGGGAGAGGTCAAACAATATATATATATATATTTTTAAAGATTTTTATTTATTTATTTGACAGAGATCACAGGTAGACAGAGAGGCAGGCAGAGAGAAAGGAGGAAGCAGGCTCCGGGCTGAGCAGAGAGCCCGATGTGGGACTCGATCCCAGGACCCTGGGATCATGACCGAGCCGAAGGCAGAGGTTTTAACCCACTGAGCCACCCAGGTGCCCCCAAACAACATATTTTTGCTAATATTAGCTTTATTCAAATTCTACTTAGTACAAGTGACTGTAACTGACTGCCGCACGCAATAACATAGAGAAAAAAAAAGTAAGAAAAAAGTGATGGTGGTAGAAAAGATTTGCTAAACTGTCCATTTTTGACATGTTCAAAGTTTATAAACATAAACAAAGCTCATTTGGGAAACTCAATTTCCAAAACGGTGTTATTGGTCAACAATAAAAACAAACATCAAATCCCACGCTCAACTCTACTTAGGTCCTTTTAGCCTAAAAAGTTATTATATATATATATAAACAGTTATTATATTCAGCAAGGAAAATAAACCTTTTGCTTGAAGTGAACTATAAAGCTGGAACTTCGCTCTGCTCTTTCTCACGTGGGTGAGCTCAGCATTCTACTCAAAAATAAACGTATAACTTCTGATATTTTGACCTGAGACTACTCTACACCTTAGTAGGTTTATGATGTCTCCCAGGATGCAAAAGGTCCAACAATGTTTACGAACCACCAAGGGATCTCGAGTAAGCAAATCCTTAAGCTCTCAAGAATAGGGGATGGTAAAGAATTCAATTATTAGGAAGATCATCTGTAATACTGTTACATAAACTGAGTCAAGACCATTTCGAAAGTCTTAGGAAAACAGCACAACTCAGAGAAGGTTTTTACTCCACAAAGAAAATGCAGTACCTTTTTGGTTCTTTTTTTTTTCCCCCAAACTCAGATTTATTCCAAAGCCTATACATTTAACTACTAACGTATACTGCTTCCCTGCCCCATTTTTTCCATCTGGTTCCATACACAGTTAAAGCCAAATGCTTTGACTATATATGAACTATCTTTGGCTCACATGTGCAGTGACATTAAAAAGTTGTGATGTGAAATTGGCCAGAAGGTAAGAAATATGGACACAAAATTCTGAAATAAGGTTTGGGAATGACAATCCTTACAGACTTCACTGAAGATAGTTCTATTTATCTGGTATTGGAACTACATTAACAATGTTTCCATTTGGTATTCCCAAGTATTTGCCAACTAGAGTCCTTGTTTTCCCATCTTTCATAATAATATAATCTAGATTTATACGTATGTTTAACACATCCTAAATAGACCCTACTGAACTAAGAAACATTATCAGCTTACTATAATGGCCAATTAATTTAGCAGTAGTATTCTAGCAGAGAGTTTATTTAACAAAAGAGAAACGGGTACATTTTCACAGCTTAAACACCAAAAGATGACAGCTTACATGAGTTAGGGAATGTTTTAAGGGATCTCAAAAGTTCCTAACTTATTTTTGTTAGTGCAATATTTTGTACTTTCTCTGATCTATCTAGCCAAAGAATTTTCTTGAGGAAAATCTGAAGACAAAACGAGAGACAAAGAGCTTTAAGAATCTGAAATGCCTACTTATCAGGCTACTTAAAGCTGTAACCTTGGTCACCCATAAATAACTAACTCTCAAGCCACAAATTTCTGATGACAAAAGTCTACAAGAGTCTGCAAAAAAGAGGACAGAGAGAGAGAGAGAGAGAGAAATCCAGTACTACGTGTCTTTTCTACCAGAACCGCTAGGCCAAAGAATTTAAGTGAAAAAACAGCTTCAATGCAGTGTAGTCCAGAAAAGTTCCCAACATGACATGGACTTCAAGGAAATTACACTGCCGGGAAGGAACAAAGATTTCTCTCACGCCCCTAAAGATTTCTGATGACACGTTTTTGCCTCTGTATTAGATCTAGACATAAGGAAGGAGAAGGGATTGACTTAGGTAAAAATACATCTCTTGGTATCTTCCTCTAGTCATTAATTTTTAATTTAAAGCTTATTAACTGATCTAGCTGATAAAAGGCATAGACAGAAATGAGTTAGTTTTTCCTCTCCCTTTAAGGAATCCTGATAAGTTAACAGTTCAGCACGTAAGTTGGACAAATTCTCCCAGGGACCCTGGAAATAGTATCTTCTTGTCAAATGAAAGAAGGTACACCCAAAAATCTGGGTGGGAAGTGCCATCTATGCTCTACCTGGGAAATCTCTAGTCAGCAACGCAGAGCCTCTAAATCAATGTTACTATGCACAGTTTCTATTTTACTAAAAATATAAATACCGCTCAAGATTATCTTTGTATCTCTTCATTGTTAAGTACATGGAACCTTATTTGGGGTTACAAGGTTTGATCATGCAAGTCCGCAAAGTTTCATTCAAAGGGCAACAGAAAGAGTAGAAAGAAAGCAAATCCACCAGGGTTTATAATATACAGCACTTAAAATTAGACTACATCAGCCCACTGAAGAGAGTTATGAGGTTAAGGATTCAAGAAATCTGTGCTGAAACAGACCTTTTCTTCTGTCTGGAAAACACAGATCAGAAAAGTTTATCTGGATGACGTTTATTTGGATGTCGGTCTTTTCCCAGGACCTACTCTAAAGCAATTCTAACACTCTAAGATAGAGATCTGATCTCTCACACAAGAGAATTATCCTACACTTATCAACCCTCCGAACTTCCAAATAATGCCCTAGTGATGGAAATGTCTGCTCTATTCTCAATAGTCATGACTTTTAACACCGATAAACCCATCCCCAGGGCCTGACACAGACACTGGGGGGCAGGTCTGTCACTCACGTTGACATTATTTGGGGTCATAGACAAGAATAGAATAATTCCCAGAACTGGCCGATCCACTGAGGTGGAATCTTTGCCCATACCTTCAAACAAGATCCCTATTTCTTCCCCTCTGGAGGTCCCCTGGGAGGCTCTACCCTCGTAGACATTCTGAGAGCTACCTGCCGCCCCCCCAAGATTTTAACACCTCCCCTCAGAATGTATCCCCAGCAAACCAACTGGTTTAGTTACAACCTTCCTACCTCACAGTCAGACCTCAGCCAATAAACAGGAATTAGATAAACCAGAGGACTGGCCCAAGATTCTATGCCTGGCCTGGGAAGTAAAGGAAAAAACTACAATTAGGATGAGGAAATACAACTTGGTTGGGGATGAAATTGTACTCCCAACCTCCTCTGACCAGGAAGATCTTAGGGCAAAGTAGAGGCAACCTGCTCTCCACTGAGTGTGCCCACAGGTCTAACCTCGCTTCCAAGTTAAATACACTATATTTGTATTTAAAACAAAACAAAACAAAACAACCAACAGGCCAGCTGGATGGGCCCCTCCCACCGAGCCTCCACAGGAATATGAGTGCCAAATGCTCTCTGACTGTCCTCCAAAACGTAGGGAAACTGAGTGATGGCCTCCTTCTCTTGAGTCCTCCCCCATCCCAGGACACCGTGCCCTATCACACATCAGAAGTCCGTATGCTCTCGTCATCAAGGCTGAACAGAAATGGTTTCTCCTTGGGGTGCTGGGGCTCTGACCTGTGCCTTATCCGGGAGCTAGGCAACACCCCAGAAGTACTGCTCTCCCCAAGTCGAGGCGTGAACAGAGAGTCCCCAGGAGTCTCTTCAGCTGGAAGCAGCTTGTCCCCGGCCTGGGGGACAGGGGTCCAGGGTTGCCAGGAGGAAGCCACAGAGGGGGCTTTGCAAAGGGCTTTTTTCTCTTCCACAAGTGGCCGCCCCCTGCACAGGACAGAGTTGGGCCCCCCCGAGAGGCCGGAGCTTCCAGAGCGAGTCAAAGAAATGGATCTAGAAAAGGACATATCCTATAAAAATAAAAGGGAAGGGGAAAAAATGGAAAATAAGACCTTTCCTGACAATGTTTATCCCAAAGCCCCAGGAAGAGCACCCACCCAGAATCACCCCCTCATAGGTCCAGGGCACTTGTCTACAGAAATCAGGTCTGACCAACAGAATTCACTCCAGATGTGTCAAGGTCTGCCTGGCAGGGAGATGGGTAGAACACATCACAGACTCGGTCTCTTTACTCAGTCCTACCTCACCTCTTTCCAACAACCAAAAAAACAAACAATTAAACTTTGTGTAAAAACAAAAATCAGTAGAAAGAGAAAACAAACATGACAGCCCAAGGCTTCAGCTGCCTCACCAAATAAAACCTGCCCCCTCAGAGAGACTCCGTCTCTTAAGTTGACAGTGACCATGTACCAGAAAGGAAGTGACTTACTCTGGGGTGGCACTTGAGGGCCTGGACAGCTGCCCCGATCTCCTTAATCCAACTGTGCATGTCTTCAGGACTGTCCGCCTGCAAAAACACCCACAGCACTTAGGGAGAAATGTTTGGCACTATGATTTTAGCTCGCAAAGTCTGTGATTCAATTCTCAGTTTATGAAATCACACCATTAGAGCTGGAAGGAGCCCAGAGACCATGTCGTCCAGTGGCTGTGACTTGTGAGGACATTTGTTTCCTGAAAACTCGTATCTGACACCCTATAAATAAAACAGCTTAAGCAGAGCTGCTCTGCAGCGAGGCAGAGGCCGTCCCTGCTGAAGCCCCTCACCCTGTCTGGAACACAACGGGCTTCTACAGAAAAGAAAAATGAAGCCCAGAAAGCCAAGCTCAACTGTAAGCTCAAGGCTTACAGTTGGTCTAGATTCCAGTTCTCCTGACTCCCAGTCCAAGCACCTTTCTACCACAGCCATCCAAAGAGAATAATCCCTTTTTCAACTCCAGTCCTGCTAAAGCCAAACCCTCTGCAAATCCTCTAAGATACATATTATCTCCAGGAACAAGGCTTCGCTCAGAGCACAAGCGACCTGGGTCTGTCTGGACTCCATCCAGGTCTGAAGAGTCGGTAGACTCAGAGCACCAAGCTTACCCAACAGGAAGGGCATTGCTGCACCGTTAGAAAGCAAAGCCCCCAGAAATACCTACCGACCCCAGAAGGGGGCAGCAGCAGCACTGTGAAGAGAGGAAGGAAAATGAAATGGCCAAGCAGCAGCAGGTGGAGCCCTCGGGATTCTCAGGGCCTTCCAGCTTTACAGTAGTTGAGTTTAAGGGAGCCTAGCAAACGCTTGCTGTGGCCCTACTCAGTCTTACACGTGGCATCGGGGCCAGGCACAGAGATGAGACCAAGACCAAACCCCTGACCTCCAGAAGTTTCCCTATGGTAATCTCTCTCCGCCCCCTTGGCATTCCCTAACAGTCTTACCCCAAATCACAAGTGTCCACCTGTGTGCCTACGCAAGGTATATGTAAATGCCACCCTCCTGACGGCAAAATTCTCCACATAGGCCCCTCACTTTCCCCATCCCCCAGATGATTCTTTCCTGTTGCACCGTGTCAGAATAAAACCATAACTAGTTTTTTTTTTAATCCTCAAAGTGCCGTTCTGTCACGCCCAAACATACCCTCATTAGTTAGGTGTGTGCAGAAGACACTTAGAAAAGAAATGGTTTCAGGGATGCCGGGGTGGCTCAGTTAAGCCTCTGCCTTCCACTGAGGTCATGATCTCAAAGTCCCGGGATCGATCCCCCCATGGGGCTTCCAACTCAGAGGGGAGTCAGCTTGTTCCTCTGCCCCACCCTCATCCCCTACCCCCCACCCCCACCCCCGCCCCCCCACTCTCCCTCTCTCAAATAAATAAATAAATAAATAAATAAATAAATGTAATCTTAAAAAGAAAAGAAACCGTTTCACATGTTGGCATACTGGGTTAAGTGGGTATAAAAACAACCTGAACATTTCTCTCACACGTTAGAGCTGCAACTTCACCTGTATTCTCTCTCCCCGCCCCAACCCCTGGGCTTTTCCCAGTTCTGTCACATCCTGGTGATTGGTTTTCCAAGAAAAAGACAAATCCATCCCTAGTTCAAGAAGATAAACAGGATGAGCTGTCCAAGATTCTTCCAGAAGTTATTTTACTAATCTCAGGGCTAGCCTGTTCCACAAGTAGAACTACTAGGAAAATGCAATGAACCCATTTAGGTAAAGCAGTTTGAACAGAAAGTATTAGTTATTGCTGTTGTTATTATACGAGGGACACAAATGAAGCCTTAAATTCTCACATTATATATAAATTCTGACTATATATATATGTATATGTATATTATATATACATATTAATATATAAAAAATAAATTACAACACTATATACATAATGCATATAAATATAAAATAAATAATATTAATGAATGTTATATTAATGTATAAATGTATATTATATAATATATAAATATATATTATATAAATTTATATAAATAAATTCCAACACTATATACATACATATATAAAATATACATATTCTAACATATACATATGTACATATATAAAAATACATATTCTAACACTATATATATATATATATGTAACTGGCCTCTCCCTGAGATTTTTTTTTGTTTCCTCATACTCAAACCACAAGTAATTCCTGCCTAAGAATCAAATTGTCCAGATGAAATAAGATAACCTACTTGGCTACTTTGAGTTGAATTAGATAGAGGTAATTAAATTGTCCACTAGTAGAAAAGCATTTCTCAAAGGTTTTCCTTCTAGGGAGACAGCTGATCTGGTAGGAGGAAATGTCAGAAGACCTGGAGAGATGGAGATGGGAACTGAGGGAAAGACAAATGTCTCCCACACCATACAGGAGCTCCGGCATTTTCATGAAACAGACCACGTGATCCCCACAGTGATAGCTTCCAGGGTATAAAGCTACTTCAACCCCCACCCCACAACCCAAGCACAACACAGCAGCCTCCATGTCAAATGCTGCCTTACAAGCCACAAGCCAACTGTCTGACTATCCTTTGAGACCCCACCAATGCCCTTGTACATCTCTCCAGTGACCCACCACACCACGAGCCTAGCAGTCTTCACCCCAGCCTCCATCTAGCAAGGAGTAAAAGAAACTGAGTGCCACCTGACTTAACACCTGGGGAGTCAGACCCAAGAATCACCAAGAATCAGACCCTCTAAAACACATTTAAATTGTTTCCAACTTCCCTATCATATAGTAATGCTGCTATTCATAACTTTGTGCACAACGGTTTGGGTTTTGTTTTGTTTTGTTTTGTTTTTCATTTTTACCATTCTTCAGCTCCTAGGAAAATTACTAAAGAATATGCATTCTTTTAAGGCTCTTGTTACATCTGGCAAGAGAGACTTCTGGTGAAAAATATAGGTGACACTTGTCACCAATATATTATTTTATTAGGTGCACCCCAGCTAGAATTAAGTATTTTAGGGTGCCTGGGTGGCTCAGTGGGTTAAGCCTCTGCCTTCAGCTCAGGTCATGATCCCAGGGTCCTGGGATCAAGTCCTGCATCAGGCTCTCTGCTCAGCAGGGAGCCTGCTCCCTGCCCCACCCCCGCCCTGTCTTTCTCTCTGCCTACTTATGATCTCTCTCTCTGCCAAATAAATAAATAAAATCTTTAAAAAAAAAAAGAATTAAGTATTCTAAATTTTTAAGTCTTCCCTAATACAATGGGCAAAATAATTAAATCTCTGCCTTAAAAGATTTAGTAATTAAAGATGGAAACTGTTTGCTAAGTATATTTTTTCCCCAGTTCTCTAATCCTGCTTAAGGATATTTCCTGTCAGATAACCGATAAGAGTTAACCCAACCAGGAGGATAGTAACAGTAAGCATTAGTAAGCATTATTTTAATGTTTAACAAATGTCATTTTAAAATATTATCCAGGGGGTGCCTGGGTAGCTCAATTGGTTAACCATCTGCCTCTTGATCTTAGTCTCACGGTTGTGACTTCAAGCCCTACACTGGACTCCACACTGGGTGTGAAGCCTACTTAAAAAATAATAAAATAAAATATCATTCAAATAGAAAAGCAGATAATGTGATAAGAATGAGAAGAAACAGACCATCATTTTATTGAGATCACAATTATAAACTCTATTTGTACTTTTAGAACTGGGATTCACTGAAAACAAACATACGGCATATGTGTATGTCTATCTTTAATGGGAAGCTTGGGCTTAGCTTTCATCAAAAATCCAAAAATATCTTAAAACAACATCACAAGGGTGAACAAAAAAAACCCCAAAAAACAAAAAACAGTGCTGAGTCCACACACCCTATGATGAATTACAAGAAGTCTAAAAGATGCTTAAAATTCAGCAGAACAAAAAGGGAAGTGCCACCCTCATACCTTCATCTCTTCCTGGCATGCTGACGTGTGTGCATTTGTTTCTGGCACTTGGCTGGAAAGAAAAAGTAGGGTTTCTGTCCTTGAGAACAGTTTTTGAGGTGAGATGAAAAAAGGGTATTAAAAGGAATCACAGCAGCCTGCGGTTTATTGTAGTCCAATGAGCTTTTTTACTGAGGACCTACTCTGAACCCAGTACCATAACAGATGCAATGATTTGAAGCAATGAATTCCAGAGGTCGTCAGTGACAGGCCTCCATTACCTACTGCAGTGGCTTCCGCTGCCGCTGTCCAACATTTGTAGGATGCTCCTTCTCCATTCTGTTCTCCACCTCTGCACTACCCCTCCTTCCCTAAAATTCCCTAAAAATCCCTCCCCCTTCCTACCTAATTCTGTCTTTAGGCACAGTGTAGCAACATCCAATTGTCTAGGCTGTGCACTGCATAGTTCTAAGTGTTGTCATTCACCCTATAGTCTAAATTAAAACAGTAAGTGTCCAAAGAGCTCTAGCCGAACACTCTACAATTCACTTTGGAGCCCTCTTATTACTACTCTTAATCCTGACACACACACCCCATTACTACTCTTATACTGACAACTGGGCTTATGGCAAGTTACCCAAACCAAGCTGCACTACATTTTTCATCTGGAATAACTAAATCCTCCAATCTAATACCCCGACCTTCTATGACTGGGAAATGGGGAAATGGTGAACCCTGCATGCCTTGTATTCCAAGGAATGACATCTCATCTTGAACCCTTTTCCAAGACTGAGAACCATCTACGAGCTGATGAGTCTGCTGACTTCCCCAAGCTTAGATACCTGATTACTGCCATATTCTGGTTCTTGGTCACCGTGATCCACCTGACTAACAGCCAGTCCCCTCAAGCTGTTCTCTCCTGGTCATCAATGGCCACACCCTCTACATCTTGGGTTCTGCACTGAGCTTTTATTTTTTACATACCTTTTTCCTATTTAAATTCAATTAATTAACATATAAAGTATTACTGGTTTCTGAGGTAGAGGTCAGTGATTCACCAGTCTTATAGAAAACCCAGTACTCATTGAATCACGTGTCCCCCTGAATGTCCATACCAGTTACCCCATCCCCTCAACTACCTCCCCTCTGACAACCCTCAGTCTGTTTCCTATAATTAAGAGTCTTATGGTTTGTCTCCACCTTCATATTTCGTACCAAGCTCCTTTTAAACAACGCAAATGAGTAGGTCCTTCCTAATCAGTTCCACAGTTCACCAGATTTATTATCTCGAACAATTTACCTTCAGACACTCCATCTCCTCATCTGTAAAATGGAGATGGCCTCAGAGATTGCTGAGAAATTACGTGATATGTTGCCCTGTAAACTCCTTAGCACGGTGACTGTCACAACTGAGTGTACAACAAATGGTAGCATCCCAGGGTTCAAATTGTATGTAAGTGTGACATAGAAGGCATATGTGACAGACGGTAAATGACCAACACGTCAGCAATTGGAAGCTGGCCCCATTCTGTCACCCAAGCCTCTGTGCCCTGCCCAGGAATCTGTTTGCTCTGCCTCAGCTGCCCTGCCCTCTGGTCTAGCTTCCCCAGACACCAAGCATACGTGGTTCTTTCCGGCAGATCTACCCAACATACACTACGAAGCAGGTCAGAATGCCAATGAGGCATGGTGGCGAAAGCTGCTGGCACCAAACTGTAGGAGCAGTCATATGCTTTTACCTTTTGCATGAAAAACAATTTTTACTTGGAACAAATGACTGACAAACAATCAGTCAAACTTACTCAGACTTAGGCATATGGTGGACTCTATCTCAAAAATGAATGAAAGGAATCTGTTTAGTCAAGCAAAATCATGATTTTTTTTTTTTTTTTTTTTTGCAAATGATGAATTTTGAGCTTTCAAACAAAATTAGAATTCCAAAATCTGGTATCGTCCTCCATAAGCTTGACAGCTTTCTGTACTTAACGACTTTGTTGATGATGAGCCTTGTGGTGATGTTAACAAATGTAATTTTTTGATATTATATCATAAAATATGTCAACATTTGGAAGATCTGCATACCTCAGTGGGACCACTATTTTCCCAATGACTGGGGCACAGTTACAAAATCATGCATTGGTAAAAAGGATCCATTCAAAGTATAAAATTGACCAGTGGAGTTTTGTATAAGAGTATGAAAGTTTATCGATATTGAGATTGGCTCCCAATCCACATTGCACCTAAACATTAAGAAAATACCATTTATCAAGTTTTGATATAGAATTGGAAAAAATATCCACAATCATCTGAAAAAGTTATTAAAATATTCCTTTTTTCCAAATACATATCTGAGCGAGGCCAGATTTTCTTCATGCTCTTCAACCAAAACAACATATGGCCACAGATAGAATGCAGGAGCAGATATGATAATCCTGCTGTCCTCTATTAAGCCAGACATTAAAGAGATTTGCAAAAATGTAAGAAAAAAAATGTTACTCTAGTTGCTTTTTGTTTTAGAAATATACCTGTCTTTCATAGAATATTACTTGTGTCAACATAAGTGAGTTTTTATTGGCTATCTGACAATAAATTATACATATTCTTAATGATTTTTACTGTATATTCTTCTCAATTTTCTGTTCTCTTTTGAGTTATGGGCTATAAACAGGCTTGTCCATTCGCTCATTTGTCTACTTCCAGGTGATGCTAGTGTTCTTTTGTCCCAGAAATGTAGGAGAAGGCGAAGGAGGGTAGAAGGGATGGGAAGCTTCTGGTAAATGTGCACACACTTTGTTCGAAAGTGTTTTGAACATTGTTTTTGGTTGGAGTTCATGTTTCCCAAATCATTCTCTCTCATCCAGGGCTCATTCCCAGCATCATCTTTCCCCTGACAAGTACTGATTTCGTACGACCCATGTGTCAGGCACCGTCTGAGGACCTTCATAACATGTCAACTCAAATGTCCCACAGACACCGTCAACTCATCACCCCCAACACAAAGACTGAGGGACTCCTCAGCCCCTCCTCCCACACTCTGGTCTGAATGACAACTGCCATTGGGCATCCCAAAGCCCAAGCCAAACACCGCCCAGTGTCCTTAACTCCCCTGGTTCCCCTTCTCCCACGTCCAACCCATGACCAAGTCTCAGAAAACATCCTTCAATAGCTTTTAAACAGTCCACTTTTCTCCACATGCTCGTTCAAACTTCCTTCATCCCTGACCCAAATTACAATGACAGCGATGGCTCGCCCTACCTCCTGTCACCTGTGTCTATACCGCACTGAGCCTGGAAACTCACAACTAGCACGCCAGTAACGCGGACGGGTTGAGGGATAGCACCTCCACTCCAGAGATGAGGAAAACAAGCTTGAAAGTCAGATCATTTGCCCAGGTGGTATTTTTAAAAGGCAGAGCTGACTGGGCCCCTCTCCTGGTTCTATCTCAAGCGCCCTAACTTTCAGAACAAAGTATAAGCTCTTTAACAGGGCCTGTAAGGCAAGAGCCCTCTGTACGGGCACGCCAGCCTTCCATGCGCCCTGTGCTCCTTTTATCTCCAGGCTCTTTCACACATGCTCTCCCCTCTGCCTGGGCCAGTCTTCCCCCAACTGATTTGGTTTAAACGTGTCTTCCTTCAAGAAACCTCCCCTGACTCCTAAGACAGAGAAAGCGCCCTTCTTATGAGTTCCCATGACAACCACTGCTCACTGTAATGGTAGCACTAACCATGCTGGTTTTTTTGGTTTTTGCTTTTTTGTTTTTTATTCCCTCAGCCCCTTTGGTGAGGTTGTTCCATACTCAGAATGCATTTAGGTTTCTTTTGTCATCATCAGCATGCCGTGCTGGAATTATATGACCTCTGAAGTGATTTTTTAAATTCACATATATTAAAGTATTCTACTCTTTACTCTTACTTGTGCTATAAAGTCCTCTTTCAGGCATCCACCACTAAAGTATCATACAGAATAGTTTTGCTGCCCTAAAGATCCCTCAGCATTCATCCACCCAACATTCCCTCCCCCACCCCATCACACTGTTTTAATCGCCTGTCTGCTTGACGATCTCTCTCCCTCTGGTTCAGGATCTGTTCTGTTTAACAGTGTCCCCAGGGTGGGGTTAAAATGCCTGGCATTCTAAGGATACTCTGAGTATCCCTGTTAAATCCAAGAACTGGAAACGCTTCAGAACCTACAGCCTAAACGTCGACCCAGAATGACAATGGAACCAGCGCTAACAACCCCAGCAATGCTATCCACAGCCCCCTTACGCTCTCTCTTCCCCAGTGGAGTCCACCGCTAGTTAAGGCTAACAGCATGTCTGCTCAGCTGGTGGAGGCGGGGTGGGGGCAGGACCAGCTCAGAGGGGTCAGGATTATGGAGCGGCTGCCCAAGAAAGGGGGCCCCGTGGAAGGGATGGTACTTAGCGGGGATTGACACTTGGAACAAAGAAAGAGCACTGGGAACCCTGAAAAGCCTCAGCTGGGGAGCCCCACATCTAAACCAAAGCCCTTCACGGCAGTCTGTACACGAAATGAGATATTATGACGACGCTGTGTGGATCAAGGCATGTTCGAGGATTGCTAAGCAGGCTCGTAGATGAACTTGGCGTGGAGAGTCTAAGCCCTGCTCGGGAATCTGTGTTTCTCGCTCCTATGATTTGAGAAGAGCTGGGAGAGCTCCAAAGCCGTGGGAGGAGGGAGAAACTCCAGAGAGCTGAACTGTCAGAGCCCAACAATGACTTTCTCTGTGCAGCTGGGCTTTGCACCTGGTGCTTGCACAGGGCCCTCTGTGCTTTTGTCCTTCCGCACACAGAGCTGTCTACACAGGCGGGGCTTATAAATACCGTCCAAAAGAGAAGCGAAACCACTGGCTAGTTCTTCTTTTCTCTGCTTAGTTGGCGCCCAGCAGCTGAGAGCAGCTGGTACGAACTCGCATTCCCCAGTTCGGAGGCTCAACCTGCTCTTACTATTTTATGGTTGGGAAGCTTCTGGCAAACATCCTGTTTAGAATAAAATGGGACTCAGACTGACCATTGGGGGCTAAATTTACCACCTAGAAACTTCAAACAAAATAAAAGAGAAAGCAGAGGAAAGGGCGAGACCTATCATCACAACATTCACAAAGTCAGAACACCAAAGTCTTCTCAAAGTAAGCTTTTTACCTGTATGTAGAAGGTCCTGGAGCTTGTTATGATTTCAAACAGGTTGTCCCTCATTAAGAGATCACTAGACAAAGAAAAAGAAAGTTACCACGCATGCCCGCACACACATCGAGGACATGATTCATCCTAAGTCAAGGCTCCGTATAAAGGGGGGCTCCCAGGTCATTCCTCCTCCAGTCTCTGCCTCAAAAAACACAAGGGGGTCTCCTCTAGCTTCACTTCCTACGGGCTCTCAGGCTTCATCATCCCCATGGAAACCCCACACATACACCCCACCACCAGTTCTAACAAGATAAACTCCTTTCCCTCTAAAACAGTCTGCCTAATATCCACCACACCCCGTAACACCTACAGTTGTGGGGAGAGGGTTATTTTTTCAATAATTTTTTAAGGATTTACTTATTTATTTGAGAGGGAGAGAGAACACACAGAGGAGGAAGAGAGTGAGAGAGAATGTCAGGCAAACTGTACCACGAGCTGGGAGCCCTACTCAGGGCTCCATGTGGGGCTCCACATAGGGCTTGATCTCACAACCCTGAGATCCTGACCCCGGCCAAAACCAAGACTCGGACACCTAACCGACAAAGCTACCAGGCACCCCAGTGGAGTTTTATTTAGTGGCTAAGACGTACGGTTCTTTTATGCAAAGTGGTTTTAAGTGTTTTTTTCAGGGTCAAGCAGATGAACATTGTATTGGTCTTACAAATATGTAAATGTAACTCATTGATTATATATTTATCACTATGTAAGATACTATTTACATCAAAATATAGGGAGATATTTGATGTGTAAGATTTTGTTAGTTTCAGGTATGTAACATAATGATCCAATATTTGTATACATTGTGAACTGATCACAAGAGGGCTAGCTGACATCCATCACCACACATAGTTACAAGTTCTTTTTATCTTGTGATGAGAAGTTTTAAGGTCTACTCTCTCAGCAACTTTCAAATGCACAATACAGTATTATTAATTATAGTTATACTGTTCATTACATCCCTAGGACTTACCTATTTTATAAATGGGAGTTTGTACCTTTTGAACCCTCTTCACCCATTTTGCCCATCCCCTACCCCCGAAACCACCAATCTGTCCTTCGAGTGCTTTCCTGTGTGTTATTTCATCCAATCCTGACAAAAGTCCAATAAAGAACTTAAGATTTTCCCTACCTTGTGGATGAGGAAACCTAGGCTCAGAGAAGTTATGTGACTTGGTGCCAAAGTTAGCAAACAGCAGAGCAAGGATCTGAACCCAGATCTGACTCCAGAGTCTATGCTTTTAATTATTCCACTACCGCTTGCTTCTCCTAAGGGAACCAACTCAGTTTCTAAAACCTTCCTCCCCACAAGCAGCCACTTTATCAGCTTCATGAAATTCCTGCCCTGTGGGGGGGCTGGGTGGCTCAGCTGGTCAAGGATCTGACTTCCGCTCAGGTCATGATCCTGGGATCCTGGGATCCTGGGATTGAGCCCCGTGTCAGGGTCCCCACTCACTAGGGAGTCTGTTTGTCTCTCTCCCTCTGCCCCTCCCCTTGCTCATGCGCACGTGCAAGCACGCGCTCTCTCCCTCAAATAAATAAAATCTTTTAAAAAAAGAAAGAAATTCCCCCTCTGTGCCACCCTGTACTGGGCTGAGACAGGGAGCCAATGAGTAATGGAAGGACAGATTAGACTACTGTAAGATGCTTCAAACTGGCTTCAAATTTGGGGAGAAGAATCAATCCTGACTTCTGCAAGGAAGAAGGTGAGAAGTAGCTGGTGCTCAGTGACAAACTTGAAATCAGCCAAAATCATTTGCAGCGTTAAGTGTCTGCTGTGTGTATCCTCGTGCTGTGGGCAATATATAAGGAGTGAAAGGTCTAATTCCTTCCCAATAAAAGAACCAAAAAAAGCAAAACTATACAATTACATGTTAGATTGTGTGTTGGACGCCAAGAGTGAGAATAATTCCAAAAAAGGACTGGTCACAGGCAGAGCTGGCTCCGGAAATGAAGACTTGGAAGGCCGTGGCAGGCACTGGGCCCATGACATGGGCACTGGGCAGAGGGGGAGCCTGAGACGAAAGACCCATGTGGGAAGGAACAGCAAGACGGGGGTCAAGAGGACATGGGGCCAAATCTCTCACCTCCTCGTAGAGAAAAGTATTTTAGGAATATTTTAAAATCTTTGGGAGCCTCTGTACCCCAACTGTAAAATGGAGATGAGACCTCCCTCATCAGGCTGGTCACCCCAGAGATCAATGTATAAAGTATATCAGGCATCTGCTACCAATTATAGCAGATGGTGGCCTCTTGAGGCACATTTCACTGGCCGTCATTACTTTCTGAGTAGAGATGGCTCTTCTTCTGGCTAAAATGTGTTAGCTTTTTAAATTATTCACATGCATACAGCACACTCATGTCATCGACTACTGAGGAGGAAATCCCTGCCCTTGTCACATCTACTTCCGAGGCTAGGTGTTGCCTTCTAATTCAGTTCCGCTCAGCTCAGTTTAACTCAATTTAACAAATGTTGGTTGACTACACAGTTGCCCTAAAGCTTCCTGACTGGGTCTGGAGAGGCTGCACAGTCTCAGAGGCCTGGTACCCGCACTGCCTTGCAGACTTCCTTCTCGGCTCCCTTAATTCCTTCACTAAGAATTCGGTCTGACTCCGGCAGCAGGGGACTCTGGCAAGTGCAGAGCGTGCTTGGGACTGAACATGTTCTGGGCTCGCTAAGCTGCCCACCATACCCAGATAGTCGTACAGCTACCTATCCACACGGGCCCTCTGGAGTCAGGGGAGGCAGGAACCATCTCTGGGGATGAGTCATGGCCAATCTCTCCTCCGCCCCCCAAGCAAGCTCTGGAACCACACTTCTGAACTTCCACCTATAGACACTGGCACAGATGACAACTTGCCACTGGGAACTTTCCTAATCTCTACTCTCCAACCGTCATCTGCAAGAGCCAGTACAGTCCCAATTCAGCCTCTGCTTCCTTGGGTCATGTGGCATTCGTCAGCATGCACGACCGTCCCTGTATCCCCACGAGAACATTCTGCCTGCTGCCAGGCACCTCCCTGATGACGCTGGCTTTGCATCACACCATCCACGGGATAGAAAGACACAAACTGTCTCCCAAGACTGCAGATTGGGATGCCTGGGGGGCTCAGCCACTTAAGCATCTGCCTTCAGCTCAGTTCATGATCCGAGGGTCCTGGGATCAAGTCCCGCTTCAGGATCCTTGCTCAGTGGGGAGACTGCTTCTCCCTCTGCCTGCTGCTCCCCCTGCTTGTGCACTCTCTCTCTCTCTGACAAATAAATAAATAAAATATTTAAAAAAAGAAAAAAAAAAAAAAAAGGCTGCAGATTAAGGGACCGAAGGAGGATTTCTAGATGCCCAGATATCCTTGGGTTTCTAAAGCTTAGTTCTAAGGGCATCTGTATCTGTACTGCTTATGGGAAGGCCCTTGAGTCAGAGCCCCAGATCCCAAACACATCCCATGCACTACGGTACGTGGACGGTAAATCATTTCCTACTGGAAGCGCAAATGTTCAAAGGGAGTCACACAGAGTTGTTGTGAATCACCCTTGTGTTAAAGGGACATGAGAAACTTTGTCCACAGGAGGAGAAGGCATAAGAAGGTCAGGGAAGAGGCACAGGCAAAGCAGGGTTCTGACCAGAAGTGCTCGTACGTGAGAAACCTGAGGGCATAGTCCCCACTCGGAGCCCTTGGCCTTTTGGGCGATAAGCATCTAATTCTAACACTCGAGAAGCATCCCAACACCACTCTCTTCTTTGTTCCTATGTTCTTTCTTTTTCTCCACCAGAGAATTATTATATAGGCTCTGCCCCTCTCCTCGGGGGCCAGAGTAAGGTAGTGGGAAAAGACGAGCTAGCCCAGTGTGGTCTCTTAGCTGCATCGGTTTGGAAGTGGTGAGATGTCAGCCCCCATCATGTGCAAGCAAGAAGGTTCTTGAACAGAGCCTCAGAAAGGTGGTAAATGGAGATTTAAGCAGGCAAATGGGGGATTTTGATCAGAAGAGAATCAGCACAGATGATTACCCAGATTTGACCAGACACTCATGGGTCTTGAGAACGTCCTTGAGAAATATAGTGCGCAGTGGTTCTCGGTCCTGGTAGAAAACACAGGTAAAGAAAGATAAATGAGGCTACCCACGTAATGCCACAACCCAGACCAGCTGACCAATGTACCTCTCTGGTCAGAGATGGTTGGCTGATACCAGGCTACGAACAAGGCATGGTCTAAAAATAACTATCTAGTGAGGAAAAAATTCTAAGAAGATGCTATGTGGCTCTGACCACAGAGTAGCTTGCTGCAGAGCAGGAGGGAAGAAGTTGGGCCATGTTGCTGTATCGATGTAAAGAGGTGCACACAGGGTAGATGGAGGGCACACGGAGGCACCTCTTAAACCTGTCTGTGTGTGTGTGTGTGTGTGTGTGTGTGTCCACATCTCTACTCATGCACGCACATCTGGGTGTTATTCACAAGCCTCTTGCTTCCATGACCTGTCAGAAGGGCCCCAGAGCGATTACAAACCTGCTCACACTTGAAGTAGGAGATAGTAAAGTCATCGAGCACAAAGAAGCGACGTTTCCAGCTCTTCCGCTGAAATAAAAAAAAGCAGGACATTAAGAAGAGGCCCCAGCATTCTGGAGAATGTTCTAGTTCTATATTTCAGGGTACCCAGCCGGAAGGAAGCTGGGTGCCCACATTCAGACTGCAGGGTGGGGAGCCACAAAGACTTGTCCTATCAGACACGATGCCCCCAACCTGCAGGGTGAATGCTTAGTCCCACATCTCACACCAGTTCGGGAGGGCATTGAGGGGGCAGCTAGTGCCGAGGAAGGCGGTTCCTCCTGCCAGCCAGCTCTCCCCTGGGCTACACCCACAGCCACTGCCCCCAGGAGCCACCAGGACCCACTAGAGCCCCCGCGCCGACACTCACCACATTCCCTTGCTTCACACAGTAGCCACTCTTAATGAGGGGGGGCCCAGAGGGAACACGGCTGCCTGTCGTGGGGATGTAACTCTGAGACCTCCGAAGGATGGCGTGGGACCCAGGCTCGCTCCCCTCCTGCCCATCCCCACCGTTCTACAAGGAAACAGCGGAAGGATTAGCTCGTGCCTCAGCCAGCCCTCTCTGGCGAATCCTCTCCTGCCTCTTTCTTTCCCCACAATAGCAACTAAAGAAGAAATAAACAAGAAAGTAAACATTCACGGGCTCCTGTCAGACACTGTACCAGGAAATGTCACAGGACAAGGCTCGGGGAAGCTGGGCAGAACCAGGAGAAAGGTAAGGACAGAGAATACAAGCCAGAAGAGGGAAGAAACACCCTAACGGGAAGAGGGACAGTGGGCTTGTTTCCAGGCTCACCTGTCTTCCCCAGCTCCATTTCCCATGTGATTTACAAGTGCCCGTCACAGGACCACACAGCCTCAAGATACAGTGGCCCTGATTTCTGCACTGCTATTCTTCATACCCACCCCTGTCCTGGATTTTCCTGACTACCCCATTGGCACTGGCTCCCCACCCCCAACCACCTATCCTCTGTGCTGGCCTCCTCTGTGCACGTCACTCGTCCACTGTGGATGCTCCCATACCCCCACCGGCGCCCGGCAGTCCCAGGCCCCAGCACCTGGTTGATGGGCGTGTGTACCACCACCCCTCCGATGATCTCTGTCTTGTAGGCCACCTGCGGCTTCTTCTCTAGGGCTGGAGGAGCTGGCAGGCTTTTTATAACTTCCGTAGTCAGGGGCAGGCTCCCAACTTTGGGTACCTGGAAAGAAAGAAAGCTTAGGGAAAATGGGGGGGGGGGGGAGACATGGGGAAAGGGACAAATGCTAGTAGGACCTCCTCTCTTCCCCAGCCCTTCCATCGACCCATACCTGAATACGAGGAACTCTGCCAGCGGACGCCTCGATACACACATACGCACACCCATCGGGCCTGAACACCCACTATGAGCCAGCCCTTCCCTGACGGCAGACCAAAGATAAAACAGCAAACAGATACGTCCTGCCCTCGTGGCACGGACATTCTAATAGCAGAGACTGACAAAAAAGGGAGAGCCAAACACACACAGAGAATAATTACAAACTGCAAGCAGTGCCATAAAGAAAAGAAACAGGAGCTGAGACAGACAGAGGGAACTATTTGAAATGGAGTGGTTAGCGGCAGTCTCCAGGGGAGGAAGGTGCTAGAACAGTAACCTGCAGAGGAACAGGAACCAGGGACGTAAGGAGGAGAGCACATAGTAGGGCGGGAACAGGTAATAAATACATGTGGGCTCTGGTACAGAATTCAGGGAGCATGAACTTCAGAGCCCAAGGTACTGACTCCTCACCCGTCACTAACTCACTCAGTGACCTTCAGCAAATCACTGAACTTCTCTCAAGGCCAAAAGTGTCCCGTGTAGAAAATGAAAAGGGTATAATATGGATGTCATAGAGTCACCGTGCTTACCAAATGACAAAGTACATATACTTAAAAACTTCAGAAATATAAAAATACAGTTGACCCCTGAACAATGCAGGGGGTAAGGGTACTGACCCCTGCACAGCCAGAACTCCGTGTATAACTTTCAACTCCCCCTGAATTTAACTACTAATAGTCTACTATTGACCAGAAGTCTTACCAATAACATACATCGTAAATTAACACATATTTTGTAAGTTCTATGTGTCATATGCTGTATTCTTATGATAAAGTAAGATAGAGAAAAGAAAATTTTATTAAGAAAATCATAAGGAAGGGGTGCCTGAGTGGCTCAGGTCATGATCTCAGGGTCCTGGGATGGAGCCTCACATTGGGCTCTCTGCTTGGCGGGGAGCCTACTTCCTCCTCTCTCTGCCTGCCTCTCTACCTACTTGTGATCTCTTTCAAATAAATAAATAAAATCTTTAAAAAGAAATGAAAAGAAAAGAAAATCATAAGGAAGAGAAATACACTTCCAGTCATGTAAAAAATCTTCATGTAAGTAAATCCATGCCATTCAAACCCATGTGGTTCAAGGGTGGAAAGTATTACAAAACATCTTAATTTAACATTTCACAAATGGTATTAACATTTACAAACACAGCCCTTTGTGAAGAGTTATCTTCGTTCCTCTCCTTGGCAGAATTAGGGCACCACGGACAGTCAGAGAATCACAGAATTTTTATGGCTCCTTTGACGCCACAGGCCACAGACTGAAAATGGTGGCATGAAGGCAGATTCTGGCCAAACTGTGTTTTGTTTTGTTTTGTTATTTAATTTTTTTTTTCAGTGTTCCAAGATTCATTGTTTATGCACCACACCCCACACTGTGTTTTATTGGTCTGATGCAGTATGTTTCTCAATCTACATTTAAACCTTGGGGTAGGGGTGCCTGGGTGGCTCAGTGGGTTAGGCTGCTGCCTTCGGCTCAGGTCATGATCTCAGGGTCCTGGGATCGAGTCCCGCATCGGGCTCTCTGCTCAGCGGGGAGCCTGCTTCCTCCTCTCCCTCTCTGCCTGCCTCTCTGCCTACCTGTGATCTCTGTCTGTCAAATAAATAAATAAATAAATCTTTTAAAAAATAAAAATAAAAATAAAAAATAAAGCTGGGGTAGCTCACCTAAAAATCCAGACTTCTAGCCAAGCATCATTTCTGTGTTTAGAGGGAGCGCATCCTCCAGTGTGCCCCGTCCCCACCCCGCTCCCACCACCGCGGCCGGGAGTCCGGAGCTCTTTATCCCCGTTTATGTTGCTGTCCTTCCACCTTGCTCACCTCTCTTCTTTACTCTGGCAATTCCGATGAAATCTGTCCATTGTGTCAAGAAAATAGGAAGAGGCCCAGGCCATGCAAGTCAATGGCCCAAAGCCATGGTTAATAACTGCACGGAGCCCAGGCCCCTAAGTGCCCGCTGGGGTGATGCCCACAGCCTCACGAAGCCTGTCCTTCACCCAGACTCAGCACCTGTGTGGGTTGGCAGGATCCCTGAGTAACACTCACACCTTCCCTCCTTCTACAGCCTCGAGAATCAGAAGGATCTAAGAATCTAGACCTCTCAAGAGCTCATGGTTCTGGGCACTTGGAGAATTCCGTCAAGGACGAGACCAAGGACCACTCCATTCCATGTCTGCTCAAAGGAGGAAGAGCTCCAGAAGGACACTGGAGCCCCAGAAAGAAGATGAGACCCTTCCTCCTGGCCTGTGCGTTCCGTTTACATAGACAATAGTGATCTCGGCCCACCTGCTCCCAGATGCAGCCAGAAATCCACCTTCTCTTTCCCTTCGGGCTGTCCGCACAGCAGTTCCCACTGCTATGGGCCCCATTCAGCACCAGGCAAGGTACCACACTCTTGAGATCTCTATCTCAAGCAATCTTATGAAGGAGGCATTATCTCCTCCATTATATAGATGACATAAATGAAAGCTCATTAAAAAGAAGTAAGTTGCTGCTAGGACTGCTGGACTCTCCGTTGCTAAATGTCCCACTACCCACCTATGCTACCACCATTTCTTTCCCTGAGCTTAGCTATTGTGTGATGCGACCTCTTTGAGGATGTTGATAATTGCTGGGATGTTTCATCATATCATCATCATGGAACAACAGAAACTCCCCCCAAAGGACCTAAATGAATTCCAGCAAAGAAGAAGGAGGAAAGTAGCCATTTAGAGGTCCCAGTGGTCAGAAAAGGAATCATGTTAGCTTAGCTGTTGTGTGGCCTCTCAGACTCTCTTTAGCTCCTGTATCATGGGCTGGTTCTGTCTGCCCAGAGCCTTTCCAACGCTTCTAGAGACTGAATCAGTCTGGGGAAGACAAACTCAACAATAACTATGCCCCAGAACCTGAAAACAAGGTCTTTCTTTTGGTTTGGCCATATCCCCAGAGGCCTAAATTCAAGGTATACCCTCTTCCATTCACTTGTGCGGTATTCTCTGATGGGGGAGAGCCTTATGGATCTCATTTGCAATGCGAAATGAAAATTACAGGGACACGGGGTGCCTGACTGGTTCAGCTGGCAGAGCAAGTGACTCTTGATTACGGGGTTGTAAGTTCAAGCCCCATGTTGGGTGTAGAGATTACTTTTCAAAAAATCTTAAAAAGAAAGAAAGAAAGAAAGAAAATTAATTACAGGGACTCATCTTACTTCCCACCAGGCATAGCTAGACTGCGATGAGGAATAATCCAATGAAGGCAAGGGACTGTGGTTTACTTTTACTGCTATTCATTTTCAAAACATTTCAACTGTTTGGGGAAATGTAGTTAGTGGAATAATGTCCCACTAAAACTATCCACCCATAAACTCAGAATGTGACCTTATTTAGAAATAGGGTCTTTGCAGGTGTTGTTAAATTAAGATCAGATCATACTGGTTTAGGGTGCGCCCGAAGCCCAGTGATTGATGTCCTTATCAGAAGAAGAGAGGACACAGGGACACAGGCCATACCATGATGACGGCAGAGATGACAGTAATGCAGCTACAACCCAGGGCACACCATGGACCGCCCAGAGCCACCAGAAGCTGGAAGACGCAAGGAAGGATTCTCCCCTAGAGAGAGAGGCCACCCATTTGCTCTGGTTGTCCCATAAAACTCATACAGGAATACTAATACTCTGAGAAAATCCAATTCCTTAAATACCACATGTCAATCATTTCTTCAATGACAAGGACCCAGAGGCCTTAGCACAAAATGGACAGTGATCTGTGGGCAGAAAAATTGGATCCATCCTGGCTCCTTGACCTTGGACAAGTCACTTTAATCACTAGGCATTTCCACTACCCTGTTTATAAATGGGTTTAATAACACTTGCCCTTCCTACCTAAGGATTTTTTATGAAGCTACAATGAAGCCAAGCATGTAAAAGCAGTGTGTGATCCAACACACATTACAATGGCTGCTCTTTTCAAATATTTTCAAATATTTTTCAAATATTTTCATAAACTCTTCTAGGTCTTGAAAGTCATAGGGTCCTGGGTTTGAATGCCAGCTCTACCATTTATTCCCCCCTAGACTTTGGGCAGCCCTGACTTCCATGATTCTCATCTAAAAAAAAAAAAATGGCAGTGAAACCACTTATCTCACAGGAGTGACATCAGAGGGGCAAAAATTACAGCACATATGAAAGCTTGGCTCAATACATTATCTGTTCTTTCTTTCATCTCTGTATCCCCCAAAGTGCCTGATACTTCACGTATGTATACAGTGCCCTAAAGTGAGTGTGCATGCCATCGATGTAGTGTCCAGCCCCACATCCTCCCTCTTTCCGGCCTTCCTGAGGAAGGACCCAAGACACAGGACAATATGGCAGTGGAGAAAGGAGTAAACCCTTCCAGGGCACAAACAGATGAGGAGATAGAGTGCCCCTCCTCTTCCTTCTAACCCATGGGACCTGGAGTGAAGAGATGTATGAACCAAGCCAAGGAAAGGAAGGGGGATCGTGGAGAAAATGGAGACCCTACAGCAGGCTCTGACATCTGGGATCTCCCAGCCTCTGGGCACTACCACATTGCTTCCCACTCCTGTGCCTTATAACTTCCATTCCATGGGGCCAGAAAAACAGCAGGAGGTACTCACTGCTTAGAGCAACCCTATGAGGGCTAAAAGGCCCTCACAACCTCACAGGCTGGGTAGCCCAGTGAACCAGACATGGACAGAAGAGGAAAGCTAAGAGGCAAGGCTGAAAGAGAATAAAGTATCAGACTTTGAAAGAAACTCCAAAACTGCATTAGACACAGAAGGATGAAAGCCCCACCATGGAAAAAGAAATTCTGTACTAAGCTCAGCACTGCAGAGCCGTGTGCACAAGCAGAGGCATGTGAGTTAGCTGTAACATCCCACCTTCCCTTCAGTTCTCCCTCTTTTCCTGGGTTTCCCGAGGCTTGTCAAAATAACAAGACCACCTCAATAACTCAATTGTTCTCTGCTTGGGTCTGGCATCACAAGAGTTGGATTGGTGTACCAATTTCTTCTATTAATTTATTCACAGAAACCCTGAGGTATTTAGGAGAACAATCTGCCCCAGTAAATAATGGTTACTATCAGGAATGACTAGAACATAAGCATTTCTGACTGTATGATACAGAAAATCAATCTTCCAATTACAGAATGGGCAGAAGACACAAACAGACATTTCTCCAAAGAAGACGTCCAGATAGCCAAGAGACCCAGGAAAGATGCTCATCACTCATCATCAGGGAAATGCAGATCAAAACTACAATGGCTATCGTCTCGCGCCTGTCAGAATGGCTAAAATCCACGACACAAGAATCAGCAAGTGTTGGCGAGGATACGGAGAAAGGGGAACCCTCTTGCACTGTTAGTGGGAATGCAAATGGTGCAGCCACTCTGGAAAACAAGTTACTCAAAAAGTTACAAATACAGTTACCCTACAATCCAGCAATTGAACCACTGAGTATCTACCCAAAGAAACAAGAACACTAATCCAAAGGGATACATGCACCCCTATGTTTATAGCTGCATTATTTACAATAGCCAAGGTATGGAAATAGTCCAAGTGTCTCTTGACTGATGAATGGATAAAGAAGTGATATAGATATAGATATAGAACATATATTATATATGTATATGTATATATGTAAATATGTATGAATATGTACATATATGTATATGTGTATAACACACACATAATGTAATATTATTCAGCCATAGAAAAGAATAAAATCTTGGGGCACCTGGGTGCTTGATTGGTTAGGCATCTGTCTTCGGCTCAGGTCATGATCTCCAGGTCCTAGGATCAAGCCCCATGTTGGGCTCCCTGCTCATCAGGGTATCTGCTTCTCCCTCTCCCTCTGTCTCTCCCCCCGCCCCCCCATTTTTGTTCTCTCTCTCTCAAATGAATAAAAATCCTAAAAAAAGAAAATAATAGAATTTTTTAAAAAGAATGAAATCTTGCCATTTGGGATGACATGGATGGAACTACAGAGTATTAAGTATTATGCTAAGGGAAATAAGCCCAAGAAAGACAAATACCGTATGATTTCACTCATATGTGTCATTTAAGAAACAAAACAAAGAAGGAAAGCAGGGGAAAATGAGAGAGACAAATCAAGAAACAGACTCTTAACTATAACGAACAAACTGATGGCTACCAGAGGGGAAGCAGGTGGGGGCTGGGGAAACAGGATGAAGAGGAAGCAGTGCACTAGTCAGCATGAGCAGAGGGTGACATACGGCAGTGCTGAATCACTGTATTGTACACCTGAAACTAATCCAACACTGTATACTAACTGGAATTAAAATAAAAACTTAGAATAAATAAATGAAAATAAATTTAAAAAGAGTATCAATCTTCTCAGCACACAAACCATGGCTTGCATGCCACAAGTCTGCCTACTGTCGATGGAAGGTCTAGTTTTTTTCCAAACATAAAGTCTTTCCTCTTCTCTTTCCCACCCTTCTCCCTTTTCTGTATTTCTAAGGAAGAAGAAAGGAGTTCACCAGCCAAGTCAAAGAAGATGAGAATATTCACAGAACAGTCAGTGAACCAGCTCAGTGATGCTTTCAAATGGAAGGCTTTTCCAGGACGGGTTGGTGGATGGACTGGACTGACCCCCAGGCAACCTCTTACAGGAAGAAGAGTACCCCCCACCCCACTCCCAAGCCAGTAAAAAGTTCTGACTTCCCTCTTTATATGCTTTTCCCTTTCCTCTGCTTCTCATAGTCAGCAATCCATTTTCCAATCCCACCATGTTCTGAATCAGCAGGCCAGAATGACCTAAAACACAACTCACCAGGAGCCCTCCCAGGAAGCACAACAGGGACGCTCCATATACTTCCCCTTGAACTTGATTCAAACTCAAACTCTCAGTTCAAGTTGTGGTTAGTCAGCCAAGGTGTGAGAAGAGGAAGGGGGAACCGGGTCTCCACAGGCTCCTGGGAAAGCCCCTGCTGTCGGTGGAGCGTCTCCCCACCCCAAAGAGGCCACAAGCTGAAAAGAGGCACTGAGTCCCTCCAGAAAGAAGGACTCATACATACGGTGATCTTGCTGGCTTGGTTCAGGGCTTCCACCCAGTCCTTCAGATCCTTCTGGTCATTAGCTTGAAGAAAATACCTCTGAGAGAGGGCATTGATGACTGCAATAATCATGGGGGAAGAAGAGAGAAAAACCCAGGTCAGAACACATGCAGGACAAAAAGACGCCATCAAAACTCAGGTGCCTGAGGTAGCAAGGTGGAGGTCTGCACAGAGCGAAGGCATCCGCCACGGTGCAAAGTCAGCGGCATGTGCATCTGGGAAGCAGCAGGCTGCAGCCACGCTCTCTCTCCAGAAGTGTGAATTGTTCCATTAAGCCATGAGAACAACACCTGTTGTTCATGTTTTAACCACCCCCTTCATGTGCTGTTGTACAGGGATGAGGCTTCTCGTCCGCCCTCAACAAGACATGAGCTTGAACTGCTTTCTAGAGGCACCAACAGATTGAGAGTCTCAATGGTACACATATCATTTTGGACCCAGTGCTCCTTGTTTCCACTGGCACAACTGGCCTGACTTAGGAGTCTTGCCTGTGGTCGGGAAATGGAACAAAGCTTGCCTGAGATCAAATCTGTGACCCTGACCTCATTCTCAACCTGTTCTTTCCTCTGAACCCTCTATGAAGTCAATCGTTTTACTTCTGCGTTCATTACTTATCTTGTTTAGATCTGCTGACCACAAAATCTGAGACAGTCATTTCTGAGCTTAGCAATGACACTTGAAAGAAATGGGACAACAAGAACACCAAAGAAGCCTGACCCAACCCGAAGTTGGGAGAGAAGACAGCTCAGTGACCACCTTATTCTCCGAGCATAAATTAGTCAGAACTACAGGAGGTGAGCTTCGTCGGGTAGACAGAGAATTCATTAGTTCATTCACTCATCTCACAAATATTACTGAGCATCCACTATGGGCCAGGAACAGCTGTATGTGCTGGGGATACAGCAGTGACAAAACAAAGGGACAGCCCTGCTTCATGGAGCTGACATGCAGAGCCACCCATATAAACAAGAGAAACTACTTGTTAGCATCTGTTTGTGGCACTTAGTACATTACCGAGAACACAGTAGGCGCCAAATAACAACTGATGATTTAATGAGTAGGGGCATCCACTGAGTGACTCTGCTTCCTGTGTCACTCCCAACTCTGGCACTCATGTGCCAGTGCCGAGACACTCAACAGGATACTCCTTTTCTATTGTTCCCCCAACTCCCCCACATCTCCACCTTTCCTGAGCGCACCGTGGCTGCGTCTGAGAGAAGGCTTCCCAGAAACGACCCAGAGATACCTGGACCCTGCCCTGCAGAGTCAGGAAAACCGAACCGTCACTGGTTCCTGTACCTCCGCCTTCCGGGACTATCTTCCCCGCAAGACCAAGGAAAGCAGTATCGCTGGAGACGTAGGCACGTCGCCATGACTGAAGTCACTCATAAACGCAGGGAGCAAGTCACATGTGACCACAGGACTGTCTCCACACAAAGAGGAAGTTGCCGCAGGACTGTTCAGAAAACCCAGCCCCCAGTTCAGTACTTACCAAAGCAAAATGGAGTTTTGGGTTTCTGCTTCGGTGTAGCTATGCTCACCTAAACCAAATAAAAAACAAAATAAGAACAGTTTTATAAGATGGTTATAAAGCATTTTTTTTCACTTTTTGGGAGGGAGGGGCTGTAAAATTTTCTACACAAAAAAGAAGAGTATTTATGGGGCGCCTGGGTGGCTCAGTGGGTTACAGCCTCTGCCTTCGGCTCAGGTCATGATCCCGGGGTCCTGGGATCGAGTCCCGCATTGGGCTCTCTGCTCAGCAGGGAGCCTGCTTCCTCCTCTCCCTCTCTGCCTGCCTCTCTGCCTACTTGTGATTTCTGTCTGTCAAATAAGTAAATAAAATCTTTAAAAAAAAAAAAAGAAGAGTATTTAAAACATATATAAACTTCTAAACAATAGTAATGAAGTGGAAACGCTCTACTCACCCTCCAGATGAAGAAATAGGCCATTACCAGTCCTATTCCTTAGATGTCCTTTGTGTGCTCCTCCCTGAAAGAATCTCCTCCCCACCCCTCAAGGGATAACCACTACCTGGCTGTCTCCCTTCATCTTCTTTGCAAAAACACTTTGGAAAGCCACCCGCTCCAACAAAATTCCCTTTGGACCACACAACCCGAACGTGGCCTATTCACACTAGGAAGACCCCAGCCCTCTCTCTCGACCCCTGACCCCCTCCCTAAACCGTTCTCCAAATGAACAGTAGGATGGCTACAAATACACAGATTCCAATTAGAGCTCACAGGAAGGTCTGGCAGCGTGCCAACGTCCATTTCTATCTACCCTGACTGCTTAACCCTGAAAATAGAGGAGGGTGCCCGAGGAATCAGAGCATACCTATGCATTTAAGGGAAGAGAAGAGAAGAAAGTAGAAATAGTTTTACAGCTCCTGTTGTGTTATCTCATCTTGTTTCTTCAATCCCACCTCTGGCATGTACATGCCTGACTGTGTACACAGATGAACCTGCCTCACTCTGATTCAAACATATAGAATGAATAAAGGAAAACCAATCATGTCCCCCATATGCCAAGACGGGACTGCCCTTGATGGAGTTCAGCTGAAGTCCCTGGAACAGGTCTCCACCACTATACCTGGGATTGCAAAGGAGGCACCTTCCCCCAAGACCCTAGGTTAGGAACTAGTCCCACATTCTCCTAATCCTCCTGTGGACAGCATTGTCTCAGTCCCCTTTCCAAGCAAGGGCCTTCTCCTACTTGTATGAGACCTGAAAAAAAGGCCTGCCCTCCAACATACAAAATGAACATAGCATACTCAACATCAATAAACAAATCACTAATGTCTACATAACATTCTACCAACCTCTTCGACAAGGATTTTAAGTGCCTACAACAAAGATGTCACATTAAGTCGACTTCATTAATGTTTCGTTAAACAGTCACAAAAATCTCATCACATTTGAAAATAATTAGTAGCTTTGATATTCTTAGTTCAAAAGAATCTTTGGATATGCGAGGTGATTGCTGCGAAATATAGCCAATCATGAATTAATGTGTTACTCAGCCAAATCACTCCAGAAATAAGACGACTGAAATCCTCTCGAATATTTTATAGCCAATTCTATTTAATGAGGGTATGGTTATATTCTGATCTGCTCACCAGGATGTAATGTGGAGGTCTTATGGCCTAAAGAAAGCCTTTCAACAGTCCTAAAAAATATAAAAATTCAGGCAAAGGTGAGCCCACCTCACAGACTACCCAACTTCAGGCATGTCTTCACCATCCCCAGAACCCACTCCCCAGAGCTCCATGACATCCTAAGTTCTGGTCCCTGTGCCGCCTTGTTTTGGGGGTTCTGGATCCTGGGATTCCACCTGAACCACAGCACACACTGTTAAGCTGCTTGTGTCTGACGTCCTGATCTGTCAATGACTCGGTTTCTGGCTCTTTCCCTCGGCACCCTTGTTCCTCCTCAGGTCCCTTGTGCCCAGAACACCTGCATGGCCTGGCCTCCGTGCCCATGTGGCTCTGACCAGCAGAGAGCAGGCTGACCCTCAGAACCCACATATCGCTCGGCTTCCTTCCAACTGTAAGCTTTAGAATGGCTGTGAAAAGCTGGGCACTCAGACCCTCACTGGCTTATGAGAAGACTCACCCCTTTCTCCCAGAAACTGACATCACTGACCAGACAAAGCACCACGGGCAGAGACTTTTCACCAGGTTGGATGACAAATGGTCCACAGTGACCACAACTTTTTAGTAGCCTATACTGAAGGAATGCTACCAGCATGCTTAGTACAACAACCTAAGCGATCACCTGGCTTTTCGTTTGTTTTTATAGGTTTATCCCGTTTTCAGTCAGGGGACATCAGAGATTACATACAGGCACACCTATAATTTGCCTCAGGCCCAACCACAGAAGCATTACTTGGCAAAGCAGCTAGCTCCTTGCTGAATCAACCAGACATCAGTTCTAGTTCTGCCCTGTGGGCCCTTTAGCAAGGGTTAGACCTCAGTGTCTCTGATCAGCTTCCCAAGTAGCAGAACCAGAGTGCAATTACTATTTTCCTTCTTATCATCACAGAATGGCAAAAGAGGAAAATGAAATTTTATCTACCTGGGCTGCGTCCCTCGGGGAGAAGGGCTGAAGTACGGGCCTCATTTACTATGGAAAGGTAGCTCTGGCCTCACCCTGATATCCTGGGGACGGTGACAGCAGAGTCCCTCTTCCCCTGGGAGGTATGAGCCCTCTGGCCTCCACCCCACCTCATGCTGGTAATCAGACCAGACTGTGCAGCCTCCCTCAGATGTAGTGAAGGACCAGAGGATCCTGAAAAAGCATGTCTCACAGACCAGCTACAGGGAGGGCACCCAAGGGCTACCATCCCCCTGCTGGAGGTGACCACAGTTAAGTAGCTGCGTAGCCGTGGTTGACTGGTGGGTCCTGAGTTATGCAAGCAGCGAGAGGAGGTCAGGATGTGAGGGGTGGAATGGGCACGGGTCAACCAGAGAGTGACGCAGACAAGGCCACTCTACAGCTCAACAGACTCTCAGGAACTTGCTCTTATCAGATCAAACACAGACCACAGCGGCAGCAAACTCATCAGTGGCAGGGCACTGCTAGCCAGCCCCATCCTGTCTGCCCCTGGCCGGAAGTGGAGCTGGGGCCCCTCTGGTAGAAGCAGCAGCAGCAGCAGAAGGTCTTGAAGTTCTGGGGTGGCTCTGCCCTAGTGTCCAGACGCCCTTGCCTCATGAGGTGGCATCAAGAGCAGAGGAAGCCGCGGTCAACTACACAGAATGACTGGAAGGGTTCTAAGCAGTGGTCTCTGGACCAGCTTCCGGAGGTCAATGAGCCCTGAAATTACAGGCAGACCAGGGTTGTACACACATACATACTTCACCTGGGGTCCATGATCTTCACCCAGCACTCAAAAGGATCTGTGACCACCACCACCACTACCACAAGAAGTTAAGAACCAGTGTTCTTGGAAGGTCTTCCTTATAACTAACTGAGGGCAAGCCCTGACAGAGCGGGGCACAGCCGGGGATGGGACACGGGGGCTGGCTGTATAGAGGAGAAGAGCCTCAGGCAAGGCGGGAAGGTGGTGGCACCAAGCCCACCTTACATCATTTTCCAGTTTGCCCAAACCTGGTTCTGCTGCCATCAGTGCCCCGGAGGACATCAAGTCAAGGACTTTCACCTCTGTCAGCCTTTCTGAAGCATCATCCCAACACACACCCTCAAGAAAGAGCGACAGAACAGCACCCCTGTACAGAGACCACACGTACACAGCAAGCCAGGTCGACACTACGGTAAAATGCTGTCCTCTGGGAGGGACTACCCAAAGGTTCACAAGAAATAAGCTGGAATGCTGAATTTGATGCCAGTGGCCCCGCTAAATGGGTTTCTGGGAAAACCCCTGCTTTCTGGCACTGAGTCAGGTAGGAGTTAAAGGCTCACTGCTCTATGTAACCTGACCCCTGGGGCAGCTGCAGTGGGGTGTGTGTGTGTGTGTGTGTGTGTGTGTGTGCAAAAACACCCACCCAGGCCTGCATCTCTCCAGAAGGGCTAAGAAACAGGTCCATCCTTTCTAAATGAGACAGCTTCCAAAGCTGAGAATTCTAAAAACCCTCATACGAGCTGCATTTATAAATCGTGATTCAGCAAGAGACGGTATTCACTTTTCCCCCAATTTAAAAAAAAAAGAAAAGAAAGAAAAAAGTCTCCCACCAAACCAAACTCTCTCCAACAGGAGGTTTGGAGTTTCACTAATAATGAGGTTCTCTACTCCGCCTCTCTGATTCTGTTCCTCCAAACCTCCTAGAAAAAGACCTCATGAGCCCCCACCAAGACCGGACAGGAGAGGGGAAGGCCCAGGCCTCTGGCCCGCCCGGCCCCAGAGGCAGCCACATCTCTCACCACAAGGCAAGCACAAATTGCCCACAGCTGCGCTAGCAAAGCTTCACTTTAAGCCCTGCCCCCTTCCCCTGAGGTCATTATCTCCTCTCTCTAATCCGCTCAGACCCTGCCCTGCATCTTCTGCCTCTGTGCCCAGCGGTATCGGCTAGCCCTTGTGTCTGCTCGCCCTGCCTCCAGCCCCTGTGGCGGCTGCCACCTCCAAACCAGCCCCCGCCAGCTGCGACAGACGGCTGGACCCAAGGGTTCCCAAAGCTCACTCAGATCAGGGTCCCCCCCAACCTGGGAGAACATGGACAAGGAAGCAGAGATCCCCAAGAGGCCCGATATGAAGGGTGCGTGGGGAGAACAGGACTTCCGGAACCTTCGTGCTGGCTGGGTGCCACCTGGCTCTTCTCACTGGACAAAGAGTTCCTCTTTCAGGCGAGGCTCTAAATCCCCAGCCTTTTTTATCTCTGCTGCATCACAGGTCAGCACTGGAGCCTGCTCCGGGGGCGGGGGTGGGCCGCTGAAAGCAGCTCAGTGCCGCAGCTCTGCGTGGGCATCACCAACCAGCCCGCGGTCTCTCCCCCGCCACCTCCCCAACCCCAGTATCTCAGCTCCAAAGAGGGGCTGCTCTTTCTCTGTCTGCACTAACCGACCGGAGGTGTTCTGTCCGGCCTGCCTGCCAGGCTCTCCAACAGTCATCTGGCGGCTGAACAGTTCCCTGGCACAACCGAGTGCCTTTCCGGGGCTCTCCTAGCCTTCCCTCCACAGTCATCCTGTCCCCACCCTTTGTGAGCTGCTCCTGTGGAACAATACCCTTTGGGAGAATCTTTTGTAGTCACTGTGAGTTTTGCAGTTGTTTGGTACTTTTTGTCCCAATGACGATAAAAGGTCATGCCCGACTCCTACCCCAGCACCTAGTCCTCCTTGGCAGGAGCTGGAAGCATCACTGACCACTGTGTCCCCGGAGTAAGAGGCTTCAGGCTCACCCTCCAAGAACCTGCTAACCTCACTCCACCCAGCACCGGTCAGCAGCAAAGCTTCCAAAGGGAGGACAGGGGAGCACTTCACTGCCCAGGCAACACACCCAAATGCTAATGCCCGAAGAATTTGACATTTCTCATTTAGATACGAAACCTACTTAGAGAACGTGAATCCCCAGAGCTCCAGGCGGACATTACCTTCGAGATGTAGGTCAGCTGCAAAGATCCAACGGCGCCTGCCCCCATGGCCAGGTTCTGAAAGACACATGTTTTTCCTTTTTAAGAAGCATGATGCTATGTGAGGCACTGGAAACAGCACTAAGAGACAGAAGACCAAAACGCTAGTCCTGGCTTTGCAACCTTGACCAAGCCACTTACCCACAGTCTTGAGCTCACTCTCCTCCGTAAAGTGGTGCGATTCTTACCGTGGCTATGTCGACACAGACCTTATCCTTGGTCTTGCTTACTACAGCGGGCTGTCTCCTAGGATGGTGGTGAGAAGCATGAGCTCTACCATCTGAGTGAGGCAGTTCCTGAACCACTATGCCTCAGTTTTCCTTTCTGTAAAAATACGGATACTAACGGTACCTACCTCACAAGGCAGTCATGAGGATGAGTAAATTCATGTAAGGGCACTTGCAATCATCCCCGGGACATAGATGACTCTCAGCAAGTATTAGCTATTATATTTTTTTTCTTTCCTGATGGCTCTAGTCCCCTTGTTAGCTTGGTCCTGCTTTATGCCACTTCAAATTGTTTTTGTAATAAACAGAGTACATATTCACACAATACAGAATTTTTTTTTAAAAATCCAGCTATTTAGTTTATTTCACAGGATTATTATGAATACCAACTGGAATGATGTCTGTATGCCATAAAACACTAAATAAATGTCCTAGTAAAACAGCAAGAAACCCACAGGCACCTGGTCGGGCAATATTCTGTCCTAGCACAATCTCCCCGGCTTGCTTATTTCTCCGCTGTCAGAAACGAAGCAATGAAGACACGGGGATGACAGCACACCGAAGAAATGAACATGATTAGAAACCTCAGCCATGAAGTTTCTTATTTATACATTGGAAAATCTACTCCCCCAGGGACCTTAAGAACCTGTCCAGAGCTCCTGGTGCCCCTTAAGTTGCTGCAGAAGTCTCAGAGAATAATCTTGAAGCCCCCAGTTATTGGGGGTTATCTCAAAGCAATAAGGGAAACAAATCTTAGATAAGGAGAATTTAGTAAATTTCCTAAAAGGTTAGCAGTGAAATGACCCGTCATTCCAGGAGACTGCCCTTAAGAAGTATTTTAGACAGTAGGGAAGAGCCCTTCTAGGCCCGATGATCTAAACTAACATACATCACCTGAAGCAAATGCAATATGTGAAATTTTCTACACACAAGAAAATGGATGGGAACAATACCACGATAAAAGGAGTCTCAGAGCCCTTAAATTGTAGACTAAGAAATTCAGAAAGGATGTGTTGCCACCTATCCCCCCCCTTTTTAAAAGATTTTATTTATTTATTCGACAAAGAGAGATCACAAGTAGGCAGAGAGGCAGGCAGAGAGAAAGAGGAGGAAGCAGGCTCCCAGCTGAGCAGAGAGCCCGATGCAGGGCTCGATCCCAGGACCCTGAGACCATGACCTGAGCCGAAGGCAGCAGCTTAACCCACTGAGCCACCCAGGCGCCCCACCCCCCCAGCCTTTTTTCTTAACAAATGAGGTCATAAATCTAAATGCTGCCTTTAGGTAATCAGATTAGAATTTCAAATATGGACGATCTGATTTATACATTTTTTTCAGATATACAGTGATTGCATTTTGCTGACTTTTAAGAACACCTCTATTCGATAAAGAGAGATAGGCCCTGCACCCCTAAATCAGAGTCCACGAAGGAGCCACAGGCACTCCAAAAGGCCACTGAGCAACTGCCACTGCCCCAAGGAGAACCGAGAGCCGCTCTGGGCAGACAGCTCCGCACAGAGTAAGGCTGCCTCGAAGGACCACAGGGCCACCAGCCTCTCCAGGACACGGAGCACCTAGCCCACTCCCAGCCCCCACCTAGCCCACTCCCAGCCCCCCATCACAAAGGGAGGGGCTTTGTGAGTGAGGGGATTGGTCCAAGGTCACATAATTGGAGGCAGAACTTGAACTACAAAGCTCAGGTCATCTGACTTCAACCCAATGCGTTCCAAGCAGCACGATAAAAATCTTAGAAAAGATTGGGCTGTTGGAATTCTAGCTGTGACATTATCGCCCTGTGACTGCAGGCAAGTTTCTCTGCCTATAAAAGGGGGACAATAAACCCTCCTTGGGTGGTTGTGAGGATTACATGAAAATACATAAGGAGAGCCTAGCCTATGGCAGCTCCTCTCCCCGACCCACGACAACGCTAATTACAAGACGCAGAGGCCAAGTCTCAGGGCTGGTGTTGCACAACTCACTCTCATCACCCCAAACCACAGCCCAAAGGCCTCCAGAGCCCATCTGGAATTATGAGTGATGAAGTGGAATTTGGGGAACCATTCGGACACTAACCCACACGTAATGACAGATAGGAGTGGGTCAGATTTCAACTACTTCATCCCCTCCGCCCTCCAGGGCTGCTCCACCCTCCGTCCCATTCCCCCCCCCCCCCCTACCCCCCACCCCGCCCTCTCCCCCCACCCCCCTTCAGCTCTCCCACTGCAGAAAGACAGAGGAGCAGCTCTCCTGGCTGGTTACCTGGGGGCGGGGGGCGCCTTCACCTCCCTTACCCACCACCCACCCCACAGCGTGCTCACATGTACCTCCCTCTCCACCATGAGAAGCTAGGAAAATATGACGAGTGTGTATAAATGCAGTCCCCGCCCCCCTGCCAACTTCCTCCCCACCCAGGCGGAGAGGAATGACAGGAGAAAACAGCCCCAGGATCCCAGAGCCTTGATCAGGAGTGATGGCTCAGTGTCCACTCCGATTGCTGGACCTGGGAGATTCACTGTGACAGCTTGCTGCCAGGGTGGCAGCCCCAGGCAGAAACTTCCTGGTCAAGGAGGAATGTACCAGCATGTCTGAGCTGGAGACCAGGGCAGCCAGTCATCTGGCGGGGAACGCCAAGAAACAAACAGCACCCGAGGCGGGGCAGTGTGTCAAAGACTAGGCAAGCGGCCTCTCCAGGACACGGCCAGTCTCGACCTCCAGGGAGCCGATAAGAGGATCCACCTTCACAAAGCTTCTCCGGGCTGCAGTCTATCCTGGCCTCTCCTATCTCTGAATCCCTGCACACCCGTCCTGCTCCAGCTGTGGTGCACACCACACTCTCCTGGGGAGTATGTTTGCAAAAGGCCCAGGCTCAGACCTCACCCGAAAAACACTGAATCATAGTCAAATGGAACATGGTCAGAACATGCACATTTTTCAAATGTTCCCAAGGGATCCCTACACAAGCCCAGGTCTGAGAACAACTGCTCTACATGACAAAATCTAGCCCTTGGTTCTAGATCGGCGTATCCCTTTCTGCGAGATTAAGTCTCTTCTTGCCAGATTTTAAGCACATTGAGGACATGAGTAGGATCTTATTCCTCTCTATAGCAGGCTCCTCAATTTTTATTTATTTGTTATTTTTTAAAGATCTATTTATTTTGAGAGAGAGAGAGAGAGAGCCTGTGTGCACTAGTCGGGGTGGGGCGACAGAGGGAGAAGGAGAGAGAATCCCAAGCAGACTCCCCACTGAGCACAGAGCCCAAAGCAGGGATCCACCCCAGGACCCTGAGATCATGACTGGAGCAGAAATCAGGAGTCAGATGTTTAACCGACCAAGCCACCCCAGGCAATTTTTAAGCAAAAACGCTATTTGCACAGTGGTTAAGTTCCCAGACCAGTCCCCCCAAAATCCTGCTACACTCCGTACCGAAGACCTCCCACCCACCCCTGGCAAACCACCTTTCTTTGGAGAGGTTTGTTCATGTTTTAAACTGGGCTGTCACTTGAGTTTACAGTTACCACGACCTCAGGCAGGGTTCCTGAGGGACAGGAATCGGGCGGAGGGGCATTAAAGGACCGAGCCCCAGCAAGACGAGAGAGTCAAGGGCTTGGGGAGAGGCCTGGGACGCCTCCGACATGAGAACATCTGAGCAGACGCGGAGGGAAGGCGAGGCTGGCCTGCAGGAAGGCGGCTTATGGGAACCACCTGCGGATGTTTTCACACAAACTCGCATCCACGCCTCACTCCCGGGGCTCTAACTGATCCGGGACAGGGCCCAGGCACCTGCACGTTTTTCAAGCGTCCCAGTGATTCCAGGGTGCTGCCCATTTTGAGGACCCCCCACTGCACGCTTGGGCTGGTCCTGCTGACTCTGCACAGAGATGCCAGCTGGTGAGAAAGCCACGCCTAGCGGCAGCCCACAAAGTGACCTTGGCTGCTGCAGCAACTGTAAACAGGGAGGGAGGGGCAGGCAGAGGGAAAGGGGATCCCAGTGCCATGCGTGGCCCGCAGCCATTGGACGTGAGGACGTCTGTAACTCAGGAGCATTCTCAATTTTCTGAAACAATGCAGGGCACAGGGCAGGTTCCCATTCTTTTATGAAGACACTGCCAACACCTTGCTTTTCACTCATGTGTTCTTCTGCACCAAGGGCCTCTAAGAAGCTCCCGCTCCCCATGAGGGGCAAGCGTCGAGTTTATGCTTTTCCAGCACCAAGGAAGGAGCCAAGAGGCCCACACAGAGATGTGACAGACCTCCCGTAGTAAGCCTTTTTCCAGAAGCCACATTATCTCTTGTCGAAATAGAAAATTTTACCCTAGGAATGTCTCCTACTCCCTTTCCCATCTTCTAATGCGAGTAATGAAGAGCACAGAAATGACTAACGACAGAGTCATAAATTCACAGAGCAACAACACTAACGGGTTCTGGTGATCCCGTATCATTTGCCACAGGAGTCCTCGAAGACTCAAGGTGGGAAAATGACTTCCTCAAGGAGCTGAATAAAGACAGAGCTTGTAACTCCCACCATTGAATCCAGCACTTCAGCAAAGCACAGTCTGAGGAAGGAAAAAGTAAACTAGTGTCTATTTAGAGTCAATTTTGCACCAGGCCAGGCTGCTAGGTACTCCTGCACATTGTCACTTAATCCTAACAATCCCATTTTACAGATGAAGAAAGTTAACACCTGAGCAGGTGAAGCAGCTTGCCCAAAGTCACACAGGCAGTGAGCAGTCAGGCCAGTGTTCAAACCCAACCCCTTCCTGATTCTCCAATCTCACACGCTTTCCCTCTACACCATGCCACCTCCCGGGAGACAAACCTTCAAATGTACAAGGACCTGCTCATTATCTAAGAGTTGGTTATCAATGAAAGGTAAATACAAGAGCAGGACCGGCAGGGTTACACCGGAGGAGGCCCTCCACAGTTGCCCAAGCTGGGAAGGGCAGGCACTGGCCAAACTGGCTCTTGGGTGCCAAACTCCGAAAGACCAGAGATTTGGAGTGGAAGGGGGAAAGGAAAGATGCTGATGCTTTCTTACCTTCTTTCATATCCCCCGGGGTGCCTAGCAGAACACATCAGGCCGTCAAAACCAGCTTGCTGGTCAATGAGTGGGAGGAGGAGGAAGGACTGTTTATGGAAATCCCACAGAGAGGCCATGAGCCAACATGGCTGCCCATAGGCTGAAACCACAACTCAAACCACCAGAAACCGAGGCCAGACACAGACTCTCAGAAAAGAAAGACTCACCTAGGAAGAGTTGTGTGATAGGAACGGAGGGGAGAGCATAGCTCCCTCTGCCCCACACTCCACAACCCTCGCCCCAGAATGGGAGAGTAACTGAAGGAAAGTAACCAAGCTATTATTCCCAGGCATTAGGTGACCCAGACAGTGGCCTGACCTGTTGCTCTGGTATCAAACATATCTCCTCCCCTCCATTCTGTAGCTCCACTTCCTGATACTAACTTGAGGAAGGATGAAATGCCCAAGGCTACTCTCCTCATTCTCTAGGTCAAAATACACATGCAACACTCGCCTTCCAGAAAAGTCAACTCTGCATCATGAACCACTGTGTTGGTGCAGGGCTTGCATTCTATCACCTGGAAGCCTCCTCTCTGCTGACTGTTGACACGCATCCACACCAGCTTCAGCCAGGATGGATTGCATGACGGGTAAGTCTCCTGACTTACCCATCCCTCCCCCAGTCCTAGTGATAGTGACCTAAAGACACGATCCAAGGTCAGGGCTCTAGATAATCCCCAGGACATGTTTGGGGTCCCAGACTCCAACTACCAGCCCCTGAAATGGTTCTGAAACTTCAAACGCAGTAAGCCAAGACCTTCACCCATGTGCTCAAGGCAGCCTCCTCCACACCTGCATCAAACTCGGGGTCATGGCCCCTCTGTCCTGGAACCGACTCCATTCGCCACTGCCCTATGCCTGCCAGCGGCTCTGGCTTCTCTTCTGGTCAGCCTGACACTAACCCTCTGACTGCTCTCCTCCACCCTCCCATCAGTCACCGAGCCTGACATTTTTTTCCTTCACGTGGCCTCTAGATCTGTCCCTTCCTCTCTATTCCCTGTGCACCACTGCCACTGACATTACAGGACGCCCAAGACAAATCCTCGCTGTCAGCAAATGACATCTCAGTAATACTCCAGAGTTTATGTAAGCATTTTCACATACATTGCTTTATTTAATCTTCACAGCAACTATGTCAGAGATAGAGATAATTAATATCATTACCCTTGTTTTACAGATGAGAACACAAGGCTCAAAAAATTGGGCGTTTCCCTAATTAAAGTACACATCAGTTGTCCTGAGTACAAGGGATACAAACTAAGAAAATGGGCTTGAGAGCAAAAATCGAATATGCAGCCCCCTCCTAAATGTACAGTTGCCTGCTCTGCCTTGGAGACATCATTTGAATAATAAAATGGCATTCTTTTGTATATAAATAGTTACATAAATACATTTAAAAAAACAATAAATATATCAAACACCAAAGGTTGACATCTCAAAGCCGAACATTAATAACAATAAAACCAAAGACAAATTTTAAGAAAACTTAGAACAGTTTCACCACAGTTCCACTTGGTAAAACCTTGGCTAAATTTCACAGCTTCCCTCTCCTTTTGTTGGTTAGACTTTAAACACCGAGGAGCAGCGTTATGCACACAATTGTCCTAGAGTGCCTGTTGGTTTTCACTTCCTTTTAATTTAGACAGAGTACCATCTTTTTTTTTTTAAAGATTTTATTTATTTATTTGACAGAGAGAGATCACAAGTAGATGGAGAAGCAGGCAGAGAGAGAGATAGAGGGAAGCAGGCTCCCTGCTGAGCAGAGAGCCCGATGTGGGACTCGATCCCAGGACCCTGAGATCATGACCTGAGCTGAAGGCAGTGGCTCAACCCACTGAGCCACCCAGGCGCCCGACAAAGTACCATCTTAATGATAAAGAAGACAAGGATTGTTTTTAAAAACACACAAAGGGCTCCTGGGTGGCTCAGTGGGTTAAAGCCTCTGCCTTCAGCTCAGGTCATGATCTCAGGGTCCTGGGATCGAGCCCCACATCGGGCTCTCTGCTCAGCAGGGAGCCTGCTTCCTCCTCTCTCTCTGCCTGCCTCTCTGCCTACTTGTGATCGCTGTCAAATAAATAAATAAAATCTTTAAAAAATAAACACACAAAATTACTGTAGTATTTTTATGTCAATTCTCAACAAATCCCTACATAATTTTAATTCTAAAAAAAAAAAAAAAAAAAAAACAAAACTGAGTAACAATTTTCCCTTAGCAGAATTTACATTATGGTAAAAGTACAGACCTGTCGCTTGAAATCTTTTAGAAATTTTTCCAAAGGAATTCTGCCTCCTGCCTCTAACAGAGAGTATGGACAAAAGTCTGCCAGAGAGTCTACTTGGCCCTTGAAATCATTTGACTACATGGAAAGTTAATATAACAATAACACAAAATCCACGATTAAAAACACCTTGCTCAAACAATTGCTCAAGTTCTAAACATTCTCATGAAGCTATATGCAGAGAACAACTCTGGACAGACACACAAATTGGTAATGTCAGCTGCCTCTGACTAGGCTGCCTCTAACTAGGCGACTATGTGGCTGGCGGACAGGACTGGGAGCTAGGAACCTGTCAGTAGATCTGCGATCCTACATTTTGAATTTTGTACTATGTGCATGTACTGGCTATTTTTTTTTAATATTTTATTTATTGACAGAGAGAGACGAGATCACAAGTAGGCAGAGAGGCAGGCAGAGAGAGAGGAGGAAGCAGGCTCCCTGCTGAGCAGAGAGCCCGACGCGGGGCTTGATCCCAGGATCCTGAGATCATGACCTGAGCTGAAGGCAGAGGCTTAACCCACTGAGCCACCCAGGCGCCCCTGTATTGGCTATTTTTATTTTTAAGTTATCTTAATGGTCCTTGGCATTTTGGCCGGGTGAAGCCTATGATGCAAAAATCTTTTTTTTTTTTTAAGATTTTATTTATTTATTTGACAGATAGAGATCACAAGTAGGCAGAGAGGCAGGCAGGGGTGGGGGGTGGGGTGGGGGGCAGGAGGCTCTCTGCTGAGCAGAGAGCCTGATGTGGGGCTCGATCCCAGGACTTGGAGATCATGACCTGAGCCGAAGGCAGAGGCTTAACCCACGGAGCCACTCAGGCACCCCTGCAAAAATCTTTTAGATATTGATGGATTCAGCCAAATTTTACTCAAAGAAACTTCTGACAAAAACCCCACGATTTAAAAAAAATATATACCAATTTTCATCTAGCCTTTACGACAAAACTTGTATCCGTTTATTTGTATGTTTTAGGTATTCCTACCACGCTTCTGTATTTTTCCTACTAAAATATCCAGATATCCATCTTTTTTTTTTTTCTAAAGATTTTTATTCATCTATTTGATGGACAGAGATCACAAGTAGGCAGAGAAGCACACACAGAAAGAGAGGAAGGGAAGCAGGCTCCCCGCCGAGCAGAGAGCCTGATGTGGGGCTTGATCCCAGGACCCTGGGATCATGACCTGGACCAAAGGCAGAGGCTTTAACCCACTGAACCACCCAGGCGCCCGCAGATATCCATCTTTTTGTGAACACAGCTCAAGTTCCTTGCTCTTTTCAATGAAACAACTGCTTTCAGATTTAAAAAAAGCAAAGGGCTCTCATCGTGGCCCCAGAGTTGGCAGGAGAGACACCATCTACCTGCATGTTACAATGATCCGTAATTCGCATCATGGCCTTTGGAAAGTAAAAGCGCCTGAGTACTTTTTGGCTATGGAGAGAAAATTCACTTTACAGAGTAGATTTGACAAGAACAGCCACCTCGTGCAGCAGTATGTTCGGGCTTCTGTTCCACCTTCGTTCAGGGCTATATAATTTAGTCTTGCAGTTGCTTAGCCAAATGGGCCTCACGAGGGTGGAGCATAAACATCGCTGTGCAACTAGAACATGGTTAGTCACTCTGCAGGCCACGGTCATAAAGCACAGCCTAATTAAGGTATTTTATCTCCTCTCTCATGATAGGGACCAACACTAAATTAAAATACAGGTACTGGAGCCATAATATCACAGTAATGTTTCCAGGGACATCCAGCCTATGTTTGCTTCTGTTCAAGGACTATCTGTGTGCTGATATTGTCAGCCTATTGATTTTTAAGTGCATTAGCTGTATCAGGGGCCATTAGCAATAATGTCAAAACTTTCCGTTTATAGGGGTCCTTTCCAGCTGATGGGTTTCATCCCACATCGGTCTGGTGTCACCACTGCCTCTATCAAAAACCTGGATTTCATACTTCACTGCATCAACTCTCTAAATTCTGTGCGACATCTAGGGCCGTACCTGGTCCATGCAGGCTGACCCTGGAATGAGCACCTGTTGTATGTCCCGTGAGCAGAGGGCAGCCCTCCGGCTTCCAGAGCTGTTTTGCCCTCAATTATAGAGCCGAAACCAGGGACTGTCCAGTGGGGTACACCACTCTGGAGGCCTAACTTACTTCGAGCCCCACTGCAGCATCGGGCTGAGGCCTACTGTTTGCGAACGTCTGTTTGAGCTCAGACCACTGTCCAGCTTCCTCTGCTTCCCTGTCCTGCTTCCTAGCTCTCTTGACAGTTTCCAGAAGAACATTTCCTTAAGAAAAACTTGGCACAGGGGCACCTGGGTGGCTCAGTCAGTTAAGCATCTGACTGCGGTCAGTCAGGTCATGATCTCAGGGTCCTGGGCTGGAGCCCCACATTAGGATGCCCCTCCTGTCAGTCAGGTCATGATCTCAGGGTCCTGGGCTGGAGCCCTACAACAGGATGCGCCTCCCATCAGTCAGGTCATGATCTCAGGGTCCTGGGCTGGAGCCCGACATCAGGATGCCCCTCCCTCCACTCGCGTGCACTCTCTCAAATAAATAAAATCTTGAGAAAAAGAAAAAGAAAAGAAAGAAAAAGAAATAACTTGGCACAAATCCTCATCTCGGCGCCTGATTCCTGGTCTTGGGATCTTCTTCTGGAGAACCTGACCTTAGATCCCCTCTGACCAGGCAAGCTCACCTTCCTCCTTGGTGCTGCCTCTGCTCCCAAATGACCGCCACTGCCCTCACACAGAAATACCCTCCTCTTCCCGTGCCGCTCTGCCTGGGACAGGGGGCATAACGATCAAAGGAGGTACTGTAAGTGAAAACACATCTAACCCTATAAAATGTCCTACAAATGGAAATCACTGGTGGTAATGCTTTGTCTCACCCATCCTTCCATATCTGGATCCAGCACCACCCCCTCCAAGAACGGGGGCCCCCACTCTCCCTGCCACATTTTTTTTTCATCATCCATCTTCTCACCTACAGCGTTAAGCTCCATGAAGGTAAAGATTCGGTCTACTCACTGTTGGAGGAATGAAATACATTCACAGGATGTATTTATGCATTCAACAAATATGCATTAAGGAATGTTTCAGGAATTAAAGGGCTGAAAGCCATGTTAAAAATCATCTAGAGTACCTATAGCCTGGAGAGGATAAATAATTTCCTTAACATACAAAATAACTTCGTGGCAGATTCTTGATCTCTTATCTCCCAGACCTAAGGACTTCCCATCTGAGGCCCCAGCTTGAGGCCCTGCAACTTTTTAGATGGGCAGCTACAGAGGAAAATGGCAGCCCCTTCTCCTTCAACCAAACGGCTGGCATCTGGGCCACTGAACTCAACAATAGGCTTTCTGACAAGAAAGGTGCACCGAGATTTTTAGCACCACAGTTATGGGTGTTGTTTTCATCTCTCCAACTAAGCCTGAATCCCTGGTGGCAAAGACTTACTGAATCCACCTCCCACAGGGTCCGGGGGATCATGCACAGGGCTGAGCTCAGACGTCAGGAGGAGGAGAACACAGGGGAAGAGCGCAGACACCGGAGTCTCACCAACCTGGCCCCAACTCCAGCTCTAAACTTAGCTCCTGAGTGACCTTGAACAAAGGTGCCAAACTTCCGGCACCTTGCAGAGTTCTTCCAGAGGATAACAGCCCGAGTCCCAGGATCACAGGAAGGACGTCATGAGATGCTATACGTAAAGTCCTCTGCACTCAGTAAACATAACCAGCAGTTAACAGTACGTCGTAGCAGTGGGAGTGGTAGTAAAACCAGGCTCTATAAACACCTACCAAGTAGCTCTGACAGGCCAAGATCAGAGATGTGGGTTGAGAGAATCCCCTGCTATTAAGGAAGATAATTTTTATAGGGAAGAGGAGATGCCCGATAAAGTAAGACGGGCACTGACCAAACACAGTGCCATGTCTCTCTCCTCCAGAACAGACCAACCCCCTCAGTTTGCTTTTGGGATTCAAACCCAATCCATGTGCTCCTGACTCTCGGCACTCTGCTTCACCTGCCTCTGCAGTTCTTCTGCTTGACGGAGGCCCAGGGGAGAGGCCTGATCCCCAGAGAGCAGCATTGGGGTCTCTGCATTTTACAAGGGCCTCCCTTCTGACAGCCTGCCCCCTGCGGTGTGATGAATGAACACATTCATCCAGTGAGCACACACTGACCAAGTGCTGGGCACTATGGATCAAAACCCAAGCCAGAGGAGAGCTCCCCACCCTCCAGGACCTCCCAGCTCTGAGCATCCTCCAGCTCCTCTTTCTTAATCAGAGACTCCTCCCTGCAGAAGCTTTCCTGCCTCCTAAGCAACATGAAGACGATGGTCTCATTAGCAGCAATAAAGGCAGGGAAGTAGAGTTAGAGATTGTCAGTGTCAGGATCCCAGCTCTGCCACTTTGCTTTCTTGTTGTGTAACTGTGGGCAAGTTCTTCCCCTCTCTGCCTCACCCACCTCACCTTTTGAATGAGGACAACAATACCTACCAATTAGACTTGTCAGAATGAAATGAAACCCCACTGAAGTTTTTTGAACAGTGCTTGCCACATAGTCATAAATGTTCACGAATACTATTTCACAACTTAAAAAAATAGCCACTCTCACATCTAGGATGGCTATTATTGGGCCACCAACCCAACAGAGAGCTAAGCCTACGATGGGAGAACTGAAAATGTTCGGATCTACTGCTCTGCTGCAGCAAGACTCTGCTTTTTCTGGCCAAGCCAGCTGGAATCTCTGCTTCCAGGGAAAAATGTAAAGACTCTCCAGCAGTGGCCACAAGTTCTATTTGGTAACTCAAACTCAAAGAAGGCTCGAGCTCCGAGAGCATCTTGAGAGCTGAGTCAGCAGGGAAGTGGAGGAGGGCTCCCTAGGTAGGGTAGGACCTGCTGCAGAGGCTGACCCCAGAGATCCCAGGGAGGCAGGCAGCCCATAGCGGAGCATTCAAGGTCAGGGCAGGTTCTAGAACCAAAGAACAGTCCAATCAGTGGGCAGGTCAGAGCAAGGGAAATCCCGACCACTGCCAGCTTTTGAAATCTGAGATGGTGACAATATGGCCCTGGGTGATCTGTCACTAGTAGCAAGACTCTAGGCCTGAGGTCCAGGATATGAAGGAGGGACAGCTCTCAGGGGCGATGGCTGGCAACAGTTAGTCAGGATTCCCTAAGCACGTGCACTTGGATTAAGAACAGTCCTAGCAGGAACCAGGGCAATAAGCAAGTTAAGTCAAGGAATACTACTTTTGAATTACCCTAGCTGATAGGACAGGTGAGTGGGAGAAGGTACACAAAGGAAGAAAAAGGGAAAGGGAAGGAGTGATAAGACCCAGAGACTGTGAGTCACTCAGGGCTCACCCCTGACATGCCAGAAGCCAAGTCTCCAGCAACAAAAACTTGATCCCAAGCTCTTCCAACAGTGCCACTTCCTTTCACAGCAGATCTGCTGACCCAGCTGTGGGCACCTGCACAGAGCAAAGGCAGGGGAAAATGATAGAGTAGGGCCAGAAGGCAAACCCAAAACCAAAATATTATCAGTGGCAAGCATTCCAGACGAAATCAAGGATCTAAGTGTCCATATGTAGGCTTCATCCTGCAAACCTAGCCCTTCAGATGAAAGGAATCAACAGATGGGTTATCAGAGATGTGGGGTGACACATGGGGCACAGACTTATTTAGGGTGAAGTCTTTCCTGGAGAAGGTGACTAGTGGCAGCTAACCCGAGTATGTTTTCTATGGCTATACTCTTTTCTCTCAGCCATCAAATCCAGAGAACAAAATGCCAAAGACCTCTAGAGGTTAGTTCCCAGATAATGACGTAGAGGCTCACAGTAATCTTTGTGCACATCTTAAAGCACAAATCCATCCCATGACACTCAGACTTTCCTCCTCCCAAGCCTCTCAACCAGAGCCAGATCTGAGCCCCATGACCCTCCCGGCCGCAACATGGCTGTGACCCATGAACTTGACATTCGGGGGCCATGCCAGTCTTTGGGGCCTCAGTCCACCAAACTGCTCCAAGGCAGTGGGAAGGAAAGAGCCAGCAGAAAAAAAAGACTTGAGACTTTCTCCCATACCAGTGACAACTCCAGGGGTCCCCAGACCCAGTAACAGAAAGCGGGGGGCCCCTGTCTTTGTGCCTGGCTGCCACAAAATGCTAGGCAAGTCACCTAATTCTGGCCGTGTCCTTGATGAAGTCAATTCTAGTGTCTGAGACTCAGCTTCTCACCTGTAACACGAAGAAGCAAAACTAGGTGACCACCAAGGTCACCACCAACCCAGGATTCTAGGACTCCCTGGTGCAGGAGACCAAAGCAGTCCAACATCTGTCCAGCTCAGGGAACCAGGCCACATTCTCTGCCAGGGAGGGGCCCCAGACTGGAAGAACAGGAGTGGCCACAAGGCCACAGTCATAACAAGGCTGGTGAAAGCAAGCAGGCCTTGCCTTGGAGCTTGGAACCAGCCAGGCCCACCTCCCCTGGCCTGCTGCAAGTGTTCAGTTCCTGAGTGCAAGAAAAGATCCTGGATCCCCAGGGTTAGGAGAGATGAGCTTCTTTTTCCTCAAGCTAGTATCTGGGATGGCTCCCTGTGTGCGTGTATGTGTTTGCTGTTTTTTCCCCTCCTCACTATTAGTTTGATGCCGTCCACCATCGGGGGAGCTGAGGCGGCTTCCCCCGACCCACCGCCTTCCCATGCAGCCTCTCACCTGGGGGTTGTCCATGTACCAGAGAAGGCAGTTGGCCTGGGTGTCCAGAATAAAGTACCTCCGCAGAAACTTGCCGCTGTTCTCATGCTCCTCGATGTCCAGAAACCCACAGATTCGGTTCTGTCGATCCACATAAGGCATTCCTGGGCTCTGCTCACATCACCCTGCGTGGCAGAGGAAGGGATGTGAGGATAAGCGGAGTGAAGCGCACCCGGACTCAGGACCTGCAGGAACTTCACTCCGGCTTGACTCACCACTGTGAGAAGCTAGACTACCTCTCTCATCCTCTCTCCTTCCCTAGAGCACCAAATGTTCCACCCCAGCCAGACCCCGGAAATCTCCGTCAGTTCTGTTCCACATGTAGCCAGCGAAATGCGTGAGCGGGGACTCGGCTGTTTCCTGAGCTCCACTGTGTGCTGACGAGAGCCGCGGGCAACTTTACTATGAAGAGGAAGTAAGCCTAGATCAGGGGCCTCGGTTCTAATTCCAGCTTTAGCCCCTGAGGAAGTGTGTGACTGCAAGCTATTTAATCTCTCCGCACCTCAGTTTCTGCACCTGTAAAATGGGGATAATTGTGGTACTTACACCTCCTAAGATTTTGGTGAGAATTAAGTGCCTGGCACACATTAAGCATTTCATACACATGAGGTATTATTATTGCCCTTCACAAAAGCCTTGTAAAGTAAGCCATAACCCAATTTTTTAAAGATTTTATTTATTTGACAGACAGAGATCACAAGTAGGCAGAGAAGCAGGCAGGGAGAGAGGAGGAAGCAGGCTCCCTGCTGAGCAGAGAGCCCAATGTGGGGCTCGATCCCAGGACCTTGAGATCATGACCTGAGCCAAAGGCAGAGGCTTTACCTCACTGAGCCACCCAGGCGCCCCCATAACCCAATTTTATACATAAAGAAACTCAGAGAAGATTTAAGCCCCACCCCAAATTCTCACATAAAACTTTGCCAGGAATTCAGTCACCAGGAGCAAACCTCCAGCTTCATGAAGGAATTAAATCTGAGGGCCACATCCCTCAGCGCTAGCTTGACTTGCTTTACTTTGCTGTTACCCGAAAGCCATTCATGACCGGAAGGATGAGGGCTCAGAGTAAGGCCCCAACCGGTGAACACTTCCACTGACTCCAAAGGATCTCTGGTGATGAGAGACAAGCTTCACCTTCAAGCCCGCCTCCTTTATCCTCGTGATTTCCTTCTGACTCTCTAAAGAGCCAAACAAAGGGCAGGAGCTCTATTCTCCTCAAGGGGGATGAGCACTTTCCAATAAGCAACACAGAGAACAGGTGAAACACAGGCCCACAAGGGTCAGAAAACACCACATGACATTCCGACTTTCAAGGACTAACACCACCCACCACTGGGCCCTGCTCAGCTTCAACAGGCAAAACTCACTATGACCCAAGCCCACCAAAGCCCTAAGCAAAGTGGGGAGCCGGCTGGCTTGAGGCCATGCCTGTACCACAATGCTGGGTTAGCAAGTAAGATACCAAGATGCCCCACCCAGAGCCGTCCAGGCCCAGGGCAGGCCAGTCCCACATTCCCAAAGTGTGGCGACTGGTGGCATGGTCTGTTCTCTCCCAGCTCTGTGGGGGCCTGGCAGTGTGGAGAGGCTGCCCCAAGGAAAAAAGTGCCAGCCACTGTGCGTGTGTGCATGTGTGCACACACAAACACACAGATACAGGTGAACAATGAATCCTTGATTGTAGGTTAAGATCAGGCCAGATTCCTGATGGGGACAGAGGACAGTCAGAAGGAACATGAGCCAGGGGCCCACAGCTACTTGCTGCGTAATGATGGGGGACAAAAGCATACAAATGCGGGACAAAGGTGAAACAGCACAGTTAAAAGGAAGGAAAGAAGTAAACGGTGAGAAAAGTCTTCTAGCAGACACCGGGTCAAAGAGAAGAAGGCAGGAAGACTGGCGCTGGCTGGGAAGGAGCACAGTCCTGAGAAAGGATGCAGCTTCCCCACTCAGATTCAGGGGGAAATCGGAGTCCCACGCAGAAAGGCTGGGATGACCCATGCATCCCATGCACGGCCCCATGCATAAGTGCCCTTCTGAGATGAGGGAGCTCCCCCATCCCCCGAGAAAACCAGACAAATTCCCTTGATGCCAGCCCAGCCACAGAGACAGAATTTCCAGAAGTTTCAGGACCGCAGCCACTCCGGGGACATCTCTACGAGAAAGCATCTAAACTGCAGTAACCAAGCCGACTGTCTCTAGACCCAGCTGGTAGGCATGGCATCTGGCTTACTGCTGGCTTGCAAATGTTCCCTTTTCAGCCTACAGGACTAATCAGTGCCAGCCTTTTTGTCAGGTCACAGGCTAGAGAAGGCACTGTGTACAATCCCCCAGTCTACTTTCGTGGAGGGTGCTTCCCATCTCCACGGATCCCGGGTGGGGAGAATCTTCTTGTGTCAAAAGGAAGGAGAACAAAAAGAATTCTGGTTACTTCTCCTGACTGTGGTTCTAGCCCCAGGGGGGAAAAAAAAAAAAAAGAAAGCTGCTCGGATGTCCTGGGAAGCAGCTGAGTCACGGAGCTCATCGAGAATGTGGGAGGCAGGGGAGAAGGATGGGCCACAGGAGAACCAAGCATCACAGGGAAACGCTGTTATGCCTAGCCAGCCCACACAGAAGCAGTATACTGAAAAGATGGCGCATGAAACACAAACCTGACATCCTAATCCCCAATCCTCTGTCAGTTCATCCTGACCCCACTTTTCATCCCTTGTCAGAACACAGACTTAGCTTTAGTACAGGGAGCCTGCTTCTCCCAATCCCCCAAGCCCCCATCTCTGCTCTTCAGCCTGCCACCACCATCCTCCAAGTCCCTCTGGTTCCTCAACTTTTTCCTGGAAGGCCCCCCTAATCCAGTGATTTCTGCCACCCCATGCCCAACCCCAACAACTGGGCAGTGAGGGTAGAAAGTAGTAACTGAGTCATAAGGGAAGAGAAACACCTTGATGCAAGCATACACACTGTCACCCCAAACACCCCTACTAAGACCCACGCAAAGCTCTGTACCATTCTTTCTACGTCCCTCCAATTATATAGTTTTAGCCTGTTTTCTGACTCTTTAAAACCACTTGTTATGGGGAGCCTGGGTGGCTCGGTGGGTTAAGGCCTCTGCCATCAGCTCGGGTCGTGATCCCGAGCCCTGCGTCGGGCTCTCTGCTCCGAGGAGAGCCTGATTTCTCCTCTCTCTCTGCCTGCCTCTCTGCCTGCTTGTGCTCTCTGTCTGTCAAATAAAGAAAAAAAAAAAAAAAACACTTGTTATATTAAATTTCATTTTAATCCAAGTTTCACAGTGTAAAACCACTGAGTGGAGGGTGACATAGGGTGCTCTATCCCAGCACTTGTCCCCAACCCATGTCCTAAGCGCCATCCCTGACAATGACTTTCTCCCCATCTCCTGGGACAACAAGCAAGTGTTCTCACTGGGATAGATGCCCCTATCCCAGGCGAACCCCTTCACCTCTGCCCTAAGAGCGTAATGAAACCTCCTAGCAAGTAACTGTGGAGTCTTCACAACACACTAGTGACAAAGAGCACAGAAGATTTGTGCAGAAAAGGACCCTGTTCTACCCCACTCAGTACCCTCTTTCCAAAGTTTGCCAAACCTCCTTAGAATTTTCCATTTTTGTGTGCAGAAATCAAGGTATAACAATGCTGGAATTTTTTTTTTAATTCACTCTAGCCAGTCGTTTTCATTTTTGCATGCTTTTTCATGCCCCTCTCCACATAATTGGCCTTTTTAAATTTTTAAATTATATCATAAACATGTTCCATGTTGCTACATAGTCTTTATAATCATTGCTTTTAATGGTTGCATAACATTACTGAACTGCATTTACTATAATTTACTTAACAATTTCTCTATGATTAGACAGTTAGATTATATTCAGCTTTCCACTATTATAAATAATGTTATGTAAATTCTTATTTTCATGCTTTATTTCCTCTTTCACATGGAAACAGCATACACAAATTCCAAGCAATAATATGACTAGATCATAGGTAATGATCTTTTACAATTCTTGAGACCTATTTAAAAACTGCTTGCTAAAACTATTATCTGTTTACATCACAGTCAGAAATATATTGTTACAATCTCTATAATCTTGTATACATTGAATGTTCTCATTTTCAGCTGTTGCTAGTTTTAAACATACAATGATGCCTAGTGAGGCTGAACATTTTTTCACGTTTGCTTCCTGCTTCGTCTTCCTTCCTGAACGTTGTAAAATGCAAATCAAATTATGTGCACATACAGTAATGCATATTCTCTCTCTCTCTCTCTCTCTCACAAACACACACACACACACACATACACACACACCAAACTAAACCAAAATATGGCCTCACATAATCTAAATAATTGAAGAATGTATTTTAATGAAGAGTAAAATAGAAAAAAGTTCTATATGATTCAGATTTCTTCAATGTATAGTTCCTAAGTATACTGCACTTGAAAATATGTTAAATATTTAACTTATGGTAGAAGGGAGACGGAGTACAAAGTGAGTTTCCATTGGGTGACCCACTGATCAGCAGCAGAAAATGGATTAAATGTCAGTTAAACCAAGATTCCCAGCCAACATTTGCCACTTAACCAGATGAAGCTTAATGGGAAGAGTCAAGGGCTTCCCACCTGAGAATGAGGTAAAGGGCACTGGGATGTATCTGTCCAAAATGTCTCCCTGACTGCCCATTTCAATGTCTTAGCTTCCCTCATTGGAGAAGATTTAAGCCAAGGAAAAAAATAATAAAACTCTCCCGTAGGATTTGAGGCAATTGACATTTTCATCAGGCTAATTATATAAAAGAGAGAGCTGGGACCAAGACCCAGAGGAAATATGCACCAATGGGAGACAGAGGCACTCAAGAATATAAAAAGAAGATCGCTGCTTGAAACAAATGTCACCTACTTGGAAAGATGTGTTAGGATTCTTACACACCTGGGACAAAAACATGAAACTTTGTGAAAGCAATTTGGCAATAGGTAACAAGAGAGCTAAAAATGTTCATACCCTCTGACCCACTAATTCTACTTCTAAGATTCCATCCAAATAAATAAACTAAGATGCAAATAAAGATTAAAATTTTTAAAAAGGCATCTGCAGTAAAATTCATAGTAACAACAAGGTGGAAATGACCTGAATGTCCCAATGATTAGAGGATAATTAAATAAATTATGAGACATTTACATAAGGAAATGTTACATGATCATTTAAAAATTATGTTTTCAAAGAATTTTAAATGAATTAAGGAGAAACTCACTATATCGCAAGTTTTTGTAAAATATGACTTACAATATGATCTCAATCCCCTAAATATTATTTTTGTATTTCCAAATATATTTGGATAATAAAAGACTGACACACAGACACCAAAATATTGACTATGGTTTACGGGTAAAATATTACTTGTTTCTGTATATTTTCCAAATTTTCCGAATGTTCTACAAGGAATGTGTGTTCCTTTATTCAGCAGGTGGGAGATATATTTAACTGCACACACACCTTGCCCCAGTGTATAAATTCTGAAGCTGAGAATAAATTTGTGAAGTCTCCAGAGGCCACAAACAAGCAAAACCTTGCCTCAATTAGAGCTCTCTTGGGACTTCTTGGTGTTTCAAAGTCTATTTGAAAAGACTTTTTGAAAAAGCCCTATGTCTGACATAGGGCTTGAACTCATGACCCCAACATCAAGACTTGCTCCACTGACCCGAGCTAGCCAGGCGCCCCAAAGTCTTAAACCTAATAAAGTATCATCCCACCCTTCAGTATTGCCCAAGAGCCAGGTACCTACCCAGAGGGCTTTGGCACTCTCCAATCTAGTGGGGTTTGTGTTTCTTATTTCTTCTTGCAACATCCTCTTAAGACAAGCTCATTCTTTCCGCTGCAGGTTTGGTTCCTTACTCTCTAGTCTTCATAAGAGGAGCCCCTGTCCCGGAGGCCCGGTCAATATTCACACCCACGTCGATCATTATATTCCTCTACTGCTATAGCGCCTAAGCCACACCATGCCAGTACTCTGGGGAAATGAGGCAGGGACGCCGACCAAGACACCCAGCGGAATTTTCCTTCCTGAAATTTTGGAGACAGGGCTGGCGTTTTTTTTTTTTTTTTTTTTTTTCTTAAATAAACGGCTGAATAGTGGAATAATAGATTTTTTTTTTTTTAAAGAAAAGCTTTAGAGTTATTAATGCCTTTTTTTTTTTTTGAAGATTTTATTTTTAAGTCATCTCTACACCCATCGTGGGGGTCAAACCCACAACCCTAATATCAAAAGTCGCACACCCCACTAACTGAGCCTGCCAGGTACTAGTAGTATAGTTTGGAGATACAGGAAAAAATTGAGTGAAATAAGGGAGGTTCATCTGCTTGACCGTTCTGACACTTCTGAGGTAAATAAAAAGAAAAGTGATAACACAGAGATAAAGCCTTAAGTGGTACTGGCCCCATTATGAAACCATCTACGGGAACCTCTGATGGCTCAAGTACGAAAAAAGAATTAATCCATTTTTTACATTTGGAGATTTTTCTTTCATGTTACTTTGCCTTGGCAGGACAGGGAATTTCAGGGATTTTGCTCCAGAAAAAGTCAGGAAGATGTTTCTTGGCATGTGACAGGATGTGCAGGAACCCATCTCCTGTCTTGTTACCCCGCTGGGGCGGAGGCTGGAGACAACAGTGTCCTTGGTCCTTGGTGAGTGAGAGGGATACCCGCCGGAAATTGCTAAACTTCGACAGGAGACAGTTTATCGGGAAATGACATCAGAGGTCTCAGAGGACTGTAATACAGGAGACAGGAACCGGGGTGTGGAGGTGAAGTGCAGCCACTCTGCTATTGCTAGACTATGCACCCGCCATGTGAGCACACTTCACCCATGTTTAAATCTGCAACATACGTAAGTGTGTAGTGTGGAGTTTCAACCACGCCAAAGGCCCAGGAAAAACCACAAGACACAGGCATAGCTATTTCAAAATACATCCTTGGGAATGGACCAAAGATTATAACTTAGAAAGTGTGGGAGAGTCTATCTCCTACTGTTACACTATCACTGCATTTTGAAAGTGTCATAAGAACAAATGCCAAATAGTCTTAAGGCAGGAGAATAATGTGAGAGAGTTTGTTGCCAGCGGAAGTGCAGAGGGAAGAATGCAAACATTTACAGCAATGGGAGGTTAAGAAAAGGTGCCCCCATGACACAGACAGCCCAAACCCCACTGGACCCTAGAACTTGGAAGGGAGGGCAAGACACTCGAGAAGGAATTTTTAAGGGGACACATTTCAGGGAAAAGGCTGGAGAAACTGAACATTGATCCACTGCAATAATGACACTAAAAGCAACAAAAACATTTTAAACAGTCATGACCTCTCTTAACAGCAGGTTCATCTATGGTCCCAGAAAAAGTGGCAGTTGGAGCCAGTAGGAGACAAAGGCCTTCCCCTGGCTCAAGGCTCCACCAGAGATCACAAACATAGATGAACAGCCTCACCTGGTTTATAAATTAGCCTATAAACACTGAGATCTCCAACTTTCAGAATTATGGCAGCCCCCGCCCCCAAGTTGGGAAACTCAGTGAATTCTGTTTCCCTGCAGGGCTTCCTAACAGGAACCCACAGCAATGATCTTCATTTAAAACTTGACCCACTGAAACATGGGTAGCAGAAAACTGAAAAGATAACATCATGGCATCTCCTATCTACTAGCCTTTTGCAAAGTGCTGGGGGAAACTGTTAAGTGGCTTAAGTGTGTCTGTCTCAGGAGGAGGGGTGGGGGGAGGGGCTGGGTGTGGCAAGGAGGAGGTGCAGGTGACAGCGACCAGCATGACTGCATTGGTCGAAACTCTTGCAAGAAGAGGACCATGGAAAGGGCGTGCTGATTTCTGGACCGAAGTCACAGAGCATGAGTTTTCGAGTGAGACGCCACTGAGCTCTCCTGGGATTTGCACAGTGGAGGGAGTCACTTTACCTACTTCCAAAGTGGCTGCGAAGATTAAATGAAATAATGTGTGAAAAGTGCTTAACAGGAGATCTGGTGAAGAGGAAGCACTGGGGAAATGTTGTGACACGTGTGTGTGTGCATGTGTGTGAAGCGCCTCACCAGGAGTATGTGATTATCATGAACACGACCACAAAGCAGCTTCTTAGAAGGGCAGGCAGCCGCACGGCTGTCTCTACCCCTCAAATTTCAATAAGCACATGTCAAAAGAAAAGGCTGCAACACTGGGATCCCTCACAGGGAAAGGTATAAACTTCCCTTACTCTTCTCTCTACTCTGGGAACCATCATACTTTACATCTCTGAAATTCTCCAGGAGGTTGGAAAAAAAAGCAATCCGAGCGCTCCCAGACTCCATGCTGGCCAGGCTATCCTGAAGGTAAGCAGAAGCCAGGCAGCAGATCAGGTTCCAGGGAAGGGACTCCGCACCGCCTCCTGCTCGCCCACGGAAGCATCCCAACGCGGAAGGGCCCCCTTGCAAGTGGCTGGCCCAGTGTAAGTCCTAGCTGATGGCACAGCGAATCCTAGCCTTTGCCCTTTAACAACGGTGTTTCTCAAGAGTGTAAAGGACAAGCGGACCTAGGGTCCCACCCTCTTTATCTCAGCTGCCAGCCTCTGTGGGCAGAAAGGCACCCCACAGGGGCCAGGCTGAAAGCCTTTGGAGCTCCCACCTCAGCAGCTCCGAGACCTGTACCATGAAAGTGCACAATTCAGCTTTCAATCCTCTGCAGAAAGGAGATAAATTATAAAGCCAAAAGGTTGGATGGGCTTAAAAGCAGGGGTCAGGGGATGCAAGGGCAGAGCAACCCAAGATTCGGAACAAAGGTCGACAGAGTCTTCCAGTTATAGCTCCACTGCACCACCACAGGCCTCCTCAGAACAGGAAGGAAGGGACCCCATCCCTCCCACCTCTCAGCTGCCCTATCTCCCCACCCTGTCCAATTCCCTGTCTCAGTGATGGGCTTATACTGGGCAGGGCTACGATTCTTCTCTCCCCATAGGCTGTCACACTATAATATTTGCTCTGCTTCCTTCCTTTCCAAAGCCCAACAGATTAGATTGCAGGAGCCCTACCCAGCTCACTAAGACAGATGGAAAACCGAAAGCAAGGCAACTCAAACTGCTCAGGGTAGAAAGAAAAGGCGGGGCAGTCCAATGTGCCAGCACGCAGATTCCCTTTTCCAAGCCCTGGGTCCACCTGGCTCATGAAGAACACAGGAAATCAATGAAGTACCAGCTAGATGCACACCATGAAGACCGTGGTCCTGCTATCTGGGTCTTCATAGCATTCCAGCACTTTCAGGAAACACCCAGCAAGCAAGCAAGAGAGCTGGTTGTTCAGGAGGATTTGACTGACAGAGCCAATGCTTCTCCCTTCCCACTTCTGCAGAATTTCTCCATAGGTAGGCACCAACCAAAGCCTACATGTCTTCAGGATTTATTGTAACCTTAATAAAATACAGAGCTCAATGCAGTTCAGCTCACTAGGAAGACAAGATGGGACACGCAGGCCCTACTTCCTTTTACAGAAGAGAAAAGAAAGCACCAAGAAGGGAAAAGAAGAGCTTGCAAACTCTACCCAGGAGCAGGTGGTTTGCAAATCAATACCCAGGTGATCTCCCTCATCTGTAAGGTGAGCAAGACGCCCATCATGAACTAGCTGAAATACTACCAGGGGTGCCACAGACACTGTGTAAAAAGTGGGGCTTACAAAAGGGAGACAAGGTCTAAAAGCAACATCCAGAGGAAACCCCCATGCACCAGCTCAGTGAACCGAATTTCTATATGCTTGGAGTACTGCCACAATGCTCCTTGCCCTTCCATCCCGACAGATGCCAACAATCCGTGTACCTGCAGCCATTCATTCATTCATTCTCCCATTCAACAAATATCTGCCTAACACCTAGGCGATGTCCTACATCAGTGGCCATACAGTCTAGACTACAAGCTAGACTTTTGCTATGCCAAAAGTCATTACTCTCAAGCGGCACACAAGGAAAAGAGAAATAGCTGAAACGATGGCGCTTTCCAAAAAGCCTCTCCTGGTTTCTTAAAGAATGCCGGATCTGTATTTTAGCAATCCACGTTGTGTTCGAGGCACTCGTGGACAGCCTATGTCTGCCATCGGATGTAAGCTCCCTGAAGAAAGAGGCTGGCCTTACTTCCTCACTGCCTTTCACATCCTTGTTATCCATGACATGTCAACCGAATGCAACCATGGAAAGCAACCATGGAACAGAAAACAAACCCTCCTATTCTTTCCAGACCTTTGGTTTCACCGTTTCTGAAGGCTTTGCCACCAAACAAAGAAAAATGATGGAGTTCCAGAAAGGAAGAGAAAGGGCTCTGACTTAGATATATTAAGAACATGAGTACAATTTTGGAACTTCAGCCCAAGTGCAACCACCGCTCAGCGGGCTGAGAGCCACAGCTGGCATCCTGGTAGAACGCTTTTCCCCTCCCTCTTTTCTGCTTCTCACGCTCCTCTGGAAAACCCCATTTGAAGTCCTAAAGAAAGAAAAGAGGAGGAGCGGGAGAAGGAGTTAGAAGGGGAAGATTCAGCTAGAACCCAAACTCACGAAGAAGGAAGGAAACCTAAGGCGAAAGGCTGGGTAGGGGGGAGGGTTGGCCTCGGGGGAGGAGATGTGTGAGGCCCCAGTGGAGGTGGCCACGCCGCGCCTCCTCTCTGGAGGTGCCTGTACACTTCTCCTTCCTGCACGGCCTCTTCTGCCCCTTTTCCTCCCTTTTTTTTTTTTTTTAATCTATTTATTTTTTGCTTTTTTGTTAGTTTGATGTAGTAACAGTCTTCAGAACTAGAGCAGAAAAGGGAAGCATGTAAGGTGAGGAAGAAGTTGGTGAGAGCGAGAGACAGCTCTCTCAAGGGTGCTTTCCCAATCTGGCACCGAACCTGCATTTTAGGACAGTTTTCCTACAAGTCACCACCCCACCCCACCCCCCCGCCACGCCCGGAGTTCCAGAAGCCCCAAGGGCCCGGGCTGCACCCAGGGGAAAAGAAGGGATCTGTCTAGGGGAGCCCTGTAGGCCTGTCACGTAGTAAGGTAATAGGGGAAGAGGAAAACGAGGCTCCATGTCCCAATCCGAGCCCGAGGGACTTGCCTGGGACGCTCTCCGCTCTCCTCCCCTACCCGCAGCCCGGGCAGTCGTCGCGAGGCCGGTGCTCCAGCGCCAGAACCCGCAGCGAAGTTTCGCCGCTGCAAACGTGAGAAAATGCAGCTCAGCAGAACACCCGCCCCCCGCTCCCGCGGCCCCACCCCCGCAGCCCGACCCCTGGCGGTGGCGACCTTGGCCACCCCGGACGCTCCAGAAGATTGGAGGAGGGGCTGCCCTCCGGGATTTCCCGGGGGCTACGGGAGGCGCCCAGGGGCTGCGGCGACCTTTCTCTTCGCGGTCCGCCGCCAGGGCAGGCGCACCCGGCCCCGCCTGCGCGCCCTCGGCGCCCCCGCCCGGGCTCCCCTGCTCCCCCTGCTCCGCCTGCTCCCCAGCCTCGCCTGCCCCCGCGCGCCCCTCCGCGCCTCGCTGCGCCCCGACCCGCGAGGGCGCCCCACTTACCCCGCCGTGCGGCGGCCGGGGCTCGGGCAGGGTGGGTTACATCGGGGTGGGACGCGCGTCTCCGGCCGGCCGGGCCGCCGCTCTCCGGGGATTTCTTTATCTCGCCGCCAAACTCTCGGTGCCTCTCGCTCCTCTCGCTCTCCTCCCCGCACCCCCACCCCTCCTTCTCTCTTGTCTCTCGGCTCTTTTTTCCGGGTTAATTACGTTTCGCATTAAAGCAAAACCCAGCCCCGGATGTGAGTACAATGCTCCGCCGAGCCCGCCGGGGGAGGAGAGGGGTGCCGGGGCGCCGCGGGGTGGGAGGGGGCGCGGCCGGGCGCCGCGGGCTGCGCGGAGGAGGCGGGGGCGGGGCGCCCGGGAGGCTGCCCCGGTGGCGGCGGGCCAGGCGCGGGCCGGGACCCCCTCGCCGGCGTCGGCGGCCGCGCAGGTGGGACCCGGGCCGCCGAGACGGCCGCGCGGAGGAGGCCCGCCTCGGACGCGGGGCCCCGGGCAGCAGGTGTCCGCGGCCGGAAAGGGGCCCGGGGCTGAGGGCATCCTGGAGCGAGGGTGGCGAGCCGGAGCGCGGGCTCCCTCTTGAAGCCCATTTCTGCCTCCCAGAGCCCCACCCAGCGACTTCAGCCGGGCCTCCCTCGGGTCCTGAGCCCTTGGTCTTTCTAGGGCCGCGGGGTGAAAGTTCAGGGTTGGGGTCTGAAGAAGGAGCGATTCTCAGGGGGTGTCGTCAATGTGCCAGAAGAGTCCGCGGGCGCCGGACCTTGTAACGAGGGGCAGAGGGACTTTCTCAGTGTGACGCAAAGACGCCTTGCCTGCGCTCAGGGCAGAGGGTGCGCTGGAAAAAAATGGGAAACAGACGAGCATACATGAAGTAAATAATGCCAAGGGGGACCTAAGAGAATGACTGCGTGCCGGGGCAGCCCCTGCAGGATCTCGTTTGGATACACACAGCAACCGAACGGGTATCCAGCCCGTTCACGATGAAGAAACCGAGACTCAGAGACGTTAAGTAATTTGCCCTGGGTCTCTCAGTCAGTCCACGGCAGGTCTGTCAGGTTCTGGAGCCGGCCTCCCACGTGCGGAGATAATTTAAATATCCATAAAGTCAGCCACAAAACCTCCGAAACAGGGACGCATAGTGGATTCGCCAGTGGGATGGAGGACGGAGAGATGCTGTGTCTGGGGACTCTGATGCAAATGTCTTGAGGCTTTGAGGGACCGGAGGACAAAGGAAGATGCTTGGGGCTCTAGGACAGGGACGGGCTGTGAGAGAGTGATGGAAACGCTGTTCCAAATCCCACTATTGTCGGGGAAAGGCACGCTAAAAAGTCTCCAGGACCGGAGGCAACACCGCTGGGGAGTAGGGGACCGTGAGCACCGAGGGGGGCAGCAGGACGACACGCTGCGTGCAGCACAGACCCCGAAAGCACCAGTGATGAAACCACACAAGTTTCCTCTTCCATTTTGATTGCCAAAGCAAAACTGAGCCACCAGTTCTCTCAGGTGTGAAACTAAGGCTCTTTGCTCTAGAACAATTTGCTTCGAATGAGGAAGGAAAGGGGAACACAAGAAAAAAAAAGTTTCCTTTGAAATAAATACATCAACCTAAGGTTTTTTTCTGCTTATGAAGATGTTTGCGACTCATCAGTTTCAGGCAACAAAACGTCTTAAAGGAGAGTGTTCCCTGGAACCAGATGGACTGGGTTTGAATCCCAGCTCTGCCAATTATTAGCTTTGATCCCTGCACAAAGGACAACATTTTTGTGCCTCGGTTTCTATCTGGGTCGTTATGAAAAGTAAATGAGTTAACATGTGTAGTGTTTAGATTACTGTGGAGCATGAAGTAGGTGTTACATAAATGTGTTTTAATTTTAAAATTAGATTATGGGTTTCATCGTGAAAAGGAGCAAAATTCCACCCGGCTCCAAGCAAATCTGACTGGAACTGACGGTTTCCAGTGTGAGCAATGAGGTAAAAGTCTCAGATTTCATGGTATGGTTCAGATTAAAACCCATAAAAGTCTACTCCCCATGGGGCCCGCCTGAGTCACTCACTCACAGAGCCACAAATATTTCCTGAGCACTACTGTATTGGATGCCTGGGAAGCGAAAGGAGCCAAAGGCCTTGGATCTCATTAGAAGGATACAAGTGTCACTAGAAGGTTGAGGCAGCCTTGTATCCCTCTTGGAAATGCTGTGAAAATAGCACAGAGGATAAGTACAGTCAGCCTCTAGAGGAACAGGACATCTGGAGGGAGAGGTGGAGGGGAGCTTGTATCAGAAAGAAAATGGACTTTGAACTGAGCCTGAGAAAATGGGTACAATTTTTCTGGAGGGGGGGCAAGAACACACTGGGCTAGGAAAAGGGTCATCAGTGCACTTTGGATGATGCTCAGATTTCACTGGGAGCCCCGTTTACAGTCCCATTTGCCCCTGCCCAGGACCTGGACCCAGTTAGACTACAATCTCTGCCTTGATTCCACTCCCCTATCCCCAGACTTCTGGTGTTCCTCAGTGGACTCCCCCATCCCCTCCTGTAGGGGACACCACAAAGCAGGTGTCAGTTGGGCCTGCACCCTGCTGTGTAGCCCCTTTGCTATCTCTTGATCTGGACATTTTGAAAATACTTCCATTACCTGATTTTATGCATTCATTATTTTCAGTGCAATAAATAGCTCTGGTGTCTGAAAATGTAACTGCCTGTGGGGAAAGAAATGTCACCTGGGTGACAGTCAGTTGAGCATCCAGCTGTTGATTTCAGCTCAGGTCATGATCTCAGGGTCATGGGATCAAGTCCTGCATCGGGCTCTTGTTCAGATTCTTTCTCTCCCTCTGCCCTCCTCCCTGTGCTTCCTTGTGAGTGTTCTCTCTCTCTCTCTCTCTCTCTCTCAAATAAATAAATAAATATTTTTTTAAAAGCGGGGAGAGCCTTTCACATCACGTATTTCAGTCCCCTCATTGTGTCTGCAAGATGAGGTTCAATTTTCCTCAAGGTTTTGCAGCTAATTACGGGCAGAGTTGGTTCTAAAAGCCAGGATTGACTTTCCCCAGAATATTCCAGTACTGACTTCCCCAGAATATTCGGGTATTCTAGTTTTGGTATAGGAATCTTTCTATGAAGGTGGAGACTTCTTACCCAGAACCCAAGAATCTAGACAGTAGTCTATAGGTTAGCCATTTATTTGTGTACTTTCTATTTATTTTCAACATTAATGGCTGGGTAACTAGACGGCCTAATAATCTTAGATGGGGAGCCAGTACGTCCTCTGGGCAAATGCATTATTCTCTCTCCTTCAAGATACCCATTGTATAAGGTACCAGACAGCAGTCAGGGCCCATTAGTTCCACTGGGGAAAGTGTGAGACTCAAGAGCTCATTGGCTGATCCTGATTCAGGCCAGTTAATTTCACACAGAGAGAAATTGCTCCAAGGCTATTGCACCTCTAACCGCTAGCTGGTCATTTCATAGTTACTGTCGGTTTCCATAACAAAGTACCCTCCATTTCCAGAAAGATTACTCAAATTACTGTTCTCTTCAGTCCTATTCATTCAACAATTATGTGAACCTATTACCATTTTTCCTCCCACCAGGTATCTTGCATTTACTTATTATCCACGTGCTTGCTAAATGCTAATTGTTGTATGTGGATTATCTCACTTAAGTCTTAACTGGGAGCAAAATACTATTATGTTCTCATAGATAAGATGGCGAAGGAATAGAGACTGAACCTAGATACCAACCAGTGCAACCAGCACAGCCTGATGCCGGAACCTTCCCTCTTAACCACTGACTTTGTGAAGAATACAGAAAGACCTAACACAGGGCTCCTTCCCATCCACATTGTCCATAATTGTCATCATTTAGTATTTCCATTTCATGTCACCTGGTAATTTCATGTCCAAGGATATGTGCTCTACATAGTCGTCTGGAGACATATACAGTATATATGGAGTATATGTGTCTGTGCACATATGCAGTGTATACATATGGAATATATACACACATACTCACTGCGGTGTTGTTCATAACGTTGAAAATTATTTCCGTAAATAAAAATTATACATTTTTACTATGTGCAGAAAGAGTAGAAGACTACATGCCAAACTGTTAACCACAGTTCTCTTAGGGTGAGGAAGGAGGGGTTATAATGTCGTATCTCACTTTCCAGGAGATGTATTTCTGTATGTTTCATTTTTTGCCATAAACATGCCTACATCTGGTTTTCAAAAAACAATAATGGTTGAAATTTTTAATTAAAAAAATTTTAGGCTCTATTAGAAAGCATATTTTAGCCCTCAAGGAGCCATCCTTGAGGCTGGGAGGGAATAAAACATATACAGAAATAACTATCATAAATGCCAGAAACTCATACACACAGATTGATGGACAGCCATACAATTCTGTGGGAATCAAACCAGCTCAGGTTGAGAGGTGCAGGAGAAAATGTGTAAAGGAGATGGCACTTTAGGAGGACCTTTGCAGGAAAGGTAAGATATAGAAGGTGGGGGAGTGGGTGAGAACACACCGCCTCCCAGTGCAAGACCGCATCAAGGAGACAGTGTAGAGGCAGGAACGCATGGGATCCATTTGGGGAAGTATGGCCAGTACAGTTCAGTTGGAGCCCGGGAGAGTAGATGCAGGACTGTGATGGGGAACAAAATAGGAAAGAAAGGTCGCTGGAGGGTCTTCGTTGCTAAGCTAATGACTTGTATTTATTATTTTAGGCTTCAAGAGTCCCTGAAGGTTTTGAGCAAGGAAGTGACACAATTTGTCATGAATAAGCAGTGATTTCATGGTGACGGCCTCGTGACTGGACTCCAGCACCCAGCCGTCAGGATTTGCATCCTGACTGTCACTAATGAGCTGCATAGTCATGGACCAGCTATTTTACTTCTCTGTGTTTCCATAAAACGGGGAAGGTGGTGATAACAGATAACCTACCTCATACCATGGTCTTTGGGATGGAGTGAATTAGTGATTTTCAAGACACATGACAAGTGCTGAGATTGTTAAACTTAAAAAAAAAAAAATAGCATGATACCTTTGGATTGAGATCTTTGCATTTCGTTTTGAAACTTTTATTACAAAGAGCTAACATTACATGGTAAATTATTAACTGTTCCTTCTTTTCCCTCATACAGGTTTAGAGATTATTAATCTCCTTTTACAGGTGGAAGAATTTAGGTTTTAAGGAGAGAGATTCAATCTTGGCCTCACACGGCCAGGCGTGAGAAGAATCCACACGTTCTGAATCCTCATTCAGTGACCCTGGGTGTTGGCTAGCACCCAGGGTCATCTCTTAGCTCAAACTCCTGGAACCTGAAGAATAGGAAAAATGGGGAATGGAAGAAACTGGCAAATTCTCTTTCTCTGGTGAGGGAAATAACAGTAAGGGACAGTAATTAAGGTAAAATCAAAAAAGATAAAACTTTGGAGGAACCTTTAAAAGTCTGTATATAGAATCAAATTTGTAAAATATAAATATATATGTTGGATAATGCCCCCAACCAGAATCATATGCGGAAGACAGAACACTTGGAGATAAGGTTTCTAGGAGGTAATTAAGGTTAAATGAGGTCGTAAGGTGAGGCCCAAATCTGATAAGATTGGTCACTGTATAAGAAGAGGGAGAGCTCTTTACCTCTGTCATGTGCATCAAGGAAAGGCCACACGAATGCCCAGTAAGAAAGTGACCACCTGGGACATCTGGGTGGCTCAGTCCTTAAGTATCTGACTTTGGCTTAGGTCATGATCTGGGGTCCTGGGATCGAGCCCCGCAATGGGCTCCTACCTCAGTGGGGAGCCTGCTTCTCCCTCTCTTATTCTCCCTGCTCTCTCTTGCCGTCTCTCTCTCTCTCGCTGTCAAATACATAAATAAAATCTTAAAAATTTTTTTTTTTTTGTAAGAAGGTGGCCACCTGTATGCAAGCCAGGAGGAGAGCTCTCCCCAGAACCCAACCATGCGGGCAAACTGATTTCAGACTCCAGCTTCCAGAACAGTGAGAAAATACATTTCTGTTGTTTAAGCCATCCAGTCTGTAGTATTTTTTATACACATGTGTACACATACACATATACATGCATTGCATACATACACATGCCAAAAATTATCTCCTAGTAACAAAGTTTGGAAAATATTGCTATACAGCTAAATCTGACACGAATAAACCTCAAAACTGAGTGCACATCCTGTCCCCAGAAATAACAGTCTGCTGGCCAAATGCACCATTACTATTGATTCATGCTGATGGCATTGTTTTTCCGTCAGTTTGAATAAGTGCAGTGCTCCGCTCGGATTCCTGCATCTCCAGCCATGCCCTGGGATTACACGGGAAGGATTGGGCCTGTGGAATCAGAGAGAGAGGAGGAATAGATAGATATCTTAGCTTTGGATCCATGACCACATTTTAGCACTAAGTTAACTTCAGAGTTGCTTAGACTGGTTACATAATTCATTCCTCAGCAATGATCCTATGGGGTGGGGGTGGGGGGCTGCTGTTAGGAAGTTCTTGTGGGTGAATACAAAGTCATTAACTGGAATAAACTCTGTCCAGTTCATTCCAAGAGATGTGTGGTAGTTGGTGAAGTGAGTTCATTTTTATATCAGTGGTTCTTAACCCAAACTGATTATTAGGAAACAACAAAAAAGCACCAAGGATATTTGGACATAGATGTATGTCCTTCCATTATTTTGTTAATAGGAAATATACACACAATACAACGACCAAAAGGGGCAAAAGAGTAAGATTGAACAAGTATTTCTTCCACTTACATTTCCCAAACACTGCTGTTCTCCCCAGAGAGAACCAATGTGTGTGTGTGTGCGTGTTTAATAGTAAAAAAAAAAATCCAGATTTGCAAAGATATACTTAAAAAGTTATTACCTATAACTATCTGAGTTAGGTTTACAGATGATTCTTTAAAATTGTTATGTTTCTGAATTTTCCAAGTATTCCTTAATAGGCTTGTCGTATTTTGTGATTAGAAAAAAAATGTTAATTTTAAAGTAAATAAAAAGATTTTAATTTAAAAGTACCTCAGAGATCTCATAGCTGCTTTGTGATTAAAAAAAAAAAAATAGAACTAACTTTATCCACAGATTGTCAGTCTATTGATATATTTCTCAAAATAATTTAACCAACTTGTTTCCATGCACATAAAATTCCTGCCACTGGAAAAGATATACAGAACCTGATTACCAACTTGAACCCTGACATCTAGTGAAACTCATTATGACTCACTGGAAACAGGTAATTGGCTCAGGAATCTTCTTTCAAATTTCATCATAATTTGTATGATGACTCCACATGTCTATCAAACTATATTAAAAGTAAGTGTAACACTAGACTGGAGAATTAAGCCCAATCCAGGCTAACGCCTTTATTTAGTAATTAAATAATAACGAGCTAAATTTATCCTTACATCTAATCCTTAACGATGCCCTGAATGTTCTAATTGGATAAATAGCCAAATGCACCCTCCAGCATCTGAGGGTCAAAAGATGTCATAGTCCTGGCTTGCTGAAAAGATGTATAGGGATTGTGGCACTGATCTAGAGGTCACCCTTCTGGAAACTTGAATCTCCGGAATGGAATTCCAAACACAGAAGGCAAGAGGGAAGGGGCCACTGAGTAGCCAAAGTCCCTCATTAAGGAGAGCCATTCTTAGCCTTTCTTCCCGCTTCTGATGGAATACCTAATTTCCAAAGGTCCAGTTATGTGGTTTTCTTGTCCTCACGAGATTAGAAACAGTTGGGAAATGGAGATGACACTAGAGATGGAGGAGGGGCGGGATGGAGGAGGACATTATTTATTCCATTCATTCCCATGTCTGTAAGTGGATCAGCCGACAACAAAAGAGGGGAAAGAAAAGAAAAGTTTAAAATTCCCAGAGGTTATATGTGCTCAAGACGATCTTTGTCATTCCTGGCGCTGACCTTGATGGGTGCCTTTATTTTAGTTCCACGTGGTTTTGCTGCTAGGAGTGGTGGCCTGTGCAGAGGAGACCACCTCAGAGCAGCAGTAGGAGAAAATAGGATTCACTTACACTCTTTTACCTTTTTAAAATAATATGTCATGTACATTATGTATCTTTTGTTTAAGAATAAAAATTCTTTAAAAAAACCTCAATGCCATACAAAAGATTTTACAAATAAAAAGTTAGTGAAAATAAAATTGTAGAGCTAAATATATTGAAGACCTGAAACCATAAAACTCCCAGAAGAAAACATAATGGGAAGCTCTTGGCACCACTCTTGGCAATGATGCTTTTAGACTTAACTCCAACTAAAAGCAAAAATGAACAAACGGGACTACATCGAACTAAAAATCTTTTGCACAGAAAAGTAATAAAATGAAATGACAATCTACTGAATGTGAGAACATATTTGCTAATCATGTATTTGATAAAAAGCTAATATCCAAAATATGTGAAGAATATATATATATATATATATATAATGTCATATATATATATAAAATATCATATGTATATAAAATATTGTGTGTGTGTGTGCATAAGCAACTTGGTAGCAAAACCAAAAATCTGATGAAAAATTAGACATTTTTCAAAAAAGACATGCAAATAGCCAAGAGGTATATGAAAATATGCTCAACATTATTCATCAGCAGGGAAATGCACATCAGAACGACAATGAGATGTCACCTCACACCTGTCAGAAGGGTATTATCAAAAACACAAAAGATAACTATTGTTAGTAAGGATGTGGAGCAAAAGGAAGCTTTGTGCACTGTTAGTGGGAATGTAAATTGCAGCAGGCACTATGAAAAATAGTATGGAGATACCTCAAAATATTAAAAATAGAACTACTATACAATCCAGCAATTCCACTTCTGGGTATATAGCCAAAAGAAGCAAAATCACTACTTCAAAGAGATACCCGCATGAGCTATCCCACAAGAAAATGTAATACACACACACACACATGCACACGCAGAATACTGCTCAGCCATAAAAAAGAGGGAAATCTTGACATTTGTGGCAACATGAATGGACCTTGGGGGCATTATGCTAAGTGAAGTAAATCAGACAGAGAAAGATAAATACTGTATGAACTTACTTATACGTGGAATCTAAAACCAAACAAACATAGAAACAGAGAACAGATTAGTGATTCCAGAGGCAGAGTAGGAGGGGTGGGTGGAAAATGAATGAAGGTGGTCAGAAGATACAAACTTCTAACTACAAAACAAATTAGTTCTGGGAATATAATGTATAGCATAGTGACTATAGCTAACAACACTGTATTGTATATTTGAAAGTTGCCAGGAGAATAGATCTTAAAAGTTCTCATCACAGAAAAAAAATTGTAGCTATGTGAGGTGATGGATGTTAACTAAATTTATTGTGGTGACTGTTTGGCAATATATATTGATTTGGTCATTATATTCATCAATTTATTTGATCAAATTTTGTATATTATATGTTTATATATTATATTTACATATTATATATAAATATTACACACATATGTTGTAATATATTATAAATATACATATATTTAATATAAGCATATATATTAAAGTGTACAAGTACGTTGTACACTTTAAATTTTTTATTTTTATTTTTTTAGAGAGAGAGCATGCAGGCACATGCCTACTACAGGGTGTTTGGGGAGGTGCACAGGGAGAAGGGGAGATTCTCAAGCAGACTCCTCGCTGAGCCTGCAGCTCAATGCAGGGCTCCATCCCAGGACCCTGAGATCATGACCTGAGCCAAAATCAAGAGCCAGACAAATGCTTAACCCAAGTGCCCATTGTACACTTTAAACTAATACAGTGTTACATGTCAATTATATCTCAATAAAAATGGAAAAATACAAAAAGATACAAAAGATACAAAAAAATTGTACGCCGTGAGATACCACTACACACCTATCAGAATGGCTAAAATAAAAAATAGCCACAATGTCATATGCTGGTAAGGATGAAGAGAAACTGGATCATGATACATTGCTGGTAGAAATGTAAAATGGTACAGCTCCTCTAGAAAACAGTTCGGCCGTTTCTTTAAAAAGTAAACATGCGACTATCATATGGTCCAGTAATTGCCCTCCTGGGCACTCATCCTAGAGAGAGAAGACGTGAGGGACACCTGGGTGGCTCAGTTAGTTAAGCATCTGCCTTCGGCTCAGGTCATGATCCCAGGGTCCTGGGATCGAGTCCCATGTCAGGCTCCCTGCTCAGCGGGGAGTCTGCTTCTCCCTCTCCCTCTGCCTCTGCCCCCCACTCATGCTCTCACACACACTCTCTCTCTCAAATAAATAAACAAAATCTTTAATTGAAAAAAAAGAAATGAAGACATGATCACACGAAAACCTATACGTGAATGATTATAACCCTTTTATTGATAATAGCCAAAAATGAAACAACCCAGCTGTCCTTCAACTGGTGAATAATTAAACTGTGGTAGATCCCTACCATGGAATACTATTCAGCAAGAAAAGGGACCAAGCTACTGATAGACACAACAACAAGGATGAATATGCAGAAAAGTTTACGAGTGAAAAGAGCCAGTCCCCAAAGTTTACGTGCTGTGTATTGATTCCATTTCTATAACATTCTCAAAGTGAGGACACTATAGAAATGGTGAACCCGTAAATGATTGTCAAGGTTAAGAAGGGTACAGGGTAGGAGGGAATTGGGTGTGGCTATAAAAGGGCAGCTGGGTGGGGAGCGAGGAAATCTTGTGCTGATGGAAATCTTACTGTTGTCAGTGTGAGTGTCAGTATTCTGGTTGTGATAGCGGACTGTGGTTTACAAGACGCCACCACCAGAGGAAACATGATCTCTCTGAACTATTCCTTACAACTGCATGTGAATCCACAGTTATCTCAAAATAAAACATTTAAGCAAGGAGAAAAATGTTAAGCTAAAAAAATATTATGAGAGTCTCGTGCTTAAATAGATACTACCTATTTTTAAAAATCACTTGGGAGGCAGCATATCCCTCTGGACCCTCGCTGAACAAAGCCCACATGCTGGTTAAGCACACTTTCACATATTGTGGCTGTCCGGACTCAATTTGTGGTGAACTAACATTTAGTTTTTAGTTCTGATATGAAAAGCTGGGCTGCATCGCTCTCCTACCTCCACTGCTACAATCCCTAGGACAGAGCTTCCCCCGGGTGCATTTCCTCTGCCATTGGGGCATGCGGTTCCTTCCATCCATTTTTCTGTCTTCCTTAAAAAGCAGGCTTCTGATACTTGGAGGAAGTCCAGAACTTCGCTGGTATTCAAGAGAGTCACTCTCTGATGACAGGGTGCACAGAAGAGTTGGTGAGATCATTTTAATTCGTTACCATAAAATGCTGCTGTGGCTCCCCCGTATTCAGAAGGTGAGAAGCAAGCATTACAGCAAAAGTCTGTTGAACGCAGCTTCTAATTACATGTCACTGAGTACGCCGGGAGTCGAATCATGGCCACTGCAATGGAACTGCGTGTTCTCGAAATAGTTCAGCCATGAGGTCTAGGGGCTGACTTATTTCTGGTTTCTCCAACTTAAGCCCTTGTTCATGACCCTGTAACTACCACCCAGTTAAGAGGAGATGGGCAGCACGGTGAGGGGCACAGAATTTGGACTAGGGCACCTCAGTAGGTAGAACGTTGATAGAATGATGCCTATAATTTTTATTGTGCAAAGTTGTAAAGGACCTAGAAATCTAAGTACTATATTTTGAACAGAAATGCTAGTAAGAGATTGATATGAAGCAGAGATCTGCAAACTTCTCTACACTTACACCCCTAAAAAATGCTGAAGCCCGTGCATCCCTTCACACATTTTAAGACGTCTCTAACTCTTCATCACAGGTTGGACGGCTCACGGAGGATGTAGTCTGCAGATTGTTTTCATCAGATGCTTTAAAATAAAACTGTTATATCACCCTTTTTAATGCATCCAATAGGATCTAAGTACCATAGTAAATTGATACCACTGTTCCTTTTTCAAGACGAACATGAAGTTCTTTAACAGAAATGCTCAATCATTCCTTTCCTCCATGACTATATTTTCCTTCCACTTCCCTTAAAGATTTGTCTCCAAATGTCATATATCTTTATGATATCTTTTATTATTTGAAAAATCTATCATTTGGGGATCTTTTACTGATTAATTTATCATACATTTTGAAACAAACATGCATGTGTAAATTGATTTTATAATTTCAAAACCTATCCTGTGACCAGAAGGTATTAAACCATTTCCTGAGACTAGGACATTATTATAATTATTGGTAACACAATGAATATGTATTTTGTTGATCATTAAACAGAAAATAGTAAAATGTTGGAAATTACCCTCCTAATGAGAATTATCTCTCCTAATGGAGGAGGATGGGTTTTTACAGATATGTATTTGTATATATTTCCATTTACATGTAACTAGTTCAAATATCCATCCATTAATATTACTTACTGCAAGAATGAATAGGTGCGGGGCGCCTGGGTGGCTCAGTGGGTTAAGCCTCTGCTTTCGGCCCAGGTCATGATCTCAGGGTCCTGGGATCGAGCCCTGTGTCAGGCTCTCTGCTCAGCAGGGAGCCTGCTTCCCTCTCTCTCTCTCTTCCTACTTGTGATCACTGTCTGTCAAATAAATAAATAAATCTTTTTTAATTAAAAAAAAGAATGAACAGGTTTAGCACCATTATTATCTTTATTTCTCATTTTTATGAATGTAAGCACTGAGATAACTTGTTTCGCATTACTAGGTAGATGGGGCCAAAAGGAGTTTTGTTATGACAATGTCCATCCAGAGCTGACGAGAAGAAAAGAAACTAGGGACATATTTCTGGGTTTATGGCTTCAGAGGTGCACCTGGAATGACTCAATCACTTACAAATACAAAGCCTATATACAGATTTGTAGCTGGTCCACCTTTGCCGGAGAACTTGAGATTTGTTTTTCAGCAGTGCCAAACTGGCGATGTTATTCAATTCTTTGGACTCCTTCACATTAGAGGTCAGATACCACTTAGAGACCTTCCTTCAGAAATTACAGTGGAGGTTGTGTCTGTGTGGGGCAGAGAGCATGTGGGATCTGTCTGTACTTTCTGCTTCATTTTGCTGTGAACCTAAAACTTGCTCTAAAAAATAAAGTCTATTTTTAAAAAATTACTTTAATGATCTATCCATGGTCGACTCCATTGGGTTTTCCTCCACGTTTTATGGAAAACAAGACATTGGAAACCATCTAATTTGTATCTCACAAATTGGTATCTCAGTCGTAAAAGCTTTTGCTTTCTCAACACAAACACAAATATTTCTAATTGTTCCTTGTCTTGGCCCTAGAGGTTTTTACAATCTAGGACAATGGCTTTCTTTCCTTTTTTGAGAAGGGAGGAAGGGCTGGTGTGCCGGGAGGGTGGGAGCAGAGAAGACCCAGCGTGACACCCCACTCTCATTTTACCTCAGGTGGATCCAGAGGCTGAATCCCTTGAAACCATCTACCCTGTGGGCACCCACCATTTACACACCACTGGAGGGAGGGGACTTACGAACCACTTCTACTGCACCATAAAGTCAGCTTTGGGGGTATTGTTTTGCTTTTTATCTGAAATTCAGATTTAACTGGGTATCCTGTATCTATCCCTTTGGCAACCCTATCCAACCCAAATCATTCTCTTCAGGAAATGGCAAACATGGAGACCCGGCAAGTCTCCACAAAGGCCCTCAACTGGGGAGCAAGTTTCTTTCATTTTTCCCTGTATCTACTTCTCAAACAGAGTTACTGTTTTCTCATCTCTCATCTCGGCGTCCATCTTTCTCTCCCCGGCCCAGCCTCCAACCTTATTTCCATCCTTTGAACCCAAAGCAACAATGTCAGCAGAAACAACAGCAATGACAACAATCATGAAAGCAGGAAAGCTTTTGGAGGAAACCAGGCCAGTGAAATGCATTTGAGAGAAGCAGACAGTGTGTGGGTACAGTGTGGGCAAAACATCTCTGTCCTGTCCTCTCCAAAGCAGAGGCTAAAAACAGGAGGGAGGGAGCAGTCTCTTCTTTCAGGACAGAAACCACATATTTAAAATTTGTGACGGTTCTCCTTTCCAGTCTTGCCCGTGGACACATAATAAAAAATATTATTCGAGTCCGATTGCATTTCCTATACGCTTTGGTGCTCTCCTGAGCTGTTCCTTAGGAAAAATACCAGCAAGCCTTCCCGTTTTTTCTTCCCCCTTCTGTTCCTATTTACTACCACTGCCTTCTCACCCTCCCCTCTCATCTCCCAAGCACCAAAAATAATTTGAATTTCAAACTTTTTTTTTTCTTGGCCTTCCTGTGGGTGTGGGAGGACCTCCTTTGGGAATTGTTCTGGATCTAGTCGGCTCCATCTGTAATTTGGCAAAATCTCTGTCTGTACCCTGCCCCCACTTCCTTTTCTTGATACATGGGAGTCCGGGTGTCCCCCACCCCACAAAGACCCTCCTCAATCTAATCCTTAGGGAACCAAATGAGAGGACCCCCCCCAGGGAGGCCCAGTGGGTCTGCAGCCTTCACTTACCCGGCCCCTGGTTTTGGAAGGGCAAGATCTCTCTGCACAAAGGAGCCAGCTTCTCACCAGCCAGAGGAAGCCACCTCCTGCAGGCCTACGGCTCCAAAGGACAAGGTAACTTCCAGGAGGAAGGCAAGATCTGTGCTTTTCGGTTCAGGAGACCCAAGGCAAGTTCCTGTTTCAAAGACAGAGTTTAAAAAACTGATTAAGTTCAGAGTTTTGTGTGTGTGCATGTGTGTGTGTCTCCCCAATTCACCCACGTGATCCCCTTGATTTTCCTCTGGGGGACAGCTGAGCTGCCTTTTCAAAAAATCTCTCTGGACCTCCCCCCCACCCCCGCCACCTTCCCCATCCGCTGTCATCATGGCCATTCCTGAGCTAGTGTCTCAATACTCTGGTGAATGTTTGTTACTGACAAAAAAAGAAAAGGGAAAAAAAATGAGAGAAAGAAAAAGGACTTCACATCTAAGAATTTCCTGTGGTTTGGACAGTTTTAGTTCAAGGCTTTCATGATTTTTTTCCCCTCACTTTTTCCATGCTGAAGACAGGGCTCAGAAATACAGCTGATGACCTGTAGAACTTGTTTTCTTTCTTAGGTCCTATAGGAGACACTCTCCTTGGAAGAGTTGGAAGTTGAAAGGGAGTTGGAAGGGAGCAGTAAAATAGTTAATGCCCGAGGCTGAAGACCCAATTAGGTGCAGGCAGATCTTTGGTGCTCTCCAGAGCCGCTGGGAGGGTGTGCCCCTGGTTGCCTGGCCAAGAGGCACCAAAGACAGGTTTCACATCTCTGTCTTCATAGTTACTTGTATATTCCTCTATTTTGGCAATTTCCTTAGCGTAAAATAGGTATAATAATGCCTAACACACAATGATAGTGTGAGGAATTAATAAAATGAGGGTGTCTAGTACAGTACCTGACATACGGTATTAATGAGAATTAATGTTTGTTGAGCATGAAGTGCACTTATCACATTCTATTCTGTTCATTCACTTATTTGTCTTATCACCAGACTCCGAATGTCTTTCTCCTTCTTACATCCCCTCTACCTATGAGAGTGCCTGTAATATAGCAGACACTCAATACATATTTTCTAATGAATCCATCAAGTAATTAATACCTGTTCCAACCCTCACCCTGGCCCCATTTTGTCTTGCTGGTCAAGCGCATACTCTTTGCCCTCTCCTATGTTTCCTGGACAAGGTTCTGGAACTCAAGATATGAACAAAAAATTGCCACACTTGCAATGGATCAAATGATAACAGTCCATTTCCTAGAAATACCAAAGGGAATTTTCTCAGCCACCACACTGAAGGGAAGAGATTCAGGAGCACAGATTCTGTGGGATATTATTATTTCGAAATCCACTGCAGGAAAATGATGTGTTCAAATGAAAGCCTGAGTCCAGGGTGCTATTTATAGTCAAAGTATTTCAAAGAGCAGAAAACAGCAGACTCCCCAAGGCCCTTCAAAGAGGGAAGAACAGCATTCTGAAGGAAATAGAGGAGAGAAGGAAGGCAGAGAGGGAGAGAGGGAGGAAAAGTGGAAAGGGAGAGAGAGGAGGGAAGGAGAGAAGAAAGAGAAAATGGGACGGGGGAGAGGGAGGAAAGCTAGAAGAGTGGATTTCACAGCAGACACATGGAAATCACAGTTACGCATGGTCTACCGAACACAGAATTTTATTAAACCCTCACTAAAATGACAATAAATGGAGGAAAGGAACATAAAGGTTCAAGCACAAAAAGAACGGGGAAGTATCAACAACCAAATATAAATTTTAAGACCTTAAGAATCACAAAAGCTGTGAGAAGTAGAGACTAAGCTACCCTACCAGAAAAACCTAGACTTGCAGGAGTTGGAAGCCAACAGAAAATCAGCTCTGTGGCCATCTCCAAGCCCCAGACAGGCCGAGGGCTTCGAGGATCAGGAACCTCTGAAAAGGGTGGCAGGGCAGGTGTTGGTTTGGGTGGGGCAGAAAACAGGAAGATTGGTTGAAAGTTTGTGTGAGGAGGAAGAAGACTGAGAAGTTCAACAAGACAGACTCACGGCTTAGGAGCTAGGATCCACTGAGGACAGAAATAAATTTACTAACGAGGGGCAGATTCATTGAAACTTGTATTTTGAAGGGTAATGCCACCACTTGTGCCCCAACTCCCTTATCCAACTTGGCTGGAGGAATGCTGGAAAAGGCTTACACCTCCCCAGTTCCCACCCTCCCACCACAAGGCAGGAGTGTGGGGGAGTAATCTCATCGGGAAACTGTCCATCTCAAGAGAAAAACTCTACAGAATCTGTTATTTTTCTCACAGTGCAATAGCTTTGGTACAGCCCACCTGTCCTCAAACCTCCCACATATGCTCAACACTTTCAGATAGATTTTTAGTGCCTCACTTATAACTGTAAACCAACCATCAAGGACCATCAAATGTTTGAGGGAATCCTCCAACATCAAAGATAGACCTAGGATAGACCAAAACAACAAATGAGGAAAAACGGGGGGAAACTTGGAAGAAACAGAGATAATGCAGGGAGAGAGGGAAAAAATACATACTTTCATATTGAAGTAAAAAGAGATACTATGTTCTCTGATGCTTTTTAAAGAAAGAGAGAGAGAGCCCATCCAGAGAACAGAAAGACTCATGGAGTTAACAAATATGAAAGGAAAAATATTCAATAGGAGAGTTGAAAAATAAATTGAGGAAATCTACCAGAAAGTAAAACAGAAAGACAAAAAAAAAAAAAAAAGAAAATTAGGAAGTATGAAAGATGAAAACAATTAGATACAAATACAAGAGGTTAATAGCTTCTTAATAAGAGTTGCAAAAGAGGGACACCTGGGTGGCTCAGTGGGCTAAAGCCTCAGGTCATGATCTCAGGGTCCTGGGATCAAGCCCCGCATTGGGCTCTCTGCTTGGCAAGGAGCCTGCTTCCTCCTCTCTCTCTCTCTCTGCCTGCCTCTTTCCCTACTTCTGATCTCTGTCTGTCAAATAAATAAATAAAATCATTTTTTAAAAAAGAGTTGCAAAAGAAAAAAAAAACAGAGAAATTAATTCATAATAGAATCCCAGAACTGAGGTACATTTGTTTCCAAATTATAAGGGCCAATGGGTACTCAACAAAGTGAATGAAAACATCACAGTGAAATTCCAGAACTTCAGGGATAAAGAGAAGATCCTAAAAGCTTTCAGAGACAAAGAAGCAGGTCATACTCAGAAAAGTCAAGGAATCAGAATGGCACCAGACTTCTGAACAGGAGTACTGGACAGTAATGGACGAAGACATCAAGGCCTTTAAAAGGCCTTGAAAAATGAAAAATGATTTATAACTGTGACCCTTATATTCAACCAAAGTAAAACTAAACATGAAGGTAGAATAAAGGTATTTTTCAGGCATACGTTGTCTAAACAATTCACTTCCCATTCACCCATTCTCTAGAAAATACAAACCAGATTCCTGAAAAATAGAGGCCTAACATATGAGGGAGGTAGAGGGAATTTTCAGGATGAAGATGAAGAAAAGTTTCAGGATCGTTGCTGTGCCTCAATCCCAAGGAAAAAGCAGTCTCTATCAGAGCTGGCAGACAGAGAAATACAGGATTGCTGGATATGGAGACATCCAAATTAAAAAAAGAAAGAAACTGGGAGATCACCTGTTGTGCTTGAATGTCTTAGAAAGAATTTTATAATTCTATGAGAAAGTGGGAAGAAGAATTAATGACAGATACATAGGAAACCAATTAAACAACAATAAAAAGGTCATTATTAATGCCAGGAAAAACTAAAAGTTACACAGGAAAGAAAAAGTAATCACAATGTACTACACGACTCTTCTCTGAACAAAGTTTACATAAATACTAATGTGAACATTAATATTGATTTGATTAAAAACTGTTACGTAGGGGCACCTGGGTGGCTCAGTGGGTTAAGCCGCTGCCTTCGGCTCAGGTCATGATCTCGGGGTCCTGGGATCGAGTCCCGTATCGGGCTCTCTGCTCAGCGGGGAGCCTGCCTCCTCCTCTCTCTGCCTGCTCTCTGCCTACTTGTGATCTCTCTCTGTCAAATAAATAAATAAAATCTTTAAAAAAAAAAAAAACTGTTACGTAACTAGAAAGGGGAGGAGTAAGAGAGCTAAAATCTGATATTCCATAGTAAGATGTCCACAGAAAGAAAAATCAAGAACTCGCCCATAAGAATGATCTATGAAACTAAGATGGTAAAGAGCATGAGAAACTTCTAGGCTAAAAGTCTAAGTGATTGCCTCTCAGGTAAGGGCAGCAAGTAAAGCAAGGCACTATTTTTTATTATAAGCCTTGTAGTACTATTTGATTTTTTAAATGGTGGCAACTTTTATTTCCTGAAAATTGAGGAAACAGGCATTCTGAGTTCTGGTCCTAATTCCCTCCCATACTATGGGATCTCTGTTTCCTGTATGTCAAACAAGGGGCTGATGACCTCTGTCTTTTCCTCTCCCATAATGGGGGCAGAAATCAGAGCCCCGTCAGTAGACTCTCCCCAAACACTCTCATCCTCTGAACTCCTGACATTTGATGTCCCTCTCTTTTCCACAATAATTATATTTACTTACCCGGTAAACCAGAGATTCTGGAGCATCTTTATGCAGCTTGGAGAAGTTTCTACTACATTTTCTTTCATATCAGATGATCGTCAGATGCAAAGATTAAGGGCAGTATTGGGAAATCTGGTCTCTCTTGTTTGATGACATCATGTCCAGCTCTCCGACACAGTCCTTGTATCCTAAATCTGATCAAGCATTTTTGGCCTTTCTCCCCAAACCAGTTGAAAACTTTCAGATGGTAAGGACCATAATTAATGGGTTTTCTGTTTGTTTGGTTGGTTGGTTGGGGTTTGTTTTCTCTTTTTTGTTTTCGCATTCCACATTGAGCATGATACTGGTTTGATAACTATCTGCTGAGCAAGCAGAGGGGGGTCTGCCCTGTCTTGGCGAGAGGTCCTGCAGTGCACGTGACTGGAAAGGGGACCCATTTATTTGAAAAGAGTATAAAAACAGCAGGATGACGGTGGGGGATTCTGGTCTAAGAGCCTGAGATGCTGCTTGAGTGGCTTTCTGTACCAACTCTGTTTCTATTTTCTGCGGGATGTTTTGTCCAGTTCTTGGATGCATCACTGGGTTAGGAACTAGAAAACACCAAGACTTTAGCTATACTTGGCCACTAATACACTGGGTGACCTTGAGAAAGTCGGATGCGGTCATTTGGCCTCATTTCTGCCCGCGTAGGATGAAAGGACTTGGACCAGATGCTGCAGGCCCTTCTGGGCCTGACGCTGTAGGAACCAAGACTGTTTCCAAGTGGGTAGACACGGGGATGGGACTGCTGGGGACCCCGTGCTGCCCTGCGGGAAGAGGACGGCCTGAATGGCAATGGCATTGTGGAATGGGGTGGGGGGGCGGGCAACAGGCAGCACCAGGTGGCAGAGGGCTGAGCCAGGCAGCAGATGTGAAAAGGGAAGTGAAATAATGTGCGAGCGAACTGCAGGTGGGATTATTCATGAGGAAAAGAGCACCTCCACCCGCTTCACTTCAGGTGACCCCGGGAAGAAGGCGCCTTTGGCCTGCACGGTCTGTGCCCACGGTGACGCTCAGTAATTCCAGAACATTGTGAGGATACTATTTCCATCAGAGTCGCTGATTTTGTAGAGGCTTGGTGGTAACCACGTGGGGAAGAAAGCCAGTGAGCGTTTGGGGTGAGGGTTGGGAGGGGCTGAGGTGGGGGGCAGGGAAATCTGGGAAGCAGTCGTGCAAACACACGTCATAGAGGACGGGCGACAGTGCTGTGTCTGCCCCCTGCACTCGCACACGACTTACGGTTGGGAAGGCCCCTCCCCACGCCACGGCTCTTCTCAGAAATGCCCAACTCCGGTTTCAGAGGGGGGCATCTCCATGTTCTTCGGCAGCTCTGCCCTCCCGGTGTAGTCATTTGGTTGCCGATGGATACTTCCTCTCACTTGAACCCACCACGGTGTCTCCCTCACCTGGCTCAGTTGATAAATCTGGGACGCACGTCGGGCCCATCAGTCAACTGAATGGGGATATTTCAGATCACAGCTGCGTGAGAAAAATCCAGATCCTTTTGTGTGTGTTAAAGCTTGGTGTGAGCCAGAGTATGGCTGGTGGAGAGAGTTGTTCTGAGAGAATGAAGCTCTTGGGAAGGAAAAAAACAAAATAGTAAGAGTTCTAGGAGCTACTGAGCAAGTGGTTCCCTACAGCCCTAGGGGTAGCTGACATCTGAAAAAGTAAAAGCTCCATTTGAGGTAAAACCCTCCTCTCACGGAGTTACCCCTTTCCCTTAAGGTACATTGAGTTGTTTCTGTTGCTTGGAACCAAGAGTCCCACCTAACACTCCAAATCTAGTTGAATATTTAAAAATCCATACTTTCTCCTGTACTGGACTACGGCAGTTTTTAATTTTAAATATGTTCCTAGAATTAGTAAGAACTCACGATCTGAAATACAATTTCTACCAAATTTTGGAGCCAATCAAATAATTTTGCTTAAAAATAAATCAATGTTGGGGCACCTGGGTGGCTCAGTCGATTAAGCGTCTGCCTTCAGCTCAGGTCATGGTCTCAGGGTCTGGGATGGAGCCTGGAGTCAGGCTCCCTGCTCAGTGGGGAGTCTGCTTCTCCCTCTCGCTCTTCCCCTTGGTGTTTATATTCTCTCGGCTTTCTCTCTCTCCCTCACTAAAATAAAAATAATTATGTTTGACTTTTCCGAACATTTGATCTGGAGTCTTCAACAGTGAAACTTCCAGCAGTAGACTAACGCAGTCTGGCAAAAGTATGACATGTGAAACAAGGCCATTGTCTTGCTGTCTATTTGACATAGTCAAGTTTTTCAAGTTCATTCTTCAAAATGAACATCTGACCTTAAATGCTTTTGATATGGCTGCTGTTTCTTTAGCCAAGCCTACCAGATACACCTGGGTTGTTGCCCATGGTGGGCACTGCGAAAAGACCACAGGGCTCTCATCACCTACACTGGAATCTCCAAGGTGTCTCAGCACAGAGTTCCAAGCGTCTCCGTGAGCTGACCGGAGGTGGCGAAAGAATGAAAACTCCCTGCCCTTCCTGAGCTAGAAAGTATAAATACCAGCTTGCATTAAGGTCCTCGATAGAATCCATTCATGCACTTACGATTTCACTCAGAAAAGTGCCTTTTCTAGGTGCTCAGGACACAGTGGTGAAGAAAACGGAGACTTTTTTGTAGAGCTTATACAAACAAGGAACGAGTGACCTAAGTGTGGCGAGCACTAGGAGTAAAGTGGAACGAAGGAGCAGAGAGTAAGGAAGATCGAGGAACACTCAAAATAGAGGAGGTGACCTTTGAGCAGAGATCTGAGTGAGGTTGAGGAGTGAGCCATGAGAGATGTGGGGGAGGAGGGTTCCCGGTAAAGGGAACACAAGTCAGAGGCCCTGTGCAGCTCCGAGTTCTGCTTGTTCAAGGACGAGCAAGAAAGCCATTGCTGCTGGAGCCGAGTGTACGGGGGAACGTGGAGGAGACAAGGTTGGGAAGATCATATGAGGACATGGTCGCGTATTATGACCAGGAGCATGGCACATCTGAAACAGTGAGCAGTTCACACTTGAGACAATGAGTTGACATGAAGAGTCTGTTTCTTCTGCTTATTTTGTCTTTTTTCAGTCATTTTCAGGAGTATAATTGGGTCCCATGGTAACTAGTCCCTTCTCCCACCTCTGCCCCTAGCCCCCTTACTTCCCCTCCCCCACAAGACTCTTATTTCTCCCTGTGCCTCCTTATCCCCTTTGCTTTGGCCATGCAATGTGACTTCTGGATCCCCTGAAAGCGTTTGCTATTTTACCACCGTGTCTTTACTCATGATCCGTCTCTCCTGAGCACAGTGCTTCTTATCACATCATCTACTCGTCTCTCAAGACAAACATCAAACGTCACCTCAACTGTGCAATCTTTCCTGATCACCGCCTCCAAACAGAATGGACCATTCCCTCCCGTGGGTCCTCAGAGTGCCCTGGGCAAACTTCTAGCATAAGCCGTTTATCACTTAATGGCACTTCTTCGTTTGTCTGCTTCTTTCCCTGTTTACATGTGAGCCTCTTTTACTCATATTTATTTCCTACCGCTTAGCATAGATCTTGGAATACTTTATTGTATAAAGAGAATGAGTTTCCCTCTGTTGTGCATATTTAAATTACACACGATAGTTCTGCCAAAGTAGTAGGAGCCCAGATGCTTACAGTCACACACATACAGTAAGAATGTTAATGAAAATGTCAGATGAGACTTAGAGCAGATCTACCTGACTTTGAGCTATTCGTGCTCCTGCCATCAGCTGCATCCCAAGGTTGATTCTCATAGGGAAGGATGGAGCTGGGAAAGAGTTTGAACAGGCACAAGTATCTAGGGAGTGCAGGCTGTTTTGAAACCTGTTTCTGTGTCAGGCATCTCTCGGCATACTGCCGTGGCCACATCATCTGACAGGTCTGCAGCTCTCACTAAGTAACAGTTGGCACAAGGGACCCATTAGCTGGTGGGCATGGGACTGTTGGAGATTGAGCTCCTCGTTCTATAGCTCCCTGCGACATGATCAGCACCGTAGAGTGAACGCTGGGGAAAATAAAAAGCAAATAACTCAGTCCCTATGTTTGGGGAAGGGAGAGCATGATTCTATCTATAGAAGGCATTAACTGATATTTGTCAATTGATGTGTTAATATGTGAGACATAGCTAGCACGTTACAGAGGACCGTATCATCAAGAGCTGGATGGCATGTTCCAGACGGTCCTTGTTATGGATCTTTTCCAGGGTCTCTTGACCTTGAGTTTGAAGGCCAATATGTGGCTTCTATCAGCTTGTCTGCCTCTCATGCCCTGGGCCATATGCAGTGGAACGTAAAGAGAATCCAGAAATGCCTTTGCCAGGTGCTCCAAGTAGTTTCTCTGCTGCTTATTCCAAGTGCCTGCCGTGTCCTAAGAACACATTTGGAACGTGTGCCTGCCCTCCCTCTGCATCTCAGAGGAAGGTGACTCGAAACTGACCTGGAAGAGTGAAGGGGTGGCAGGTTTGCCGAGCCCTGGGAAATACATATGGGACGATCGTGGTCTGAGCCTGCCGCCGTCCAGGGTTGGAAGAACTGTTGTCACCAGTTACTTTTTTATGAGTTCTCATTGAAAAAAGTCACAACTGGACACCAAAGGCAAGTGTGCTCCTGGTGAAGAAGACCAATGGCAGTAAATTCTGCTGCTCCCAGACACCTCCCGCTGCAGCAGCTGACCCAGCCGCTTTGCCAAGAAGACGTCGTTGCCTGAGACGGGCTCCCAAATAGCCTTCCTTAGGAGAGAGCAGCAGGTGGCAGCTCGGATGAGATGTAACCATTACCAGTTCCTGAAGCAAGATTTGAAACCCTGAACTACAAATGCTGACAGTTTATCCTTCCATAAATCCTAACTGTGCTGACTTCATTTGGTCTCAAGCAGCCAGCTACATGCAGCTCCTAGGGGGAGCAGTAGAGTTAGTATATGTCCTCACATAACGGTACAAAGTTTCAGTTGACTTTTAATTTTTTTTTTTTAAGCCTTTGCTGCCTTAACTTCCTGAGTCAGGGGTTGAATTTGATACATACAGTATGGTGTCTTTGGAGCAAGGGCCCAGGGCAGTTCATTGCACCTAAAAAACTGATACTAAATATTGCTTAACGGACATACTGCGTTTTAGCTTTTTAGATCCCAGCAAGACATTTTGTATTGATTAAATATCACCTAACATTGAGTTCATATTCACAGAGCTCCATTGCACACAAAAAGTCCTTCATAGCTATTGTTAGCTAGCTTTTAACCTCTGAACCTCTGAGGACAGAGTTTTTTTGTATTCCCATTTGCTGGGAAGCTTCTTTAATTGAAACTTAATTGCTGGGAATCTTCTTTAATATTTACCAATATTAATATTAACATTAAATTTATATGCTTAAATTATATATAATAATATAATAGGATTAATATGGTAATATTTAATATTAATCTTTCGTTAATATTATTAACATTTATTTTCTGCCGAGGTAGAACCTGTGCCCTTGGAGGGAGAACTGAGGTCTCTACCTCTCCTCTGTGGATAGGAACTGGCACAATGTGCCAGACCTCTTGTGCGCCCAATGCGACATTCCGTCTCCAAGCAGGTTCCAAGGGAAGTGTGGGCAAGGGCACGTGGTGTTCCAAATCTGTCCTCTGAGCATCAGCTGTAAACACTCACTCTAGAACAAAGAACCTAAAGCTCGGTTTTAAAAAAGTAAAGCAAAAACGTCAATAGCATTTGATGTCAATAAAATGTGTGACCACATCCTAATGAGCTCACTCGTTTTTTGACGAGCTGTTCATATTAACCACACTGCCCTGTGTAGCTTGGGTCTCTGCCTTCTGTCATAAGTTCAGCTGCAGTCTGTCTTTAGGTAAGTCACTCAAAAGGTTCCCTTAAAAGGAACCCAAAGATTCATTCACCGAAGACAGAATTAGACACACCTGGTGTAAAAATCACGTACCCCCCAATTCAGCTTTTGAGAGTTAGCAGCTCGCCACCCCCTCGTCCATATGTACCAGTTTTAGCGTGCCTGTTCGCCCGATGATTCATCCAAGCTGCTCTGGAAGTCGGCTCTGCTGGTGACAGTAAGGCTGATCCGCTCTCTGCCCTCCCCTCTAGCTGGTGAACACGCCCCATATCATCTGGGCCACTGCTACCAGCACACTGGGGCCTTCTTAATTTAGGTGCAGGCGGCTGAGGCAACAGGCTCCCACACGGAGCTTTCCATCTCTCCATCACTCCCCCCACCCGATGTTTCCATCTGCCACCAGAAGTGCGCGAGCCCTCCAAGAGGGTAAGGACCCAAGGATCCCTCACAGTCCTCCGGACCCTCAGCACCTCGACAAATGATCTTGCTCCTTGGCTGCTTCGCCCAGGAGCCTCGACGCTAACCCATTTCCCAGCTCTGTCGGCGGAGTCTTGCTCTCACTTTCTGCTTCTCAGAGATTCTCCACGGCGAAGGTGCCAAAAACTCATCTCCTTTGAACTTTCGGTAATTCTGATGCTGATTATATTAACAGAGACTCCAAAACTTCTGGTAGTTCCAGATCTTGGGGTTCTTTTTCTGATGTTTGGGGGACAGATCTGTGTTCAGAGGCTCAGGCTACGCACCCTGAAGCCAAGAATCCTTTGTGGGAATCGCCTTTCTCCTCTCCCTGCTCCACTCTATAGATTCTCACATTCTGGAGCAAAGCCAGGCTTTTTGCTTTTTTTTTTTTTTTTTAACTGTAGATTTTCAAGCTAGCCCTAGCAGGTTTCCAGCTCTCTCTCCCTCCTCCCTCTTCTTGCGTTCCCCTCCTGGCCCCCATTCAATGACTAAAGCTCTCCAGGAGTATTTCTGGACCAGGATATCTACTGTGACCTTGTGATTGCACTAAGCCTCTGGTTGAGGCTGCTCTGCTCTGAGAATCACAAGGATGATTGTGGGTGGGAGTGGGGAGGAGGACAGTGCACCCTCCAGGAGTGCTGTTTATTTCTAGAACAGGCCTTTCCCTTTCCCACCTTGAGTTCTCTGCTAATCCAGCAATCCCCATATCCTCAAAGACTCCCTTCGGAAGGTAGGGGATGGGGGACCGGTGCTGCCAAGGTCAAGACCAGAGTTCTTATAAGTCAGCACCAAAGGTCTGCCCCCACCCCCCACTGCCACCTCCATGGGACAAACCCGAGGAGGCCCCAGTTCCTAGGAATGGTTGACCACCGAGCATTGTAACTTCCGCACAGCCCAGAGGGGCAGCCGGCTTCTCCTGCCGGGGCCACCTGACTCAGCAGCCCTGGGGAGCATGAGTCAAAATTCCCGGGAAAGTCTGGCCTCATTCTGGGGCTGTTTGAGGGCTGGTAGGCCTGGCAATCCCTTTGGGGTCTTTGAGGAGCAGCCTGGGAAGTTGCTGTTGGAGTAAGAGCGACGAAGGACAAAAGGGGACTGACTTGGCTTGTCTTGTGGGATGGAATCGCTCCCATCTGGATTAAGGGGAAAGAAGAAAACCAGGACTCTGGGGAAAGAGTGAGAATGAAGGCCACCTGAGTAAACGGACAAGACCAACCTCGCCTCACCCCCATTTAACACATGACTTTATGCTCCTGTGGGTGACCGATGGTTCAAGTTCCAACTCAAGTGGACAGTAAGTCACCCTGGGGGCAGGAACCGGAAGGCACAGAGCTGAGTGCAAAACTCGTGCTCAGTAAACCTCAGGGGACCTTACACAGATTCCTATTATGTGACTGTTACCAGCACTAGGAAAAGTTTTTGGAAGATGAGGAGGAAGAGGGGGAGGATGGCAAAATTCTACAGCGGGCAGGAAAACTGCGCCTTTTCTATTCACTCTTCCCTCTGCCCGGAGAGTACAGGGCACATAGTAATTTGTAAAACCATTTGCTATTTTTTTATTAAATAAATCATGATTATCATAGTTCCATATTTGTCACCTAGAACATGTAACCTGTTTGGCAGTGATCTGACCTGGGCCTTGAGCTTTTCTCTCTCTCTTAAAAAACCAAGAAGAGGATTTGCCGAGCTTGGTGGTCTGGTCTCCCGTGCAGCCCCTTGAAGTGCGTGCTACCGTGGGGTAGTGGTTTTCCCGAGTTGGTCTTGCCTGAGGGCCATCTGGAGAGCTCATGATGACCTGGAAGCTGAGCCCTGGGGTCTTTGAGTCAGTGGCTAGGGGATGGGGCTCAAGAAGGCAGGTTCTGCTGCTCTCCTGTGATGGTGCTGCCATAGAGGGACCCCACTTTGAGAACCACTGCCATCAGGGTGTGTTCAAAGTGTCTCAGGTTTTCTCACCTGGCACTTGAGGATTCAAGAACAGCCCTGGGAGTCTGTGGCGAGAACGGTGGAGAGGCCCTCTATAGGATTCTCAGAGGGATCGCTGTGCCCTCTCTGCCCAGGATCTGCCTTCTCTAGAATGTGGAAATTGACAAAGTGGGACAAAGGTTGACGAGCAACCGTTTGGGGATTCCAATCTAATTTGCCTCCAGGCTCACCTCTGCACCAAACTGTTCTCGTCCAGCCCAGGTAACTTTTCTAAATCAGAAATCTGATCATCTCCGTCTCTCCTGACTTGAAAGACTTCCATGGTTCCTTAATTCCTCCAGCATGAGGTCCACACTTCAGGGTGCCTTAGCCTGGTTGGCAAACCTGTCATGGTTTGAGCCCTGCCTATCTCTTCCACTTGGTGTGCAGCCTCTCCCCAACTACCATGGTTCCTAGAGATGAGCTCTCTCACCCCGTACCTCTGCACAAGATTTTCCCGGTGCCCTCTCTGCTGCGTCCTCCCCGAAGGGCTCTCCCCTACTCCGCCTCCAAGCGAAGCATGCCCCTCCACCCCTCCTCCCTGCTCTTCCCTCCTGAGTAGGCACCCCTCCTTCAGAGCCCTCATCGCCAGAGCAGTTGTCCTAGAGCTTTGCTCTCTGACTTGTCCGGCCCGGTTATGGAGGGCCTAAGACTGGCCTTTCGAATCCCCAACATGGAGCATTCTATTCTGGGTGGCAGAAGGAGCTCGGAGAAGGTTTGTTGAATGAATGCAACTGGCCAAGGACTCAGCACTAACAGACCGTACACGGGAGCAGTAGTTACTTTAACCATGGGCACTTTTTGATACAATGTGGGGGCTGGGATGGAGGGGCACATGTTGCAGGTAAAGATAAGGGGAGGGAATGAAGATGGGGGCGGGGGGCGTAATTAGCAGCGTTGCCCTTAAATTATCCACAGTAAAATACACTCCACCAGCCTTTTATTTTTTCCCAATGCGCGGTGACAAAGGTGTGTTCAGAGGCAAGCAAAACAAGCTTTAGAGGTAGCATTGCAGGCAGAGGGGGAGGAAGTTGGAGGTTTTGTGGAAGGGGAAGTAAGAGCCTCCTGAAAGTATAGCGTCTGTAAGAGGGGCCTAGCCGCCCTGGCCCTTACCTGCTCCCACCCCAGCTCCCCCTGCTCTCAGGACCGGGGGCAGCCTCTTTCTCCTTCCCTTTAGATTTGATGGCCGTAGATGGTAAGGAGTGCCCAGAGCCTGAGGACATCTGGCTTCTCTCCGTGCACTTAGTGTATCAATCAACTTCATTTCTGAAGCTATTTTTATACTTATGAGGTTGACTTCGATAGCACAGGATCGAGTTTAGGGAATCAGGAAACCTGGTTCCTCTTTCTCCTCCAGTGACCGGCTAGCTGCCTGCAGTTGGACTGTTGTATTTCCGCTTCCTCCCCTGCCAGGGGGTGCTTGCTGGGAGTGCCCACTCGGGTTTATTTATGACCCTCTCAAGCTGACCACAGAGCTGTTTTCCATTCCTGAGATTGTGCCTTCGAAAACTTGGACCCATTTTCTAAGTTCTTCCAGTGATATTACTCTTTGTGAACTCCAAGAGCCAAGAAAGTATGATAAACAAAAGCAACCCCAGAGGGAGTTTCTCAAGTTCCAAATGTTTGATCTCCAAATCTGGCTGAATTTATCAGCTGAAACCACCATTGACAGAATATTTCTGGCTGACCTTTCTGCCCTCTGCACCAGCCACCCCCATTCTGAATGATGAGCTTCTCAGCCCTTCTATTAGCCTCTGCACAGATACCTCCCCTGGGATAAGAGCCTGTGTTCTTCCTGGAACCAATTTAAACCCAACCGAGACTTTAAAAAATACATTTAATAGTTGGAGAGGCTCCCTCTCCTTTTAGCTTCTGAGCTCATTCCCTCTGGGAACCAAGTGACATTTAGATTCCGGTGTGTAAGTTGTTTTTTCTTTAGATTTGTTATTGTGTAAACATTCCTCTGCAAATTATTTTCACATTGTAAGGCGACTTCTTTCAAGTGTCCAGTCAGACCGAGTCCTACTCTGTTCCCCTCACTACCCTCAACTTGACTCTCTCTCACTCACCAACTTCCCCATTTCTCAGCCACTCAAATTCAAACTAATTCTGCTCCTTGTTAAAATATTTCCCCAACTTTCTGGAATTTCCATTTCTCAAGGTTATCTCCCCTGGGCTGCCGCCAAAGCGAGGCCCACTAAGATGAGAGTGAAGGCAGCGCGGGTCAGGAAGGGCGAGCCATCATTGCTCCATCCAGGCGCAGTCAGCGGGAGAGCCAGAGCTGTCCTGAGAAGGGGACTCAGGACCAACAAGACAGGCTTAGGGTGAAGGCAGAGCATTAGCGCCAAGACCAAGCAAACAGAGGGCTGGAGGGGGGGGGGGCAGCTGTCTAAATGTGACCCTTGCAGCAGGCTGGCGGTCACAGACAGAAAAGCAGGCAAATTACACCTCCTTCTACTGAGAACCCAACTCTCGTGACAGGCCCACAAGAGTAACTTCTCCACACGTCTTTCCTTCTAACGTTGCCGTCGAAAGCTTTGTCTAATTCCCTTGTACCCACTCTTCATCTCTCAGTTTTAAAATGTGTCCCCTTACCAGGGCTGTATGCACAGCCACATGGGCTGGTCACGACTCTGGAGACTGCCGTTCACAGAAACTACAATATCATCTTCAAAAGCACAAGCCACTTAACTTAGAGACATCTTTTATTTTTCCTCTGTTCGGTAAGAAAGGGAAAGTGGTTTCGTGGAAGGATACCTCAGTAGTGGTACCTCTGCCGCAGGTTACTGTGTGGCCTTGGGCAGGTCACCGTGCCCTCCATGTCTCTCGACTCTAAAATAAGGGAGGGGGACGAGATCATCTCTGGGGTCTTGCCCTCAGGCAATACTCTTTTCTGATCAGCAGAAAGTGATGACATCATTTTGATCAGTAAGTTACATGATGGGGAGCTTTTGCTTAATCATTTTCCTTTATTACTAACGGCTTTTCAACATGTTCATCTGACCATAGGCATCTCCTTGAGACGCTGAGGATGTTGAAGCCCCGCGAAGGTGGGCTCCCTGAGCCAATTCTCTTCCTCGACTTTTTGAGCTTGGATCTTTTCTGCACCATTAAAATCAGAGGCCCTCATTTGAGGAATTAACTGAGGTGATCGCTTGGGGTCATACAGCAGCTGTGGCCCTTCAGGGTCTCACTTTTGCAAAGAAATCAAAACAAAGTGAGGCAAAAAGGTTGACCAGATAACTTCTTAAGTTTGAGAAACAAAGCATTCCATTCTAAGTTTCTCCCCGTGGGGGCTGAATCGCGGCACCTCCTGGGTTTTGTTTCCTATCGAATCACAGCGTGGCCAACGTTTTCTGGCAAAGGTCATAAACCAGGACTGTGGAGAACACTGGAGAAACACTCGTTCGACCAGTCCTAGGGTAATTCCGTAATACCAAGTCCCAGAAAGGAGGTTCGGGAGAGAAGGTTTTCTTTAGTTGGCTGCATCCAACAAGGCTTTGTCCAGAGCTCTGACTGTGGGGAGACAAGAGCGGAGACACTACTCCTGAACCTTGAAATCAATTTGTAATCAAACACTTGTGAAAAATTAGAAAATTCGAGCAGCACTTCTCAGTCACTCAGTCTACGTTGCATGTAAATTCACTATTAATATTGAGGCCACTACCGTTTGGAAGTGATTGTTTTAAAAAATATAAATTAGAGTTGATTCAAGGTTGTCTTTGAACTTCAAAAAAACAAGTCCACTGCAGGACCGCTCGTTCTTTCTGAAGGAGAGAATTATTTTTGTTCAGGAAAATACCTTGTAGGGACCTTTAGATTGTAAAGGAGGGGACGAAGAACAGAGCCTGAAAAGACAGAGCCAGTAGAGGAATCCAATCCTCTTTATAAAGAGGGTGGAATCCAATCCCTCCTCCTGGCTGCACGTTGCTCTTGAAAATAGGGAAAATAGGCAAACCAAGAGGCTGAATGGTAGCATGGTCCTGGCCCCAGGACTGAAAATGGGGGCTCTAGAGTTCGACCTCTTGGGCTCACATCTACAAAACCCACCATGATGCACCTTGCAATAAAGCAAATTTAGACAGAAGAGAATTGGCTTCCATCCTCTGCCCACCTCCCATTCTCTACCGGGCTTGGGCTAAAGTTCTTATCTCAACCGTGGTAAAATACATACATGTAATACATACATGTAACATAGAATTTCTTATTCTTTTTTTTTAAATATTTTATTTATTTATTTGAGAGAGAGACAGTGAGAGAGAGCATGAGCGAGGAGAAGGTCAGAGGGAGAAGCAGACTCCCCATGGAGCTGGGAGCCCGATGCAGGACTCGATCCCGGGACTCCGGGATCATGACCTGAGCCGAAGGCAGTTGCTCAACCAACTGAGCCACCCAGATGCCCCAGAATTTCTTATTCTTTTAAGATTTTATTTATTTATCTGAGAGGGAGAGAGAGTGCAAGTGACATGAGCAGGTTGAAGGGGCAGAGAAAGAGAGGGGGGGGGAAGAGGAGAAGCAGGCTCCCTGCTGAGCAGAACTCCATCCCAGGACCCTGGGATCATGATTCATGACCTGAGCCCCAGGCAGATGCTTAACCGACTGAGCCACCCAGGCACCCTAGAATTGACTATTTTACTCATTTTTAAGGGCACAGTTCAGTAGCATTAAGGACATTTGCAGTGTTGTGCCGGCCTAAGGTTCTTATTTTCTCTGGGGGAGGGGAGAGTGTGAGGGAAGGGAGACACAGCCTCAAGAGACGGAAGGAATGTTTGGCATCCGTGGTGTTCTCCCAGCCCATCTCCTTGGCACCATCTAACCAAGAGATTCCTGAAATTGCTACCACCATCCTGGGAAGTCCAGCTAACCATGGGGCCAGAGACTGACCCCACTGACTATTTAATCCAGAGAGGTCAGTCCCCAGTAGGTGGTTAGTGCCAGACTATAGGATGGAATCAGATAACGCAGCTGGACCGCTGGAATGCCAGGCCGGCAACTAGCAAAGCTCACCGCAGTCCTATCATTAAGCTCACAATAATGCAATCCTGCCTTTCTGGAACCGAAAAATAGGGGCCCCAAATATTCCTTATGGAGGGGTTTACTGCAATAATAATAAGCATAATTAGCACTCAATCCATACAAGATATTACTGGGCATGTCTCAGATTCAGATTTAAGCTGTTGCACTCCTATTCCACAGTAGATCTACATCCACAAGATTTTTTTTAAAGATTTTATTTATTTATTTATTTGAGAGAGTGAGTGAGAGCACGAGGAAGGGAATGGGAGGATGCTAGAGGGAGAGGGAGAAGCAGGCTCCCCACTGAGTAGGGAGCTTGATATAGGGCTCAATCCTAGGACTCCAGGATCACGACCTGAGCCAAAGGGAGACGCAACACTGACTGAGCCACCCAGGTGCCCCATCCCCTAAGAGGGGACTCCACTTCTCTCCTAGGACAGGACCTTTGTGATTCTGGCATGGAGAACAGTAGAACCAAGCTCCAAGAAAGAACACAGTGGACAGTCGCTAGATTGGTTGAATAGAACATAGGTTGGCAATTCTTTTAATTTTACTTTTTTGGAAACGACCAGATGGTTAATACCATAGGCTTTGCAGGTCAAACAGTCTCTGTCACACCTACTCTGCTCTGCTGTTGTGATGTGAAAGTGTTACAGATGTTACATAAGAAAATGTGTGTGGGGGCACCTGGGTGGCTCAGTTTGTTGGGCAACTGCCTTCACCTCAGGTCATGATCCTGGAGTCCCCCAATCAAGTCCCACATCAGGCTCCCTGCTCGGTGGGGAGTCTGCTTCTCCTTCTGACCCCTCCCCTCTCATTCTCTCTCTCTCTCTCTCTCAAATAAATAAAATCTTTAAAGAAAGAAAGTGTTAAAAGAAAGAAAGAAAGAAAGAAAGAAAGAAAGAAAGAAAGAAAGGAAGAAAGAAAGAAAGAAAGAAAAATAAAATGTGTGTGGCCCCTGCTGCAATAAAACTTGATCTACAGACACTGGAATTTGAATTTAATTTTCACTTGACATGAAGTATTCTTCTTTTGATTTTTTCGAACGCGTAAAAATACAAAAACCATTCTTAGCTTGGAGAGTCATATGAAAACAGGCAGTAGACTCAATCTCAGGAAACAAACTGAGGGTTGCTGGAGGAGAGGGGGATGGGAGGGTTGGGGCGACCGGGTGATGAATATTGGGGAGGGTCTGGGCTATGGTGAGTGCTGTGAGTTGTGTAAGACGGATGAATCACAGACCTGTACCCCTGAAACAAATAATACATTATATGTTAATAAAAAAAAAGAAAGAAAACAGGCAGTAGGGCAGATCGGGCCCCGGCCGTCATTTGCTGACCCCTGAATTAGATAACAGATACATTAAAGGTCAGAATTATGCCTTCTTCATATGACCTTTAACCTAGTCCTTCTCATGCAGTGGATGTTTGAGGGATATTGAATGAAGCAGCAACCAGTGAAAGGCAAAAGGAAGGCATTTTAGAAGAGCAACTTGCTAAATCATTTCAGAAAGATTCAATCTGTGTGATGACAGGCTGATGGCTGGCATGGCCAAGCCTGTCAAGTGGGTGAGGCCGCAGGGACTGGTCCCAACTGCACCAACCAAGTCCTTCATCATAATCAGTCTTAACTGACTCTTCAGCGAAGCCCATGGTTTTACACCCTGCCTGCAAACTGCCTTAAATCCTTTTTTAGAACAAAATGGAAACATAAATAAGTCTAGATAATATCTACTGATCAAAAAAGGCGACCAGAATCACATTATAGGATGCCTTCTCCAAGAAGCCAGAAAAACGATCAGGTTATCTTCTATTGGCATTGGTCAAGGTCAGAGACCAGCATTCGGAATTTTCCAGAATTAGAAAAATGGCAGATCGGTGTCCAAAAGCACAGATAGACCCAGAATCTGATCCACCTACAGAAATGAAGTGGACCCAGTTGGAATCTCCAGCTGCTGCCTGCTTTGCCTCCTGGTGCACACGCCTCCCTCCCCCTCACTAATCTTGTCTCCCAGACAGAACAAAAGCATTTGCCTCCAGCCGAGTGAACCCTGTCCTCCCTGAAGTTCAGGGATCCGTGGACACTGAGGTACTAAATTTGGATGCACACAGGTACAGCTGTGTTTGTGTTCGTGACTTGATTTCATCTAGGGATCTGGCAAGTGTTCATGTGGATGGGGGACTCTCAAGCAAGAATGCCATAAAAAGCATTTTCAGTGCAGAACTATGACCAAAAGAATTAGGAGAACAGCTGTCAGGAGAACATATCTGGTATATGAAGGAAACCTGAACAGAGATTGGAAAAGAGCTCAAGTTCGAATGACGCATTGAAAATGTTCGTATACCTGCACACATATGTAGTTTTAAAAAGAACATAGAGGGGCGCCTGGGTGGCTCAGTGGGTTAAGCCGCTGCCTTCGGCTCAGGTCATGATCTCAGGGTCCTGGGATCGAGTCCCGCATCGGGCTCTCTGCTCAGCAGGGAGCCTGCTTCCTCCTCTCTCTGCCTGCCTCTCTGCTTACTTGTAATTTCTCTCTGTCAAATAAATAAATAAAATCTTTAAAAAAAAAATAAAAAAATAAAAAGAACATAGAGTCCCAGAGCAAGCTCCAAGTCCAGAAGGAGGTCTGCGGTGTTACAGCGGCTGCCCGGGGTCCCAGTGTGGAGGCCAGGCCCGGCACCCAGCTCTCTTCTCAACCCAACACACATGCTTTGAAAGATGATGCAGGGAAAAGGAAAGAGGCCTTCCTCTCATCTATGGTGAATTATCATACCCAGTTTTAAAAAAATTTATCAGGGTGACTGGGTGGCTCCGTCTGTTAAGCGTCAGACTCTTGGTTTTGGCTCAGGTGATGATTTCAGGGTCCTGAGATGGAGCCCTGCATCGGGGCTCTGTGCTCAGCAGGGAGTCTGCCGGAGATTCTCTTCTCTCCCCCTGCCCCTCCCCCTCAAATAAAGGTCTTTAAAAAATGTATTAAGGGAACATATCTTATTGGAAAAGAGATTGCCCAGGAAACCACCCTCAGCTATAACCACAGTAGCGCTAAGATGGGGTGAGCCAACAGCTCACAGTCCTTCCTTGTCCCTTTGTGGCACATACCACAAAAGTTCAATAAGGCTTGAAAAAGGAGGGGAAAACACTGGGGAAGAAAAGGGACAGGAAATGGATAAAGCTTTCCCCCATCAGCACTTCCCCAGGACTTGGCACATAGTAAATGCTCAGTAAATACTCAGATCTGGGAACACTGTTCACAGTGAGATAAGAAACAGGGAAGGGCAGACGCACAGAGCTAACCACAAAAGAGGGAAGCAAAGTCTAGAGAATCCTAGCAACTGGCCTGTAAATCTAAAATTATTCTAAAATCTGTTTAAAATATTTAGAGAAGCTGGTGGTTATTTCAACAGATACTCCAGTAGACCAATTATTTCACCAGACCCCTGGAGTTCTCTGATTTCTACCTGTGTGACATTGTGGTGAAACCTTCTTTTTTGCCTTTAGGTTTATTTCATTGGCTCAAACTCTTGGATACAGCTTCACATTTTATCACACTTCTAAAAATGCGTGGTAACTGCATGATTTCGTCATTTTCTTCATTTAACACAAGTATCCTAACTGCTCGAGGTTACCCCCTTGAAGAATGGCGTTCGTAGTAACAATCACCAGCATCTACGGAAGATTTTTGGTAATTTACTGCATATATACACATTTATCATTTAGAACTGAACGGCGCAAAGGGAGTTTAGGAAAAGAATCTGTCATCAAGGAGTAGTCTTGCTTCTTATAGATGAGGTTTTGTTTTTTCGAATGGGAGTCAGGTTAGCTTTTAGCAGTGGCAGCAAAGCTGAAATGGGGCTTTGAACCTAAGTAGCCCGCCCTCTGCTGCCACCGGGAGGAGGGAGCTTTCAGTGCGGTGGAGACCCGAGAAGGAAAGAATTTTGCTTTTTCTCTTGTAAAACAGAAGTTTATCTTTTAGAGCACTTTTGGGTTCCTAGGCTCTTATTCTTCATCTGCTCTCCCCTAACTTCCTCTTTTCTCTTTCCCTCTCAACTGACCATTAGGAAGGAATTTTTATTATGTCCTGTTTTCTGAATGCAGCTTCATGTTCCTGTTTTAAAGTGTTGATTTCTTCAAGTTACTGTGAACTGTGGCTGTTGGTTACTAAGTGTCCTAACTCCGCAGTTTAAGAGATGGGCATTGCAACCGAAAGTTCTTTTTCTTCCCCGTAAAACACTGTGACTGATTCCACAACCATAACCTGCAGTCAGTGGTTTTCAAGCTTTTTATTTTTTAAGATTTATTTATTTATTTGACAGAAGAGAGCGAGAAAGGGAATACAAGCAGGGGGAGTGGGAAAGGAAGAAGCAAGCTTCCCGCAGAGCAGGGAAAGTGTTGCTGATCTCGATCCTGTGAGCCAAGGGCAGACACTTACTGAGCCATCCAGGAGCCCCGCAAACCTCAGCTTTTTTTTTTTTTTTAACTTTTTAAAAACTAAGACATTTAAAGTTGTGACCCAGTGCACACATGTACATGTGAGATAACAGTACCACAACCTGGTGATTCCCTTCACTGGTCGTTCTGACCACCACCAGCCCGTCTGCTCTCTTCTGTACCAGAGACTTCCAGATGGGTGCTGACCTGGTTTGAGTGGCGCCCCCCAGTGTCCACTCACACACATTTCACAGTGAGAGTCATAACATTTGCTGCAGGAAACACTTGAATTAGACCTCTCATTTCAGCCGAAAACGGATGATGTTACAAAGACCAACTGAAAGGGAGAAAGAAAGAAAAAAATGCGTCTGGAAAAATCAGGACTTCATAAAAGGCGAATTACACTAAGTGCCACCCTTTCAGGGGAATCTGAGGTATGAGCTTTATTGCACAGCACCTTCAGGTCTGAACAGGTCTGGCCGGACTCTTCCAAGATTTTAGTAAAATATGGTGCTTATGCCTGAACACACCAGGTTAGCTTACTGTTCTGTCATTTTTGATGGCTAGAACAAAAAAGGCAGAAGTCTACAAATGTCTTATGGTTGAATATTTGTGATTATGTAAGTTTGCACATCTTAAGAACTCAACATGTTTTGTCAAAGTAATTTATTCTCAGAAAGGCAGACAAGACAGGCTGGCCATCTCCGCCGGGTGTGCAACCAAAGGCCTGAGTCTGTGAGCATAAGGCCTTGGGACTGTTGGGCACATGTCAGCTTGAGTCATGGGAGTGTTGGGGACAGTGGCTGTCATGACACAATCGAGAGAAGCTTAGAGGATAAAGCCTGACCTCGTCCTCCGGACAAAACTGAGGCCTAGACTGTTGCAGTGGAAATGAGCACAAACCTGGAGGCTGGCTGGGGCCGGGCCCAGGCCTTTTCCCTTCCTGTGTGACAGTGGGCCGCCATATGCCTCTCTGGATGCTGCAGCCACAGTGGACGCTGCAAAAGGCCATGGACCCACCGTCTTTTGACAAGTCCACTCCTGTCAAGACATCCCAAGATAGGCCTTTCCAGAATTATTTTAAAAGGGAAACCGGGGGACCTTTTGCCTTACAGTCAGCACTTTGGACAGACCTGTAAAACCACAAATCCAAGGAAGGGATCTGCTGGCATTCTCCGTCCAAATGAAGGGGCTGGGGCCTGACCAAATGGAGTTGACTAGAACCCGTGGCTCAGCCTTCCATGCCAAGCTCTCTGCAAAGCAAGAATGCCCGAGAGGTAGAATGGAGTTTTATTTTCCCTTTACAGTGCCTTTCCAACACAGTCACCAATTATGTAGCTCTGAGGTTTCATGCTCTCACGCTCTGGAACTGTGGAGATAGCATGCAATGGCCTGTCTGCTCTCCACTGAAATATTCCCATGTGAGCTAAGAAAAGAGCAAGACAATTCATTTATTGAATAAAAGTTGTCCTCCACACGCTCGAAGGACATGTTCCAAAGTGCCCCAAGATGGAGTGGCCTTAAGGGGAAGGGGTTTGAGATCAGACACCTGGGTTCACACGCCAGCTCCACCCTCCAGGCAACCAATTCGTGTTCGGTGTTTTTCAACCTCATTTTCCCCCATCAGTTAAAAAAAAAAAAAAAAAATTCCAGTCACATGGAATTGCTCATGACCAAAGGCACCTGGCACAGAGAGGACTCAAATGTCATTTACCGTTTCTTTAAAAAAAACTAATTTAGTCAATTGTGTTAGTTCTGTTAACTGAATTATATCTTGTCTGTTCCTGCATATATGTTCCCTTGGAGACCTATACATTTTAGCAAAGGAAAACTCGGAATCAAGACACCAAGGATCTCATGGCTGGTACAGGTCTGGGGGTCTTGGAATGGTCTGTGGCACAGAAACAGGGACCTTCATCCCATTTAACTGCTCCATCACCCTAACTTTGGGATCTGTCTTCAGCTAATCCTCCACACTTCTACTTCCTATTAATCTCAAATAAAAGAACAAAGTTAGGTTCACTCTTAAGTTACCAAAGCTTTGTAATTTTGAGATGTCTCATCTCAAAACTAACAGCAAAATCACTGGACTCTAAGAGGGAGTCTCCAAGTTCTGATGAACTCCAAGTTTTCAGTGATGATAATCACTGTCCCATTAAGGAGCTAAGGGCCAGGCGCCCTACACGCATTCCCGCGGAGCCCTCCCAACCCCCTCCTGAGGTGGGAACTATTATCCCTCGTTAGGAACACTGAAGCTCAGGCAGATGAAACAACAGAAAGGCTGGGTCTGAAGCCAGTCTGAGCCAAGTGCTGGGCCACACGGCCTGGCGCTCGGCTGGCTTTGTGTGTCCTCCCCCCCCATCGCACTGTCCCTCCTCCTGGACCCGCCAGCCCTCACTGCTTGCTACAGCACTGACAGCTCGATGCCATCTTGTCCTGCGTGGGGGTTCGATTTAACTCATGTTGAAACTGTAAGCACCACTGGGTCCCCATCCTCAAGCACACAACTTAATAACCTTTAAGTCACAACTGAGCAAAGACTTACAGATCAGGAATGGCTTTTTACTGGGAAAGAACTTTAATTAGCATACCATTGATATTTCAGCGACGTTTCCATCGAAGTTGAAAACAATTTCTTTCACTAAGCCTCAGAAACTCTGCACGTCTCACTTTGGATTCTGCAGATGCAGAAATATTTGTTAAGTGAGTAAATGCATGTGGGAGAAAGGTACTCAGTTTTGACTGGTCCTTAAATGCCTACAAACTTGGAAAATGCCTGCGGTATTATCCAAAGTTGAGACAACCTGGATATAAAGAGCTTGAAAAGGAAGGAGGATAAAGTAACAATTTGGCTGCCCCTTTTTGAGGGAGGGCAACAATGTTCACTAACACGCGAGCTGTGCCTGCCGTCTTGGCCGCGCTTCTCTCACAGCCTCACTTTCCATAGCCGGAAAAGGGCTTAAACAGATAGACTGCTTTTTTTCATACGTTGACCACTGGCCGTAGCGAGAAATTAATTTCTCGTCCTGACCTACTACATACACACTTCTATCTGCCACAGATTTCGTGAATCACTGCTCATCGTTAACTTGTGCAACACTTTACCCCGTCAAGGTTTCTCTTAGGAAAATACTGCCTGCCACTCACTGAAATTGTCACATAGTCCCCTATTTACTAACGTGTGAAAATCACCTTTGGTCTCATACTAAGAATAATACTTTAAGAGTAGGAAGGTACTTTCCATCATCTTCTTCCCAATAGTGCTTAGAAAGTGATGCGATTTCTCCCACCGTGTGTACATAGCAATGATCAGTGCCACCTCCTCTGTCGTTTTCCAGGACTCCTCCGGCTGGTTCAGGAGCACACTAGTGAGAAACACTGTTTTTAGGAACTTTGCAGGCTGCAGCGTCTTACGACGTGGCCAACGGTGCTCTGACTCTCCTTAGTGGGTCTCCCATCAAGCTGTGAAGTGGAGCCATAGCTACTCTTTTAATTGATCTTTTCCTGCAATAAAACTCATGAAGTCTCCTGCCCAGGCCCCTCTCCCCTTAGGCACAGAGGTGGCCGGGCCAGTACTGAAAAAGTTTTTCCTGGTGTTAACCTAGAAGGAACACAAAACGTGAACTCTTTTCTGTGGGCTGTTCTGCAATGTTTGCACAGTCTGGGCTTATCCTGTGTCTGTCACCAAGTCCGAGAGCTTGAACGGACTTAGGTTCCCAGCACTTGAAAAATGCCAGGGCAGACATGCAGTCTCTAAGCAAAACCAAGAAGTACGCAATTAAAAACTTTGTTTGCACAGATGCGAAGGCATGGAAATTTATACGGCAAGGTCTGAATTCCAAAGTTTGTTTGTTTTAATTACACACCCAACCAAATGCATAAAATTTCACAAAATGAGTGTCATGAAAATGTCATCTGTTCTATTTTTAGCCTGAAATATGGAGCTCTGAAAAGCAGGGCTGTCATAAATTTTCACACTTGGGGATAAGATGACTTCTAACCAGGGGGAAAAACACTCCCACACCCAGATCTAACAGTGGTAAACAGTTTTTATTCAGGCAATGAAACATGGAAAAAATATATTAGTAATCATTATAATAATTTCATTTGTGTGAGTATAACTTTTACAAATATTTACCTGACATATAAAAGGGAAAGTACTGTGCATATAAAATTTATGTAGATGATTATTCCACACAACACAATCCTGATAGCAGTAGTCAGTGCAGCGTTCGCTCCTTGGGACGACAGGCTCCTCGCACGCGGCTCGGCGCCTGCGGGGACACGGCAGAAGCACGTGTGCGGCTGACATTGACTTGTTGGCACGTGAGTACAAATGGGCATCTACTGGCAAACACGCTTGCTAACAGCAACACTGAAAGGTTTACTGCTGCCTCTGAGGTTTAAAGGAATGCCTGGATCCCGCCCCCTGGGTGACCAGGACAGCGTGGAAGCCGCGCGCGTGGCCAGTGACCTGCAGGTGGCCCTGCATCTGGACTGGCTGCGGTCCCGGAGTTCACATCCGTCCACGTCCACGTGGAAATTACTGACAGAGCATCTGCTAACAATGGGACCGGGACCTACTCTGTGTATGTTTCAGATACCACTGACAGGCAGAGGGGGACAAAGTGACACCTTCACGGCCCTACAGTGAAGAGTGGATACAGGGGAAGTTTGAGCCACACCTCAGCTCTGTGCCTGGCCTCCTCCACACGAGTTGGAACCAATACTTGGACTGCCACAGGCCAGCGTCACACGCGACACCTCCATGTTAGAACTATAACCAGAATATATATATATATATATATATATATATGTAATAGCTGTAACCATATTATAGTTAATAAAGTTATTCCTTAGGAATCTTGTTTGTCCAAATCTAACTGCATGCTAAGAGGCACAGACATGGGATCGCATTTGGATGAAGAACTACGGAAAGTGCAACCTTTAGTCTCCGGAATGCCGGCTCTGGGCATGAGGGCGTGGGTCTTCCCTGGAAATGCTGCCATTGACATATCTGCCAGGGAGACCCTTAGAGAGAAGTGTGTAGTGTATCAGTTCCTTTACCTGTACTAGGCGGGAGACTCAAGGTTTGAGAGATACATTGCTCTTTCAAAGCCACTGGAATGTGGAGGCCAGTCAAACATTTTTGGAAGAAGTCTCCTCAAAATGCTACTTCTTTTAAATCTTTGAAGAAGATGACTTCTTAGACCTTTGGCTTGGCATTCTGGGATTCCCAGACTATATTTTATTCTTTAATAAGCAAATAATAATCTGATATCTTTTAAATTCTTTAGACTATATACATCTTTACTTTAAAATCCTTTGCCTAAATCATTTACTCTTTCAACACTTAGTTTCTCTCTTCCCAACAAGAGGATAAAATAAGAAACCCACATCGTCCGAGAGCAAGCTCGCACGGTCACAGACTACAGAGGAACGATAGTCGTGTACGACTTGGGAAACAGCTACCAGTTGTAGTGGAGAACCAGAGGAAATAAACAGGGAGCATCAGAGCTTCTGCCCCAGCAAAAAAGGCGTGCTGAATCATCTCCATCCACAGCTCACCAGACTTACCAATGCCAGCTCTTTAAAACTCTATTCTGAGCTGCAAAGCCACCACTGGGTCCTCTGTTACCTGCCTTGACTGAAAATGTGTGCTTCACTCTGGCTGCTTAGTCAGCCCAGGAATGTTCTGGGCACTTGATGCTCCCTGTGTATAAACAGTGCTAATGCAGGGCTGTCTAAAAAACGTCTTAAGTATTTATGTGAGGGTTGCACAAAGTGTGGGACAGGAAGGAAGGGTAACTGGCTGGAAAGAAAATTCAGCCTGAGCTAGCCTCCAAAATGAAACGTAAATCTCCCCTTAGATTCCATATCATTCTGGAAGGCTGCCAGAGCCTCAGAGTTTTTCACCATCATGTGTTTCTGCACTTCCTAATTTGGGCTGGGTCTGAAGAAGCTAGATACCACGTGAGAAAAATGGGCTTCTCAGTATTTCCAGAACAGTTTTACAGAACAAAAGGTTTGGACAGGTCACTGGGTTCCAGGAGCTTCTCCAAATAAAGTAAATCTCCGGAGGGCTGACCAACCAAGTGGCAAACTGTTCGGTCTGTCTTGTACTAAATCTTCCCATTAAAATACTTTTAGATAAAGACTATCTATCTACATGTTGGCGAAGTCAAAAACTTGAGAAATAGCTCTGGGTTCAGAATTCCAACAAGACTGATCACCTAATACCCCCAAACCTATCTGGGACAGCAGCTTCCTTTCACCTTCCCTTCCCATTCTTGTTAATGGGGTTTATTACCGCCCACCTAACAACTCAAGAGCCCTCACATGCTTTGAAGCAAAATTCTAGGCTATGTTCTTACTCTTTAGAATATTGTAAGTTTTTTTTTTTTTCTCTTGCTTATTTTTAAAGAAAAAAAAAACATACTTCTTTCTGCCCAGGATATTCTCTTGATGTACCAGCTGAGCAAGCTACATTTTTCTTCTTGTTGGAGAATATCCACCTATTAAGTGAGAAGGAAGAACATTCCCTTGTAATGGCCGTTGGCTGAGAAGCCAGTGGCAAACTTGGCTTAAACAGGGCCCTTTCGTGGTCCTTGGACAGCAACCTCACTTACTGGGGTCTTTTTAGGGGGCATCTTCCACCAGCGTGCTAGGGAAGGACTGTCGTCACCTTGGTTTTAACACACAGCTACTTTTTTTTAATATACATAAGAAGCCTAAATGGAGGACGATGGATTTAGAATGGAGACCACTCTAAAAGCCTTTCATGCTTAAAACAGATCAATATAAAACAAATAAACATGGATATCTCAGCAAAACACAGCAGCAAAAAGGTTTGGCAACACTTCTTTCTGCAAAATGCAAAGTGAATTTCCCTAGTAGTGGAGGACTGAGAGACATCAGTTCCACCAACTGGAGACACTCGTACATCGCGGATACTGTGACTCCAGTATCACACTCACACTGAAGCACAGTGACTGCTTTCAACGCCCAAATGATTGTCAAGTCATTTCTCCAACTACAGATCATTTCAGTTGTTCTTTTTTTGTACAAAATATTAAGACAGTAGGCTTTAAAATACAGCCTAAGCACCAATTACGATAAATGCATATTGGCAAGACGTGACTTCTAGCTTTAAAAGACATTATGGACCTCCCTGGGGCTAACGATTGCACCCATGTGAATAGTACACTGCTAAAGAAAAATGCATTTTTCAAGATCTATAGAGGTTCTCCACTAGGCACAATTCATTGCTGAAGTTGGATCATGCAAGAGTTTTTACAAGAAAGGTACGAAAACTTACATGTACTGAATATAGTGCATATCACCATGAAGACTTTCAGGGTGTAAGATTAAGACAAAAGAGTGCTTTCAAACACTGCATGGATTTGGTTCTGCCTACCAAATGGAAGGGAGTTCACTGGTGTTACATGGAAAATGTCCGTCTTAGGGCTAACAGTCCCATCACCCTGACCCATGTCCAGGAAGAACTTGAGGAATTTGGTCTTGTGACTATGGTTTTGTTCCCTGCGCTCCTCTCCTCCAGGATCCAAACGCTCTTTGTTTAACAATATTCAAAATGTGCTGATTTTTGGAGTGGCTCACAGGATTTTTATAGCCCATTTTATTAAACACTCTATTAAGTTTGAAAGGATTTTTTGCCTTTAAAAAAAAAAAACTGAAGAACAATGCATCGCACTTATAAAAACTCAACTGTTTCCTCACCTAACAATCACTAGTAGGGTTACAATTACCTTCTAACTCAATGAGATCACCTAAGCCTTTTACAAGTAGATTTTCTTTGCATATTTCACATAGAAAGATGGTGAAGAGTCAATGCTGATTTTGTAGCAACAAACAGAAGCAGAGGAGACAGAATGGCTCTGGGACAGACTTGCCAAACCTTGGCTTAGAGGGAGTCCCACCAGCGCTGCCCTTCGTGCAGTCTGGGACTGACCCCAAAGGGGCCACACATGTCAGGGCTGAGGAGTGTCCAAATACCAGGGCAACGAAACACTGTGGCAAAAAGTCTTCCCCAGATGTAAAACCCGAGTCTGGGGTCTTCGCACCTTCAATTCCCCAAATTCTGAGGTTGGCATTCTGGGCCACGACTCTATTTCAAAACAGGGTTTTACATCTATGGAAATACACTCTTGTGTGGAGAAGCTCTTATTTGACTCTGCTTCAGAGGAAAAAACAGCAGCATATATATAAGCATATATGTGTGTGTGTATGTGTGTGTAGAAACAGGTACTAGTCCCTTCTTGTTTATAAACTAGAAGTAACAATAGGCCAAATTATTTCCTCCCTCAAATAAAACTACCAATGCTGAATGCTAAATTTAAAAGATGAAATAAATAGGTCACCAAAAAATTCAGACAGCTGGTGGACAGAAGATGATCCCAAACAGGAGCCACAAAATCCCAAATTTAACGTGCTTGGAAAAGAAAAGACGACTTTTAAAAATGGACTAAAGATAGAGAAATCACGACCCCAACCTTAGCAGCCTGACCAAACCTGTCAGCGGACAATGCTCAGACGCTATTCCTCCCGGGACTGTGCGATGCTCTAGGGCTCCTTCCAGGGCTGTTGTGTTGGCAGCAAAGCGGGACAGGCAGCAGTAGGCATGTGCTTTTTAAAGTTTTTTTTTTTTTCTCTGCAAAGGGACAATTATTCCTGGATAAGGCAAGATAACTGTGGTTAATAGAAAAGCAGCCAAATGCAGATCTGCTGAGCTAACGAGGGAACTCAGTCTGTCTTCCCCAGCTTTGCAATCAGCTCATCGCAGATTTTCGTTAGTTCCTCGATTTCTTGGTTCTGAAAGACAAACAACATGGTTATGTCGGCCACTCCACATCCTGAGATCAAGGCAATGACAACTAGTCCCAAGACTGGCTACGTTCTGCCTAGACATCCTAGCTCGGTGGTTCGTAACATTTCTACATCAGAGACCCTTTAAAGAAAGGGACCCTTCTCCCCTGAAAAATGTTCATGAGTTCACAACGTCATGCTTCAGTTGAGCAGGGGATGAGGGTAACCACTGGCCCTCTGCAGCTTGCCCAGGAACCTCTTAGTTCTCAAATTTTCTTGTTATCACAGGAATCATCTGTGATATTTGTTACAAACACAGGTACCTGGGACCTCACTCAGCCCATCAGCACCTCCAGGGACCTGGGATTCTGGAGTCTGACTATGCCAAGGAACAACGTCTAGGGGTTAGCAGACCCCATGATAGAAACCCTTGCTTCAGCTAAATAGATGCCATAGGCATGAGCACATAATTGAAGATACAGTAAGAAAAACACCAGAGGCACACAAAAAAATGAAGTCTAAGAATCAATGAATAGTGAGAAATAGGGACCTGATTTTTATCTGCCTGCAGCAGAATTTCTCAACCACGGACGGCACTGCTGACATTTTGGACTGGGTCAGTGTTTGTAGTAGGGACTGTCCTCTGCATTGTTACATGTTGAGGGGCGCCAGCTGTGACAACTTAACATGCCTCTAGATGCCACCAGTGTCCCCAGGAGGGTAAAACTGCAGTGAAGGGGCAAGATGCCTTCATGTATTATGCAAAAAAAAAAAAAAAAAAAAAAAAAAAGGAAAGAAAGAAAGAAGAAAAGATAGCCCCAGAGCCTAAGAAGTGTCTGGTCCCCTAAACTTTAGTTAATGCAATTTCCTCTCTGCATCCGTCCTGGGGATGTTTCCGACTCATATGCTTGGGAATTAACGGTCTCCTTGTTTGTGTCCACCTGAATCAGTTCCCAGGGGAGCTGGATCAAAGTGTCTGGGCAAAAAGACAAGGCTTCTCTTTCATCCAAATCCACTACAAGCTAACCTCTGCCAATAAGGAAAACCAAGTGTCTCTCTGGTTGTCCCACCACACTCCTCTGCGTACCTTCTGCTGAAGGGCTCTTTCCAGGGACTCCACCTTCATCTGCTCCTTCCGGAGTCCGGCATGGAGAGCTGCACTCTCAGCCTTTGCTTTTGTTCGAACCTGAGCAATCTCTTCATTGGCTCTGTTTGTGGCGTTTTGTTTGCAGAATAAAGGGACAAGAAGCACCTGGTTAGTCATCGGCCAGAGCTAAGGAGTCAAGATGCTAACCACTGACATTTGTGAGACACAGACTAAAAGAAATGACAACACAAGGGAAACATCGGTGACTTACACCATTCAATTTAAATTTATAAATATTCAATTGACACACAACTGCTAAGGACATTTCCAAGGTGCAAACCAGTGGTGGAATTAATCTGATAGGTCATAGTGAGTTCAAAATTTATGTCATTAGAAAATGGAATCATGTGACAGTTTCTACAGCAATCTTAGATTTTTTTTTTTTTAACTTAGGACAATAGCAGGCAGGGTCATCTGTGGGACTGTCACAGCTAGAGAGTCAGGACACTAACCACTGTCATCTATGACGCTAGAACTTAAAATAACTTCATTAATGAGATACAAAAGAAATTTAAAAAACTATATGTCAATTGATAAATAGCCAATTAATTGACGACAGGATGCTAAGAATGCTTTCATCAGAAGCATGAAAATTTAAATGATAAACTTTTAAATTTATCAGCTTGGCAAATATTAACCAGGATGATCTTATTCTGTGATGGCCAAGGTGCCAGAAAACAGACTCACCAGCTGCTGGGGGAAACGAAAGCTGGTGCTGTCTTTGTGGAGGGGGATATGGTTGCAACTATTGTAATTTAAAATGCATACATCTTCTGACCCAGCAATTCCCTTGAAGTAACATATCCACAGCAATACTCCCACTCTGCACAATTGTGTACACAAGGATATGGACATTCCATTGTTTGCAATGGAAAAAGGTGTGAAACTATCTAAACGCCCATCGGTAAAGGAATGGGATAATCCTACAACCTAATAAAAATAACTAGATGGAACTACATGTTTTGAGATAGAAAATGGTCATGATATACTATTAAGTGAAAAAGGAAATTTGTATTTTATGACTCCGATATTATGAAAAAAAAAGTCTAAAGCCATTTTGGGTAGTATTTGAAAAGGCACAAAGAAAAAACTGGAAGAACACATTATAAACCTTTGGTAGCAGCACCTCTGGGAGCAAGAAGGAAAGAAGGGAATTTGAAATGATTTACAAACATGAAGAGGGAGAGGAAAATGTACAAGTAGGTATTACTTTTTAGCTAAAAAATAAAGTTGGAAGCATTCTTGAGACTATTCCTCAGGACAAATTCCAAATGTGCTGGACTTAAGGGTTAAAAAAAATAAATGAAGTCATAAAAGTGTTAGAAGGAAAACATGGGAGTATATTTCATATTCAGCCCAGAGAAGATCTTTGTTACCACAACAGAAAATCCTGAGTAAAAGAAATAACTGACAAATTTCACTACAGAAAAATAAATTCCTGCACATCAAAAAACACTAGAAGGCAAGAAGACAAATTAGAAAAATCATTTACAACTCATATCACAAAGGGCTGGCCTCTTTAGTGCATAAATGTAACTATATATATATATATATATATAAAAACTGACAATAGAAAACTGGGCAAAGAATAGAATCATTCACGGTAAGGCTAGTATAGGTATAGAAAGTTGCTAAAATATGTTCAATTTTATTCCACAATCAAAACTACATTGAATAAAATAAATGCTCTATTTGCTTATCAAAAAAAGAAACCCCCAACTAAACTGAAATACCACCTTTATCAATTGGATTTGCAGAAAACAAAAAATTTGGTCTGCTGGCTAAGCCGTAGGGGGAAGAGAAGCTTTCGTACTTCACATAGGGATAAACTGATAAATGTCGAATGAGGGCAATTTGACAACACTTATCATAATTACAAATTTGTATTATTCTTTGGCCCAGTAATTCCTTTTCCAGCATACAGAAAGCTCACCAAATGCATGCCAAATGATAATAATCCAAGGTTCCTTATAGCAGCCCTGTTTGTAGTGGCTGGGAAATAACTTGAGTGTCCCATAGGAGAGGGGTTTGGTTAAAGAAATGACACATTTCAACACTGGCACACCATACGGCTGTTAAGAAAAATATGGAAGCTCTTCATGGATTGCTATGGAAGGATTTCCAAAATGCACTGCTAAATGAAAAAAAGCAAAGTATGCTGTCATTTGTATAGCAAAGGGAGAGTCTTACCACAGTAAAAAAAAAAAAAAAAAATGGTAATCACATGGTGTGTTGGAGGTGTTAGTTAAGGCCACTGTTGTGCGATATACAGAGCAAATCAACAGGTTGTACACCTTAAACTTGCACAACCATTTATGTTCATTATACCTCCATAAAGCTGGAGGAGGGGAGGCCAGAGGAAAAGGGATGGGGAGAGAGAGATAAAGTGTACCTTTTTATTCTTTTTAATGTTTGAAGCATGTGAAGATTCTACCTATTCAAAAAATTAAATAATAAAAGGCATGCACGCACACACACACACACACACCAATGCAACCTGGAGTTGCCAAACAAGGTTGAGGGCTTTTTGGGCCTTTTTCAGTCTTCCCACCACACCATGAACCGTGAAACAGATTTACTGCAAGCTCTCACTTGTCTAGTTTTTCTTCTGCGTGGATCTTCAGAGCCTGGTATCGCTGTTCCTCTTGTTTAACTCTGGCTAAGTAATCCTGAGCACATTTTTTCAAGGCTTCTTCATTCTGTTCCAAAGTGACAATTTAAAATAAAAGGAACTGGTCATTTTATTTTTCTCCCCCTAGTGACAAATCATGTACCCGAGTTTTTTTAAAAACAGGAAAAGCTAATTAATTCAGATGCCTTTAGGTTATATTCCACGATAATTCAAAACAGGCACAACTAATTCTTACTGAAGAAATTCTAGATAATTTCTTCATGTATAAATTTTCAAAACATAGTAAGTTTCAGTTATATCAATACACCCGGTTTAGGGAGGCCGTCATTCAAAAGTAAATGGCAGGGGTGCCTGGCTGGCTTAGTCAGTAGACCACGTGACTCTTGACCTTGGGGTTGTGAATTCAAGCCCCATGTTGGCTATAGAGATTACTTAAAAAATAAATCTTATAAAAAGAAAGAGCTCAAAAGTGAATGTCAATCTCAGTCCCCTTTTAGGTAAGTTGGCCATTTTCATTTTTATTTTACTATGAAAAAAAAAAAGAATGTTCACTGCTACAAATGTGTCTTATTGATGGCATGCAAATAAGGTGAATCAATACGCCCACTTACATGTAAATTTAAAGGAGCCTCGTTAGCGCAGTAGGTAGCGCATCAGTCTCATACATGTAAATTTAAAACATAATACTTATTTTCCTCTAGAATATGTAGCCCGAATTTTTCAGTGCAAATATTCCCTTTTCTTATTTAAATTAAATTGGTAAATTATCAAAACAATTTCTAGAATTCTCCTAAGGTCTGAGGGTTCCACTTCTACTACACTCCATGCCACACTCTGGCTGTGGCCTAACCCAGGAGGGGAATGACCAAGACAGGCCACTTGGTGGGCCAGATGCCTGAACCACCACAGAAAGAAAAGGGGACAGAAAAACCAGCCTTCCCTGGAACAGAAGATACAAGGCCAATGAAATACAGACCCCAATCCCCTATAGGCTAGCCACACGTTTGGCATGTATGTTTAAAGTTCCATTACTGAGAAAATACACTACTAAGGAGGCAAGAGGAAAAGGACATGCTACCTTCTTGAACCCTTCCAGAACACCTTTCAGGTTCTCGTATCTCCTGAAGAGATCAGAAAGGGACCTTTCCACAGAGTTAAGGTCAGCCAGGGCCTGCTCCTTCTCCATGGTCAGTTGCTGGAAGCTTTTCTGAGAGGTCATAGTTGTCCTCTGCTCATCTTCTGTGAACCACAATCAAAGGTAAAGGCAGATTCACACAACAGATGGTTATCAGCTGCTCTCTGTGAGCTAAGCCATATTCTTGGTCGGGGGACTCAACAGTGGACATAACAAAGTTCCTCTCAAGGACTTACGTTAGTGGCAGATTCAGATCATGACAAGTGATGGGGGAAAACCAAAGCAGAAAAAGAGAGGTGGGGTTTCTTTTTCAAATAGAGTGCCTCTCTCAGAGGAAGGATTTGAACAGGGACGCAAAGAAGTTGAGGGTGGGAGCCATGCAGCTACCCAGGAGGAGAATATCCCAGCAGGGGAACAGGGCTGGCAAAGGCCATATGCTGGGGAGGCAAGATGTGATATGGACTGTAGAAAGTATGATTTCAGTGCTAAAGTAGAGAAAGATTGAGGTAGTCAGTCAGTCCTGACAATACTGGCTGCAGAGTTTTCTCTAAATTCAATGCAGGAGCACCGACCATCATCATTTTGTAAAAGGTATCAGTGCGTTAGATAGAGGGAAAAAGTACAACTTGCAGCAGAGTAAGGACTGCACCCAAATGAAGACCCTGTCCAGGAGTACTGTGATGTGGGTTGGCGATCAACCTCCTGGGGGCCAGGTAGAGGGGTTTTTACAAAATTCAAGCATTCGCTAGTCTCTACAATGAACCTAACGACGGCTGACGCTCATTACTTGTGGACTGTGTTTTTGTGAATTCATCTACTTGCTACAACTTATATGTAAACCCAAAACCAGTCCTTCTGCTACATTTCTGGTCATGCGCAAAGGGGCAGAAAATGTCAAGTCACTTGACATGCACATTCTCGTCTAAGGCTAAACTGGCTGACATGCTGTATCCTTGTTTCATACTGTAACAAGTGTCCTTTTCAGGCTATTTAGTATCATGATTTTGTATTTTTGTGCTTCCTGTGGGTGATTTTGTTGCCTAAAATGGTCCCCGAGTCTACATGGTGCTGAGGTGCTGTCAAGGGCTTTGAAGAGCTAGAAGGCTATGATGGAGAAAATACCTTCATGGGATCATCTTCATTCAGGCATGATCTATAACACTGCGGGCCATGAGTTCAATGTTAATGAATCAGCATTAAATCAAATGTCTTTAAACAGAAATACACATGAGACAAGATTATGTACTGACAACGATGTTGTGACCTGAGGCCCACAGGAACCTCACCTGTACTTCCCCTAAAGCAACAGCTCAGTATTTGCTAATTCAGTGTTTGTGGCAACTTTGTATGACAGAACCACTGCAAACAGTGAGAATCAACTGAATCTAAAGGATGGACAAGTGGAAGCTTGTGTTCTGATTTGAAGATCATCTATGCAGGGATGCCTGGGTGGCTCTGTTGGTTAAGCCACCACCTTTGGCTTAAGTCATGATCCCAGCATCCTGGGATGGGGTCCCCTATTGGGCTTCTCCTGCTCTGCAGGGAGCCTGCTTCTCCCTCTCCCTCAGCCTCTCCCCCTGCTTGTGCTCTCCCTCTCTCTTTCTCTGTCAAAGAAAATCTTAAAAAAAAAAAAAGAAAAGAAAAAGAAAAAGAAAAAGAAAAAAGCAAGCAAGCAAGCAAGAAAGAAAATCATCTACAGAACCTATGGCTCACACCACAGGAAAAAAACGTCTGGGGTGCCTGGATGGCTCAGTCAGCTAAGTGTCCGCCTCCTGGCTTTGGCTTAGGTCATGATCTCAGGGTCATGAGATTGAGCCCCAAGTCTGGCTTCCCAGTCGGTGGGAGTCTGCTTGAAATTCTCTCTCTCCCTCTCCCTCTGTTCCCCCCATCATGCGTATGCACATACTTGCTCTCAAATAATTAAATAAAACCTTTAAAGTAAACAAATGTTCTTACCAATCATTTGAGCAATGGTCTTTTCATATTCAGCCACAATTTTCCTTAAAAAAAATTATCAGAAGAGAATTTTCAATGGAAATTTGAGAAATGCTGCTCTAAACAATTAAACACAGTAACAAACACGTGAACATCATATAGAATGTTCAATGAATGAATATCTGAGTGATGTTCACATGAACAAATTTTATATAACTCAGTTATCTGCTTTGGGGCTTTTAATGTTAATGTAAGATTTGCTCATTATTGTTAAAAAAAATCTTTCTAAAGATTTTATGTTAATAAGCCTTTTATTCTATTTATTTTATTCTATCTATAGAAAATGCCCTCAATTTCTTTTGCACCTCATGTAAATGATCTCAAGGAAATACATTAATTCTGCCTAGACAAATCAATCTTTCACTAAATAAGGGGGTTCCCATTCTTGGGGTTTTTCCTAAAAGTCTGATCTGAGTTCAGGCTTTCCAGGCCCCCATCCACTCTTTTGGTCAGTCAGTCACAAGTTCTATTTTACTGTCCTAGTTCCAAAAGCATTTCAACTATTCAAAGACTTTAAAGATCACCCTATCACATTAGCCTTTCTTTTTGGCCAAGTGCAATGAAGTTTCCCTGGACCTGTCCAGTGAGATAAGGGCTCTTCCTTTTGATCCCTCATTGAAAAATGATGGCTCCCCTGCCCGTCGCTGGTGGTATCCATCACGTTGGTCCAAGTTTCTTCTGACGGCTGCTGTAAGCTAAGGGCAGAGGCTGTCCCTTCCTCTCCACTACACACAGCACGGGAGCTCACACCCAGTAAATGCTCACAAAGCAAGTAATACAAGAGCTACAAATTCGATTGGGCATAATTAAAATGTTTCTTCATCATTCAAGTGCTGACTGTACAAGTATATAAATTATGCTTTTTCTTCTTTTTCCATACTATCTTTAGTTATTTCATAGCTTCTAACTCTCCTTTCTAAGGAATGAACAGCAAAAAATAAAAAAGATTTCAATTTAAGATCAACCAATTTTGTTTCCCCTTAACATGCTTTTTATAATCTATTTGGTAGTTATGAAATTTGAAGCCATCATGCATAACTGATTTTACAAAAGCGTAACAAATTATATTGCCTCCATAACTGAATATGTCAATAAATCTTATTATTCTGTAGTTTAAGTGGATTTTTCACACAAGCTAAGAATTATGTGGGTTCTGCTTACTTGCAATGTTCTCGACAACCCACAAGAGGCTACAGTATTTGAATAACTGGTCAGCAACACTCTTGAAAAGACATTGCCAATCACAAATTAAGGTGCAAATATCAATGCTGTCTAGTTCTCAACAATTGGTTCTGTGATAAGCAAATACTGTCATTACTACATTTATATTAAATCTAACAAAGCATAATAAAGAGATCCAACCCCTCCCCCAAACCTCTAGTCTAACCTCATCTCCAAGACTTCTTGTCGGGTTTCTTCGTATTTTTTCTTCCATTCATTTGCTTCAATTTCCTTAGTGATTATCTAAATTATAATAGAGATAAAGCTTGGTTAACCTACTGAATCTACTACAGTTTGAATTTAAGATTGGAAACTGAAAACACACAACCAGATCCATCCTGAGACATTCAAGCTACACTGGGAATATCGACCCTCAACATCTGTGTACAATACGCACAAGCATTTGGAAAAATGTCCTCTCTGCCCCATAGGATGGTGGAAATGTAGCCACCAAAGTAAAGGTGAACAGAACATCCCCCAGGAAAGTTCCAAGTGATAATCACCATCTCTAGGAATTTAACCCAGGTCCAGGGTCCAGGGTCTGCCTCCCAGCTCTGCAGGCCCAGAATCTTGATTCGGACAGGGCACCAAAAGAAGAGCCATCAGCCTGGCAGAGACTCACCTTAATCAAATACTAATTTTACTTAGGATAAGAAGGAGAACTATGACAGCATCAGAGCATGACCAGCACATTCTCCTTTACATAGATTTCTGAGCATTGGCAATAATGGAGTCATAACTAGGGGCTCAGAAGTTCAAAGCCTCTAGCCAGATACACCTGTACCTTACTGCAGGCGGGTTCTTGCTCCTCAGACCAGCACCCAAATCCCTGTTTGGGACACCCTTACTAAATCGTTACCTCAAACTCCATGAGCATGGACAGAGCCTTGAGAGGCATCACTGTTCTTTTATTATACTTCTCCATGCTTCTTTCTTCCTAATTGATACATTCTTTATTTTGGTGCCTTAAATCAGAATCTCAATCAACTAGTAGCCTACCCATCTGCTTCAGGTGTCAAGGCACATTCTTGTTCTGTTCCATTAAGCAGTCATCATCCCATTGTTTCACTCCTGGGAGGAAGATGAGGTCATTTTTCTCATTGACAAGATTTTGGTAGGACCTCCTCACCACTGCTTCCAAGTTTTGACTATAGGATCAGCTGATATCCCTCCTTATCAACCTAATGCTATTTTGTGAGGTTCTTAACTACTCGTATTGTATTATAAAAATAACATCGCTGCACTAAGGGACTTTCCCTTCTTAAAAAAAAGGGGGGGGGGTGAAATCATCAAGAGACACATAAGGCAAACTCATAAAATACAGCACAGAAATATAATGCGAGAGGGTAGTAACTGACTAAGAGCGCATGATTGTGTCTTTCATTTTTTTTTTTCATCACCCAGGAAAGGCCTAGCAGTAATCTATTTAGTAATCTCTTGAACAGAGGCTGTTCAAGAGACACAGGAAAGGAGGAATTTAAGAGTGAGCTGTTTAATTAAAGAATGGATCAAAGTGGGAAGCAATTTTATATTATTGCAAGTCTGCACTGATTTAGTTACATATGTGGGAAGAGTTGGCAGAATTCGACATTTAAAAAACTTCAAAAGGCTGAGAGATAAAGAAGCGTGGTTAGCTTTCTCCCTAGGACTACTGCAATGAGAGTTTTAAAGGGAGCCCTTTCTGTGAGCTACACAAGCTGAGGAAATAAGAACTTCCAGCTGGGGATAACTCAAGCCAAACAGAGATGGGATCTCCCTGTGGGCGCATGGGTTTCACAAAGACAGGGTGTGATAAGTGGACAGAACATGAGGACTTTTACCTCTTCTCTGATGAGAGTGAGCACAGCTGTCTTATCTGATTCACTGAGGCAGATGCCATCCAGGGGGCTCTCTCCTCCACAGGCCACAGACACGGGGGCCTTCTCCAAAGAGGATTCCAACAGTCCCTGAGGGGGCAAGAAGTTACACTTAATACCTCCAGTCTTCAGGTTCCCAACCCCAAGCATCCTTCAATAACTTCCTCATTACTCAATTGATTACAATGTTTAAAAACATGTTTGAAGACAAAAACACAGCAGGGGAAGCTTTCAAGAAAAAAATAAAATAAAATAAAACCTAGTTACAGTACTACCTAAAGGAAAAAGCACTCAAATGAATATGGGTATGAGGGGAGCAAGTTAACTTCCATTTAACAGAGGGCCCAGTGAAGTTTTCTTCTTATCCAAAAAGGAGAAAGTGCAATTATCACAGTGACCAGTCACCAAAGAACCGCATGCATGAAAAGGAAAAATGTCTCATTTTTCAGGGGGCTTCTGGGGATGATGCATTCCATGTAACTTTCCCCTAAAAAAGTATCAACTTTCAAATACCAAAATAGCAACTTTTAAACATACTGATACTTTCATGTACCTCTTTAGTCACTTTGGATGGAAATGTTTCTAAAATGGACTAGTAACTTTCAGGCCTCAGGAAGTAGAACTGGTACACACACATCTGAAGGCTGACTCCCCTGCCCCTAGCCCCAGAATGATTCAGGGTCACCAGGAACTTCAGTTGCTCTGCAGTGACGTCTGGTCCTGACCCAGCAATGCTGTCGGGCGGACAGCGTGAGTGGTCCCTGTACAAAGTGGCCACAGGTAAAGCCCAGATCTATGCCCGCACTTTCACTTTTTTGGATTCTTCCTGGCTGTTAAGTTTTCTATGTCCTTCTGATGTAGCAGCTTACTTTTATGGTAAATTCAGGTTCCAGAAAGCCACAGTGGTGACTATTTTTTCACATGAACGTGGACTTCATTCTCTGCTCTTTCATACAAGGCATTTTGGGGGCGACTTCCTCCCATCTGTGTAAGTAAACTTTTTTGCATAAATAGGAAAAAAGCTGTTCTAGTAACATCAAAAATGCCAACCCAAGTGACCTGTCAATAATCTTAACACTCTTAAGAGTCTGTACCACCAATAAGTTAGTGATTGATTATAATTAATCAGTTCTCTGGTGTCTTGTTTCAACCAAGACAGAACAGAAAGTCCAAAGCCAACTTAGACCAGCAGTTTTTTAAACTTTTCATGGTCACTACAACTCACTGTTTCCCTAGAAAAGGCTAAAAAAAATTCACACATAATTTTTGCATTTAGCTTCATGTAGAAGGGCCCAATACAGAAGACCTTGGCTCAGGCCACGGAAACAAGAATGCGAAAGCCACAAGATGGCAGCCCCCGTTTCAAGCAGCATCTGCAGGAAAGCAGTCCACCCTGCTGACAGGAGTTCATGGTGCCCCCCAGAAACACTATCTTAGGGCAGATTCATCATTCATCATTCAAAAGCCACTTGTGCGCTTTTGAATCAAACATGGCCCCTGATGATACCCACCATCCTGGTACTCATCCTCTTATGTCATCTGGTTGCCTTGAGTCTAGGCTGGACCTGGGGACTCACTTCTAAAGGGACTACAGTAAAAGCCATGGGATGTCACTTTTGAGATTAGTTTACGAAAAGACTCCAGCTTCCACATCATGAAGGACTCTCTGTGGAGAGGCCCATGTGGCAAGGAATTGATGTCTCTGAGACATGCTGACAGCCTACTGAGTGAGCTTGGAGTGGCTTCACCCCAAACTGAGCCTGGAGGTGACCACTGCTCTGGCCAATACTTTGACCGCAGCCTGAGTAAGGTCAGAGGCACCCAGCAGAACCGCCCCAGGATTCCAGAGCCAGAAAGGAGGACATCAGAAATGGTCTTGTGGATAATGAATAAACCTCTAGACATCTGAATCAGTCCATTAACGTCCTGTGCCATGCTTCTCCTCAAGAAACTTTCTCATACTCTTGCTTCCCATGAGCAAGAGCCTATAGGGAGGTAACGTTCTAGGTCAAGCTGACACATTTGGTTCACTTTGTTGTTAAATTTCTGATTCTAAGTTAATACATTTTAAAAATCACTCTTTTGTGTTTTTATTAGTTGAAACCAGAATCCACAAGTCAAATCAATTCTAGGAAACAGCCCTCCTGTGACCCTCAAGTTAGCAAGATTTTTATTTTGCGAAATAAGCCAAAAGAGTTTTCTTAGTAAGGAAAATATAGTCTGTTCTAGAGGTTGGTACCTCATTCATTTGTTGAGGGGATAAATGAGTTGTCTGCCCACTTGCTCAACAATTTAATGTGTCTGGAAGAGGCAGCATTCTGAGTGGAGGCAGGTGCTCAGGCCTCAGATGGGGGCAGATGCATCCAGATGAGGTCTATCTGCAGCTTGCGGCCCTCCCTTGGTCACTCCCTTCCACCTGGCCATGTGCTGCTCCCCTCGTGGCTCAAAATGCAACAGTTCTTACAAGAAATGTATGGCCCTCGCCTATTTTAGCCACCTTTTTCAAGAACCCTAGGATTTACCTTTTTACCTTCTTTAGTCCTTTATATTGCTTATCAAACAGCAGAGAAAGCCTACAGAATCTACCATCACAAAGAACTGACCAGACCATCTCATCCTGGGCCAGGCAATCTATTATGTTTAATAAAGATGCTAACCCAATCAATGAGTCCCAGCCTTCCAAGTGGTCTTGTTTCATGTCCCCTAATCCTGTTCCCTGTTCCCAAAGCATTCAAAATTGTGGGCCAAGAAAGACCTGTCTCCAGGGAGCCTGCTTCTGCTGCTGCCCCTGCTTGTGTGCTCTTGCTCTCTCTCTGTCAAATAAATAAATAAAAATCCTAAAAAAAGAAAGAAAGAAAGAAAGAAAGAACCTGTCTCTAGACAGTGGAACTTAATGCAGTCCTGGTTGCAGACAGGCAGTGAGCACAGATACCACCAAGGAAACCTCTCTGCTCGTGTCCTTGCAGTGGAAAAAAGAGCACCATTAGTCTCTCACAGCAAGCTGAGCTCATCCCATCTTCTGTCCTTGAACCCACCTGAGTAGCACCATGCCAGCCACAGCACTCTAACAGAGACATCCTTGGAAAAACCAAAAGAACTCAACTTTTAAGAAGTTTAAGCCTTCCTAAAAAAAAATAATAATAATAAATGGATGGACACCTAGGTGTCTTAGTTTAAGGCTCTGCCTTTGGCTCAAGTCATGATCTCAGGGTCCTGGGATCGAGCCCACATTGGGCTCTCTGCTCTAAGCTCCGCATCAGGAGCCTGCTTCTCCCTCTCTCTCTTCTTGCCTACTTGTGATCTCTTTTTCTCTCTCTGTTAAATAAATAAATGAAATCTTAAAAAAAAAAAATAAACATAAAAATAAATTGACCCCAACGGAAAAATGCTGCAGACCAATAGCTGATACGCAGGATGAGACCATCCACGCACCACTGATTACTCTGGCCTTGATCCCTTTGCTGTGGCCGCCACCACCTGCTGGCAACGAGACTGCATCAGGAATGCACTTCCAAGAAACAGGGAGGCTTAAACAAGTGAATGCTAGATTAACCAGATTTCTTTTTCAACGTTTTGAACACTGCCATTGCCTTATATGATGCTTATTCCACATTCTAGGAAGCAGAAATTCCTTGATTTGGGGAACTCCATTGGGATTACTTTTAAAAGATCACAACAAAAGATATGTTCTTCAGCAGCTGGCTCCAAAGACAAGTATTCCCCATTTTTCTTTCTTGTTCAGTCTCCCCTCCCCCCTTCCTGGCAGCATCACCCCACCTGACAGTGGCCTAGCACTTTGAGCTCCCATTTGTGACGTCAGCACTGCCTTTCACCCCATGACCACTGGGCCAATAGGTGCTCTCCTTTATGGATGAAGCAGCTGGGCAGCTGGAAGCTGAACCACGCTGTTCACAATACAGGGGAAGCCACCTAGACCTGCACCTGCACAGACCAAGGCTTGGTCCACTTGGCACAACCCGCTCCCATCATGCTTTTGCTATTTTTACAAACTGAAAATACAAGAAACCACTCCCTTAGTACTTGCAAAACTTCTAAAGACACTGGCTTCCCCAAGCACATAAGCAGGCTCTCTTAGCAGCGGTATGTGTAACGTCAGCCACTGGTGGGTGGGGACAGCAGGCATCCCTCCCACCCACAGATGAGGCAAGACAGGCAGAAGCCCATGAGCGGCTATGCTGGGATTAGACGACCTGGCTCCCAAAAGAGTGATTTTGTCCAGAAACAAACATCACTAATGTGTGAGGCCCTTGCGGGGGGACAATGCTCCCGAGACCCTATGTGCTTTATGTATATCTTCCTTCTGCCCATGTTTCCACAGCCGCCCCCTTCACCCATCTACCTTCATATTTGCTCTTCATGTCGTCTAGGGAATCACTATGGGTCTTGGCCTAACAGTGAGTCCTGAAAACAATTTACTAAGACATGCAATCTGCGTTAAAAAATGAAATAGAGGGGGCGTATCGGTGTCTTAGTCAGTAAAAGTGTCTGTTTTTGGCTCGGGTCATGATCCCACGGTCCTGGGATCGAGCCCTGAGTCAGGCTCCTGGCTCAGTAGGGAGTCTGCTTCTCCCTCTGCTCATGCTCTCTATCTCAAATAAATAAATAAAATCTTTTTTAAAAAATGAAATAGAAAAGAAAAATATCAGAATGAATCACATGAAGAAAGGTAGAGTGTTTTGTGCAATTTGTTTTATATATATATGCGCATATGTTGTGATGTGTCATTCATATATACATATTAGTCAAGATGCAAAATATATTTTTACTGTGAATTAAGGTAAAGGATGCTTCATTCAGAGCTTCAACTAATCGTACAGCTTCAACTACCCTGTGTCCTAAAGGCCCTCAAATTATTAAAGATTAAAATTATTAAAGATTCTATTTATTTGAGAGAGAGGGAAGGGCAGAGGCAAAGGGAGTGTCTAAAGCAGACTCCACTTTGAGCTTGGAGTCTAACGCAGAGCTTGATTTCACAACCCTGAGATCACAACCTGAACTGAAACCAATAATGAAAGGCTTAACCCACTGTAATACCCAGGTGCCCCCTGGGTTGGTTTTAATAGATTTGAAGGCCGGGGCACCTGGGTGGCTTAGTTAGTTAAGCCTTCGACTCTTGGTTTCAGCTCAGGTGGGGACTTTGGGCCCAGGGATTTAGGCCCGAGTTGGTCTCCACGTTCAGTGGGGAGTCTGATTAAAGATTCTCTCCCTCTCCCTAACTCGCAAACATGCTCTCTCTAAAATAAGGAAATAAATTTTGGGGCATCTGGGTGGCTCATTTGGTTAAGCGTCTGACTTTGGCTCAGGGCATGATCTCAAGGCCCTGGATTCAACCCCACCTGGGGCTCCCTGCTCAGCGGGGAGTCTGCTTGTCCCTCTGCCCCTCCCTCTGCTTATGCTCTCTCTCTCTCTCAAATAAATAAATAAAATCTTTTAAAAAAATGAATATCAATCAACCAATCTTTTAAAAAAATAATAAATAAAGCCAGCCCAGGCATTTATGGAACTCATGCTATGTAATTAGAATAGCCTCCCAGAAATATGGACTTAGAAACTGGTCCAACCAGAAACTGGTCTCAAATCCACAGATCTAAAAATTAAGTTCTACAGTTCTGCTCCTCTTTCTGTATTCTTACTTTACTGATTCCTGTACTAAGCAGAATTTATTGTGGTAGGTGCTAAGGTAGCAGCAAACTGACAGTCATGGTCCCTATCTTAAGCAAGTTTATAGTGTTGGGAGGAGGGAAGGGAGAACAAGAAGTGACTCCAAGGGGTAGGTTCACAGAACTGAAAGGAATGGCATATGGTAAGGGAAGAGTCAGACGTGTGAGGAAGAGAGGAGACAGTAGAGGCTGGGGAGAAAGGCAGAGTCCCAGTGCAGAAAGCCACATCAGCCACTAGAAGAATCTGAACTTATTCTAAAGACTAGGGAAGCCAACCAAGAGATTTAAGCAAAGAGTAACAAGATCAGTTTGGTATTTAAAACACCTTGGGTTATGTGAAAGGATGAGAGAACAGCCTGGAAACAGGGAGACTGGTTAGAAAACCACCATATTCAAAAAGACTGGGGGTGGCCACAGGCTGGAGAAACGTCAGTGGGTTTATAATATATGGTTTTTGGACATCAAAATCACAGATTTTGCTTGTGGGAATAAGGGGTAGAGAGGAGCTCCTGGGCACCCCAGGTTTATGGGGTGGCTTATCAGTAGCACTGACCACTCAGATATTCAAGAAAGGAACCTTGGGTGGCTTTCACCAACTTTCTCTCACCACCACTCCACCCCAGCTACCATGTCACCAGAGTGATGGTTCTACCTGATAAATCTCTCTCGGCCTCCACCCCATCCTTTGAACTCTTACCCATCGTGTTCCTTACTTAAAACCCCTCAATAGTTTCCTACTGCTTCTACCATGAATTCCAAACCTCCTGGCACCATATCAATGCCCCCTGATTATGTGGCCCTCAGCTACTCTATGTAGACTACCCTGCAATCACAGCACACTTGTACCTCCTTATAGAGCCCATGCTTCTCACTCCCTGCCTTTGTGCAGGCCAACTCTGCTGCCCAGAACACCCCTCACTGCTTTATCTTACAAACCCCACTCTCTCTTTACAACTAAGTTCAAATGGGGAACCTAAGACAACACTACCTTAACCAAGTGATCAGTTAATTCCACTAATTATGGAATAAGGGGGGATCCATAAAGTCACTTTTGATGGCTTTGTGCCCAAATTGCATAAACTGAATTTAATTATGAGAAACACTGGATGAACTCAAAATGAAGCATATTCTACAAAACACTAACCTGTATTCTTCAAAAGTGTCAAGTTCAGGAAAGACAAAGGAAGACTGAAGAACTATCACAGATTACAGGTGACTGAGAACCTGAGAACTAAACGCAACGTGGGGTCCTGGGCTGGATACTACACCAGAAGAGGACATTACTGGGACAACCAACATAATTCAAATATGGCTTATAGCCTAGATAATACTGTACCCCAGTATTCACTGATTCTGATAACTGTACTATGATTCTATAAAATGTTAACATTCAAGGAATATGGGTGAAAGATTTACAGGAATTCTTTATACTATTTTTGTAAGTCTAAAAAGGCATAACATAATTTTGCTTTTAATGAGCTCAAATCCAGCTTCCCAGACGCTGCGCAGGTGGTCAGCCCTGGCTCCCGCAGCCTCCGCAACACATTAGATTATAACAGTCATACAGTATCATTAGTTTCCATTTTGTATCCACTACCCGTGCTATTCAAAAGAAATAACAATGCAAGCCATTGGTAATTTTAAATGTTTCCGTAGCCATTTAAAAAGTAAAAAGAGGGGCGCCTGCGTGACTCATTGGGTTAAAGTCTCTGCCTTCCGCTTAGGTCATGATCCCAGGATCCTGGGATCGAGCCCCGTATCCGGCTCTCTGCTCAGCAGGGAGCCAGCTTCCTCCTCTCTCTCTGCCTACCTGTGATCTCTGTCAAATAAATAAATTAAAAAAAAAAAAAAAAAAAAGGTAAAAAGATACACGAGTGAAATTGATTTTAGGGGCGCCTGGGTGGCTCAGTGGGTTAAGCCGCTGCCTTTGGCTCAGGTCATGATCCCAGGGTCCTGGGATAGAGTCCCGCATCGGGCTCTCTGCTCAGCAGGGAGCCTGCTTCCTCCTCTCTCTCTCTGCCTGCCTCTCTGCCTACTTGTGATCTCTCTCTGTCAAATAAATAAATAAAATCTTTAAAATAATAATAATAATAATATAGTTCAGTTAACCTAATATATGTAAGATATGATCATCACAACATGTAATGAATATAAAACGTTCAGAACATTTTATTTTCCTTTTTATTTTTTTTTTTTGGTCCTAAGTCTTTAAAGACTAGTCATACTTGACATTTACAAGACATCTCAATTCAGACTAGCTACTGGTCAGGTACTCAGCGGCCTCATGAGGCTGGTGGCAACTGGATAGATCTCGGGATAGACTATGAGCTCCTCGAGTGAAGAAACTTTTATCCATATCTCAGTCCATCACCAAACAATGACTAGAAGTTATTTATTTAAAGACTTAATGTGAGTTTTTAAATAAATACTAAAAGGAACAAAAAACAAACCTGAGCCCCACATTTCCCCAGCCCCCAACAGGCGTAACTTACGGTCATGGCAGATCCATCTTTTTCCATCTTCTGGCAGGTCTCTTTCTCTATGCCTACAACACAGAGAGTCATTTTTACAGTTACCCCAAGAAGTCAGTTCCTGTGTTTCCTGGTGAAAAGATTCTGGAGATCCCAGTGCAGGCCCAGAGGGACATCTATGAAGCCATGAACAGCATTTCCAGATTTTCAAAGGAGCACTGGCACTTTGCTGACGGATGTGTTGTCTGTATTAAAAGTCCGAAAAACTCAGAAGGGGTGTGTGCCGTTTGCCAACACAGGATCACCATCTTTAGGTGGAAAGAATAGCAAGGCTGCCCCCTTGTGTCCGTGAAAAGTTTTGTAAGTAAGTTTAACCAGGGGACTAGGTCAGAAAGAAGAAACCACAAAGTGAATGTTATTTTTATAAGCAGGTCTGAGTGAATTTAAATTCCAGCACAGAAGGGTATCCTCAGACTAATTAATGTAGAAGATAAAACAATAAGCTCTAAATTCCAGTGCCTGAAAAACTAAATTCCTTCTCCTCCCCATACGCTTTCAAACTTGTCTCCAGTCTACCTTCCACTCTATAACCACCAAAGGCAACATTTAAGAAAAACAAAACAAAACAAAAAACCATGCTTTTTCTAATTAAAGGAATATGCACTTATTGAAGAAAAATTTAAAATATGAAAAAGCACACGATTTTAAAGCTACAATCCATGTAGCAACAATGAATTACTACTTTAGTGTACTATCAACAGTGAATTATTTACAACACAAATGTGACCATCATCACTCTGCTTACAAACCTTCAATGGCTCCCCTTTATCTACAGGATCAAGTCCAGATTCTCAGTATGACTTCGTTTTCCCACTTGTCCTAAATTCAGAGAACTGCTGAGCATTTACCAACACGGCAGTTTCCTTCCCACCCCTGGGAGAGATTCTCCGTCCCTGGGGCACATCTATGTATGTATCTCGCAAGACCCGGCACAAAGGAGATTCTCCCCAGGAAGCAGACTCTGTCTGATTCCCCTTACAGGGCCAGATCTCCCTTACCACCTCCGCAACGCCTACAACCCCTGCATGACCACAGTTTCTGTTTGCTCCCAAGACACAGCTCATCAGTCACTTAGGCTGAAGCACTAGCTCTTCACTAACTCTGAGGACAGCACTGTGGCTAATGGAACCCCAGCTCTGGAAATTTCCATTGGAGGAATTTCCTCCTAGTGATGAAGAATATAATCCATCAAATATCTACGTGCTCCTATACCAGAGGAAATTCAAAGATGAATCACTCATAGTCCTTAACCTCAAGAAGTCCATCAAAGACACCGGCTATACTAAATACATGAAGTACGAGTGATAAGAAGAAATGTGGTGGTAACATAAAGTATGTAGAAGCCAAGTCATGTTTTGACAGAAACCTGAAAGAATGGATGGAATTTTTATAGAAGATGGCAAAGAAAGGCATTTCAAATGTAGGAAATAATATAGGTACAAGCGTGCTCAGGATGATCCCTGGGAATGGTGGCAGAGCAGAAAGCAGCCTGGGAAGAAACATGGAACAGTGTCTGGCACGTTTACTCTACAGATGGGAGATGAGATGTGGGCAGTGAGGAGAGGCTGAGGGAAGAACTCTTGCAAAGTCTAGACTTCCACCTGCTTCCCTGGTGTGATGACATGTTGTGATTTTTAAAATTCTAAGTACAAAAGTCCCCAGATCAAATTACATTGCTGAAAATCTGAGTTTTTAATAATGTTTACAGTAGTCAGGAACATGGTTCTAAACATCTCACAAGTCAAGTTTAAGGCCACAGATATAACTTGGGACCTGGACAAGGGCCTCAGCTCTAGAATGTTCTTACAAGTTCAACAGTAAGAAGCTTCTGCATAGGTTAATCTAGTTAGTTCTTATTAGAACATTAAGGATTTTTCAGTATATTGGTCAATTTCATTCTACCGCATTGGTGAACAGGAAAATGTATAATACTCTAGTCATGAAAGGAATCTCTTTCCAAGTTAAGCACTGTGGTTGTAAAACCGTGAGCCAGATGGTTGAGGTTCAAATCCTTGTTCTACAATTTGCTAGTCAAGTGACTTTAGGTGGCTGACTTAACTTCTATGTCTCACCTTCCTTCTCTGGAAAATGGGGGAAAAAAATAGTGACCAAGGTGTAACCAGTTAATAAATGTAAAGCACTTAGAACTTAGTGCCTGTACATGGGAAGGCACTATACATGTTACTGTTATTTCTCTACGCTGAACCACCACCACCACAACATGGCTACAGGCCACTATATTTTGAGATGCGGTCCCATACAATAAATGACTCAAAATGTAAATAGTCTCGTACATCAGTGTCTCCCGTGCATTCTGCCACACTCATCCCTAGGTCTCTGGCACTTCGACAAGACACTCTCCTGCACCTCTTTTCTAAGTACAGGAGACAAGCATAGATCAGCAACCTCCATCTATCCTCCAAGAGACCCAATTCTCTATAGTCTCTTTAAAGCGCCTCCTGCATTAGGCTTTCAGGCATTTCTAGGCTTAGGTACATTAGAAAGATGAACATACACTTCCATACCTGCTTCTGAGGATGAAAACGCATGATTTATGGTAGACACGGGAACATTGGAACATTCAAAGTACTCCAGGTCTTCCTCTGGCTCACCTTTCACCTCGGCCCCAGCCGATTTCTGACCAGATGAAGTGGACGCCAGTTTCTCCTCATCAGTAGCGTGGCCATCCCTATTAGAAATGTCTGAAATCTGGGAAATCACTGCTCCTTCATCCTGGGAAATGCAACAGATCAGGTGCTACCGTTTAGGAGGATCAACAGTGGGAAAGGTGACATCTCACAGCCACCATTCCACACCTGTGTCTGATTAAGACTTAACCACAGATTTTGCTACCAATCAAGGAGGAAGCTGGGGTCTCTCAATCATAGAATACTATGCTTTCGGGGTGCCTGGGTAGAATCAGTAAAATCAGGTAAAATCAGTCGTTAAGCGTCTGCCTTCAGCTCAGCATAAGTTAGTCTAATTAGTTCTTATTAGATCCCAGAGTCCTGGGATTGAGCCCTGCATCGAACTCCCTGCTCAGCAGGAAGCCTGCTTCTTCCTCTCCCACTCCTCCTGCTTGTGTTCCCTCTCCTGCTGTTTCTCTCTCTGTCAAATAAATAAATAAAATCTTAAAAAAGAAAAAAAGAATACTATGCTTTTTCTAGAACCTAGCTTCTGTTATTCACACATGAGGTCTGAAAAATTAACCTTTTCCAGCCTAGATTTATAAGCAAGAGTTTTAAGTAGTCCATAGTGGTTTTCAAATATTTTGCTCATATACCCCCTGAATTGTCTTGGAATACCAATGTATCCCACTGTATTTTCAGGTGACAGTCAAAAACTTTTCAGCAAAAATATAAAAAATTGCAAAAGATGTAACACTTGCTATACTTTAAAAACTGGCCTTGCTTAATTCAATCTAGTTAATCTAGTGATTTGATGATGCTTTATCATCTATTTAAAATCAAACATGTACACACATTCTTTAATAGTTTTAGTAGTCAGGGCGCCCGGGTGGCTCAATGGGTTAAACTGCTGCCTTCAGCTCAGGTCATGATCTCAGGGTCCTGGGATTGAGTCCCGCATCAGGCTCTTTGCTCAGCAGGAAGCCTGCTTCCTCCTCTCTCTCTCTCTCTCTCTCTCTCTCTGCCTACTTGTGATCTCTCTGTCAAATAAGTAAATAAAATCTTAAAAAAAAAAAGTTTTAGTAGTCAGAAATTTGCATCATTGCTTTTCTTCTCTGAATTTTCATTTCCCTTCTACTTCTACCAAAAAATTATCCTTAAAAAAAGCATTCGTGTGTTTGAAAGTCTTTTAAAGTTCTCCCTATAATTTTTCTCAGTTAAAAGTTAAAAATTAAAATAACTTTTATGACCATAAGTCTCTAAGTATTAACATTTCTTCTTCTGCAGAGTTTATCACTGTAATCAACTAAGGCATAACTTATCCTAAAATTATTACAACTTTTCATAAGTGCTATCAAATACAAAAATTTTTGCTAAAAACAAGTAATGATTACATTTTGTTGTACCAATTATTTAAAAACTTTTGCAGTGTAGGGGTGCCTGGGTGGCTCAGTTGTTTAGGCTTCAGCTCAAGTCATGATCATCAGAGCCCCACATCAGGCTCCCAGCTCAGGGGGAAGCCTGCTTCTCCATCTCCCACTCCCTTTGCTTGTCTCTCTCTCTCTCTCTCTGTCAAATAAATAAATATATAAAATCAAAAATTTTTAAAAATTAAAAACTAAAAAAAAACTTTTGCTGTGTGATACATGTTATTTTTCTGAATTAAACCAAAGGTAAAATTTTCACGGTTCTTTTTTTTTTTTTTTTAAAGATTTTATTTATTTATTTGACAGAGAGAAATCACAAGTAGATGGAGAGGCAGGCAGAGAGAGAGAGGGAAGCAGGCTCCCTGCTGAGCAGAGAGCCCGATGTGGGACTCGATCCCAGGACACTGAGATCATGACCTGAGCCGAAGGCAGAGGCTTTAACCCACTGAACCACCCAGGTGTCCCAAATTTTCACGGTTCTTATTGCCTGCTTTAGCTGCATTTGAAAGTGGATACTTTACATATTTGTAATGGGTGAAAAAATAAATGAGAAAGCAAATCATTTTTTCTTAATCTTCAGCCATGTACCAAGTTGCTGGTACAAACTATGTAAAATAAGTCAAATTTAAAATGCATTTTATTAACCAATGAATGTATTCCTGTAATCACAGTTATGCTGAAATAACATTTTTTAAAGGGTCTCATCACAATCAAATGGGTCTGGATTTTTATTTATTTTTTGTTTCCCAATTCATAGAGCCATGGACAAATATTTGTTAGAAAAAACAAGGATCCCTGTGAATTTTAATTCTGTTTTTCATTTTTATAACTATAAATCAATAAGAAGTCTTAGTTAAGCCTATTTATACAAATAAATGAGACAGAAAAAAGTTTTGTAATAGAAATGTCTCTTAATTCTTGGAACCCCTTTCCAAGTTATGTACCAAAAAATTCTATCATCGAAAATTATTTTGAGGGGGGCTCCTGGGTGGCTCAGCTCCTTAAGCATCTGACTTTGCCTCAGGTCAAGGTCTCATGGTCCTGGGATAGAGCCCTGCTCCTGGGATCCTTGCTCAGTGGGGAGTCTGTCCCTCTGTCCCTACCCTCGTTTGTACTCTCTCAAATAAAATCTTTAAGAAAAAAAAAATAATTGTTTTACTGAGATATAACTGGCATATAAATTGTGTCAAAGATCATTTTTAATGATCTATCAGATCACAACTCAGATTTTCCTACTTCGCTAAAAGCAATGAATTGGGAAACTGTCTAACTTAAAAAAAATTATTAGCCAGGGCGTCTGGGTGGCTCAGTGGGTTAAGCCTCTGCCTTCAGCTCAGGTCATGATCTCAGGGTTCTGGGATCGAGTCCCACATTGGGCTCTCTCCTCAGCAGGGAGCCTGCTTCTTCCTCTCTCTCTCTGCCTGCCTCTCTGCCTGCTTGTGATCTCTCTCTGTCAAATAAATAAAATCTTTTAAAAAAAATTATTAGCTAGTTATTAGAGTCAATCATTTTCTTAAAACATGTACCAATATTTGAAATCTGCCCTTTGTTTTGTGTCCCAGATGTTTCATACCCAGTGAAAATGCACCTACTTTAGTAAGATTTAGAATGAGAGGAAACTATCCAGAAGAAGTAGGAAAAGGGTTAATGTGAGGCAGCTCCCCTGTTCTCAGGAGCCTTCTCAGGTCACTTGAGCAAGTTAAGGATCTGGAAATCGGTTTCCTCAAAGTCAGATACTCAGACACCCATTGGAAACTCTTCATTAATCCCTCCAGCTCCCCATGCCCCCCAGGACACAATTCCAGTTTGTGGGACCCATGGTCTAAGAGACATTGGTGATGGGCAAAGACTCACCTGAGAACACCCATCCAAAGCAAGAGACTGTGTTTCATATTTCTTCACCTTACAGCCACTCCTGGAAAGGAAAAAAACAAAAAACAAAAAACAAAAACAGGCCATTTTGGAATCCCATTGACAACTTCCAAGCTATGAGATGGAGCAGATAAAGCAATGTGTGCAGAGAAGCCAAAGCATACAGCACCACACACGTTCTACATCTACACATTAGAGAGGGGAACACCTTTCACGTCTCTGAATCTTCTCCTGGGAGGCAGGGCAAGCAAGGAACTATAGCTCAGCTCATTCTTGGAAAAGACCTCCTCATGTGCTTCTGTGGGACGTTTAATACCAGTACTCTGACCCCCTACAGTTTCTGCTTACACACCACCAAGCCTTTCAGAGGTACCCTTAGCACCTAGAGACATTCCGTTCATCTGATCCTTACTCACTTGGCTTTGACATTCATTGGAAAAATTACCACACTGAACCAGATTCTTTAAAAAAGTTCTTTATTGCACTAAAAACCACAGATGTCTGATAAGACAGTTCCAGACCTGTGTGCTAACAGAGAAGAACTATGGTCAATGAAAAGTACAAAAATAAAAATATCTGTGTAAATGGTTACCATTCCTATTAAGCAGTAAGATGGAAAATGAATGTCAGGTATTTGTGCAAAGATTGGACGTGGGGAAAACGCCAACCACCTGTTATTTTTTAACTGGCACACAATTTATGACCTGAAGACTGGTTCCCATTCTGTTCTGTTTCAATGAACTTAAAATTTCTAGCAAAAAAAGTCACTCTGAGAAAATAAATGAATAAATTTACAACTTTCTTTTTCTTCTTCTGGGGGGAGGGAAAGGGACTTTATATAATTCATCTTATTTGAGTCATAAAATACCAGGAGCAAATGAAATGCAAAGGGAGGAGCACATAAAGCTATCAGAATGTGCACGATCACCACCTAGTTTCTGGATTTTTTTTTTTTTTAACTAATGATCTCACTAAATGCCACCCCTGCCACCAAACCACCAAACTGGAATTGCCTCTAAAATGTATCCCCTGCTCCAAGCCAGCAACCTTATCCTATCAAAAAAGTCAGTTACTTCGAACAACAGCAGAGCAGTCCCTCAGACCACTGTCAGGATGATGGCCAAGCCAGCGTTCATTATCAAAGTGCCACATGAGGTGTGCCAAGCCAGGGAGCAAAGCTCTTGCACCTAAGGTGGAAGGCTGAGCGCCACTCCTTTAGGTACAAATTGCAAGGCTAAGCTGACTCATGAAGTGGCAAATGAAATGCAAAAAATCATCAGAAGGTCAAACTCAGAGACAAGGCAACATGCTATGGAGAGATGGTCTAGGAATGGTCTGGGGAGCGGAACTGCCACCGGTCCCAGGGACAAACAGAAACAGCAGGAGTACTTACAACAGAAAACAGAGAAATTTCACTTGTTCAGTAGTCCTGATGCACCAACAAAATTAGAGACAGAAAAGAGACAGACAGATGGAGAAAAAAATCATGTAAAGCCTGAAATATTTATCTGTAGTCAGGCAGATGTAAAGGCTGCAAAATTCTTTCTATGCGGTGGGATACAAATAAAAATGTCATACTCAATGAATGTTATCATTGGTGAGCAAATGATTATCAGGAACCTCTGACAGATAAGAGGAGTAGAAACACTCAGAAATGCCTCATATTCGACGTTATAGATGAAAAGTGAACTTCCAAATATTTATCAATATTTAAAACCAACATTTCACTACTGAGAACATTTACTCGTAAATGTCTCGCCATCCAGATTAAAGGCAAGGGTGCATACAATAGTTGACAATGGATCAGATTATAACTACTGTAGATGTGTATCCCTAAGAAGCTTATGGTGACTTTATATAATTCATCTTATTTGAGTCATAAAATACCAGTTGTAGACGGTACAATGTCTCCACTTTACAGAAGAATCTGAGATGCTAATTGCATGCATCTTTTAAAAAGCCCCACAAGTAACCTGCTAGCAGAACTTCTAACTTTCCACTTGATCCTACTTCCACTGGCACACTCCAGCCTTTCCTACCGATGAAGGGATTCTCTAAACAAAACCCCAGTTACACAAGAGGTAGAACATCCTCTCTTACAGAAAGAACAGGGAGACAAGAGTTGACTGTGTAAGAGTTTAAAAAAAAAAAATCTATAAGGTATGGTAAATCAACAAGCTCACTCACCAAGAACAAAACAGGAGGAAATGCTTCTGGGTGAAGGGGGTAGGACTTAAAAGGATACTTCTCGCTACTGCAAATCAGGTGTAGGATAAACTCCCCTCCCTTTTTTTCAGATTTAATGTGATCTGACACGAATGCACTGGCTACGCAGCTTTGACATGCATCTGGAAGGGAGGTCCCCCAATGACTCCTTATCAACCTTGCTAGCCAGAAACCCCCCATATTTCAGACATCCCACATTACGAAGCACCAAGGCAATGATGGGTCCAACAAATACCCAAAGCACTGAGTAGACAGCGGTAACTAACCTCAGTCCTGAGGTTGCCCAATCAATATTTCCCAGCAACCATTTAACTGCTCATATATCATCAAAGAACAGATCAAGAACTACTACTGACAGTTCATTCACTTTAGACATTCTGGGGATGCCGAGGAACTGATTCTCACGGCTCAAGCTTCTTGGTCCTGATGCTTTCTGCTCTTTAAACTTTTCTAATACAATTCATCATGCCATTTAGCATGTTCCACCAGGCCACACTAATGCTTACCATTACTTCCCTGACCCATCTATGGTGACAGCTGGAAATAATGGTTCTTCTCATCCTCTCTTTTCACATTTCATCCTCCATGTCACTGGTCCTTCTCTATATCTCATTTTTAGTAAAGTGTCACAGGGTCACAAAGGGATATATTGTCATCAACTCAAGTTCTGAGAACAGATAACCTTGTAGCAAATTTAAACTGAAACTTTACACGGAATACAGCTTGATCACTCCGAGAACTCCAAGGACCTTGCAAAAGTGGTTACGGAAAGGTCCCAGAAAGCGGGGGAAGGGGAGGGAGACAACACACAACAAAAGACTAATTCAGTCAGATTGACATGAATGTTTAAAATGTTCTTGATTCTCATTGGACATTTACTGCCTTACTGATGGAGCCAGAAGCTAAACTTGGAGACATGTGAATTCTTACCAACTTTTAGCAGTAGGTTTGTTTCCAACAAAAATC
>NC_081574.1:33937851-34035010 GCF_022355385.1 Mustela nigripes | reverse complement strand
GCTCTCCCTCCAATGGCCCCGGGGCCTGTCCTGATGTGGAGGGTCTGCTTTTCAGAAAGAGGAGGGGGGAAGAGCGGCACGGAAGGGGAGTTGGGCTGGAAGGATGAAAGCGACCAGCTCTCCGTTTTTCTGGAGCCATGTCTTCGGTCTGGATGGCCCAACCTTCTCCATTCTGCTGTCTTTAGCTGTTTCCTTGAGAAAGGAAGAAGAGCTATCAAGTTGGCTGCTGGCTTTCATTTTGGTGTCTTGCTAAATCTACAGAGAAATTTGTTCAGCAGCAGACAGGCATTTACATCATTCTCTTTCTGTTTCCATCAAGGACACATCCTCTTTTGGGTTCAAGACACTTCTAAAATGGTTCCAAATCTAAAGAATAAAAGGGCTAGATTGAAAACCCCCTGTTTTACTCAGAGAAAGGAAGGGGATAGATTCCCTTTCAGTAATAGAGTGGGAAAATTAGTCATTGGATATTAACATAAACACTGGATTCTCCATGGCTTGACTTCCCAATTCTGTTCCCTCCAGTCAGATTTCCTCCTCTGCTAATCTGGATTTGCTACTCTCATCAAATCCAAATACATATGGAACACCTCCTGAAGAGTGTCCTCAGCTAGGCAGATACAGAGATGAGTTCCTTGCCCTGGTACAGTCTGGAAACTAGTTAGAAAGAGAGAGTTAAAAAAAAAAAAAAAAAAAAGGCTAGCAAAGTTAAGTATCAGATCAATGGGTTAGACCAGAAAGTCAGGAGAGTTGCAGGGACTGTCAGGGCTGGGAGAGCCAGGAAAGGCCTCTATAAGGGGGAAGTACAGGAGTTTCACCTTCTTTATGAGTCTTTAAATGAGCCTTTAAAATGAGGAAGGCCTGGGTGCCTTGGTGGCTTGATTGGTTAAGCATCAGACTTGATCTCAGCTCAGGTCTTAATCTCAGGGTTGTGAGGTCAAGCCCCTCCACGCCATACCCCCTCATTGAGCTCCACACTGGCGGTGGAACCTACTTTAAAGAAAAATGAGGAAAGGGGCCCCTGGGCAGCTCAGTGGGTTAAGCCTCTGCCTTCAGCTCAGGTCATGATCTCAGGGGCCTGGGATCCAGCCCCGCATCAGGCTCTCTACTCAGCAGGGAGTCTGCTCCGCGCCCCCCCCCACCGCCTCTCTGCCTACTTGTGATCTTCCTCTCTGTCAAATAAATAAATAAAATTAAAAAAAGAAAAATGAGGAAGGCCCAATGGGTGAGCAACTTATATGGGAGGATAAACATATCCTGATCAGGAGCTATAAGGCTTAAAAATGAGGGGAATAGGCTTGCAGGGAGAATAACCCTATAAGCCTGCTGAAGTTCCTTGATTCTACAAATACATGACTTCCTTGATTCTACAAATACATGACTTCCTGCTCTTTCTTTAGTTTTTATTTACTCAACCATTCAACAAATATTTATTAAATATTTACTCCAGTCAGTCAATAAATAGCTATTGAACTCCTACTATGTGAATGACACTGTGATGGTCACTATTCTTTTGCTTGCTGGTCAAATAAATAACTTAGACCATTGCCTTAAATTTGAGGGGCAGAAGATTATCTCATTCAATATTCCAGCTTCTATCAGTTTGAGGGGTTGGTGGGGTGGCAATGAGGTAGAGGCCCTAAGTTCACTTACATAGTGACTTTTTAAAAAAATATTTATTTATTTATTTATTTGGGAGAGACAGAGAGCACAAGTGGGGGTTTGCAGAGGGAGATGGAGAGAATCCCAAGCCGACTCACCACTGACCACAGAGCCTGTTGTGGGACTTGATCACAGGACCCTGAAATCATGACCCTGAGCCAGAAGTCAGATGCTTAACCAACTAAGCCACCCAGGGGCCCCTCTATAATGACTTCTATTTGTGCAATAATTCAGCGCACTGATATCCATTATTTTATTTGATTCTCTGGATAACCTTTTGAGGGAGTCTCAGCCCACTGGTGTGTGTGTGTATGGGGGGGGGTGCGGGAATAGGTGAACAAGTCTTATTTTTTTTTTTTCAGATGTAGGACTTGTCCAAAATCAAACAGTTCATAAGCAGGAGACTGGAATGGAGGTGTCTTTCATACCCTACCAATGGCTCCAACCTGGCACCCTGGGAACCTCAGAGAAAATACAGACTCTTGGCTCCTTCCTGGCACAGCCTAATTCCTTAGGTCTGAGCAGGTTCAAGAATTTGTATTTTTTTACAAGTTTCCCAGAGGACTCATTAGGGAGCCACTAGATTATAGTGGAAGGACCCAGAGGAAAGGGCATTTTAGCCACTTTTCCTCGGGTTCTTCAGAACCTTTTCCTAGGGTTCTGATTAAGTTCCAGACCAACAGCATGCCCAACTCCCACCATTCACTCTTTGCTCCTAAAATTCACTGCAGGCTGAAGACTTTTGGAGGCCCAGAATGGTGCTGCAGAATTCACAGGGTCCTGCTTCCCATAGATCACGAAACCTGAACTCTGTGGCTGGGGAACCGTGGGGTGGAAGAGTCAGAAGAGGGGGTAAACCTTCTCATGAATAAAAACAGCTTGTATTCATTGAGTGTTAACTATGTGGCAGGCCCTCCCTCCATCCTCAACTCTATATGAAAAGCACTATTATCCTCTTTTTCATAGACGAGCAAACTGAGATCTAGAGCGAGAAGAATCATTTCTCCAAGGCACAGTCAGTGCGACCCAAGGCCGGTGCTAGCACGTACAGCCTCGGGACCACAGCGTCACTCCACCTCACCCCTCAAATGGCTTGGGTGTCTACGGCCTGAAATTCGGGCGCCCTCCTGGCAGGGGCACGCGCTCGCAGGGAAACCAGGCTGCAGGAAAGGAGCGCCAGAGCACCGCGCCGCTCAGCCGGCTCCCCCTTCTCGGGGGCCGCGGCCAGGAACTACAAGGCCCAGCAGGCAGCAGCAGGGGGAGGAGGAGGGGGGTGGGACTAGCGCGGGTGGGAGTGAGAGAGCGAGCCCTCGCGCCTCGCCGGCGCACAGCGCTCGGAGCGCTCCTGCGGGCAGTGGTGCGGCGGCCTGGGCAGCGGGCGGCGGCGAGCGGGAGCCCGAACTTGGCCAGCCGCAGCGCGCGGAGGAACCCGGGCTGTGCCTGGAGCTGGGCGGCAACGTCCCGACTGGACCGAGACTCCGCTTAGCGCATTGCGGCGACCTCGCCTTCCCCGGCCGCGAGCGCGCGCCACCGCTGGAAAAGCCGCGGAGACCGAGGACTTTTGGCTGGTTCGAGGGGCGCCCACCAGGGCGCACCGTCCTAGTGCTGCAGTCGGGCACGCTACGGTGCCGGGGCCCCCGCAGGGCGATGGAGCCGGGTCTGCGAGAAGCGTGAGGCGCCGCCGCCCGGTTCCGGAGAGGGGAGCCACAGGGTCTGGAGACCCCGGGCGGCGGACGGGAGCCCTCCCCCCGCCCCGCCTCCGGGGCACCAGCTTCGGCTCCATTGTTCCCGCCCGGGCTGGAGGCGCTGAGCACCGAGCGCCACCGGGAGTCGAGCGCCGGCTGCGGGGCTCTCGCGGCCCCGCCAGGACCCGAGCGGAGCCCGGGCGCGGCGGGCCGGAGCTGGGGACGCGGGCGCTCGCCCGCCCGCACGAGCCACGGCGGACTCTCCAGAAGCGGAACCGCAGCGTCGAGTGAGGTAAGAGCCGCGGCGCCCGCAGATCCGGGGCGGGCTTGGCGTCCCGAGCGGCCCCCGGCGCCGGAGCCTCCCGGCTGCGTGCTTCCCCGCCGCAGCCCAGTCGGGTCCGGCGCCTCCCTCCACTCGTTACCCGCCCCCCTCCACCTCCCAATTCCTTCCCCAGCGCTTTGCGCCCCCCTTTTGTCTCCCCTCCCAGCTCCCCGCTCGCGTCGCCTTCTGCGCCCCCTCCCCGCGCTCGTCCCGCCGCTCCTCCTGCAGCCCAACTTTTCCGCCAACTCGCGCCGGGGAGCTGGCGAGGCGGCGGCGGCTCCGCGGTGAGTCCTGGGAGGGACAGGGCCGGGGCGAAGGCGGCGGCGGTCCTCGGTGTCCTCGGACTGGGGAGGCTGGGCGGGAGTGGGCAGCGAGGTGGGGTGTGTGTGTGTGTGTGTGTGTGTGTGTGTTGCATTCCAGTCCATCTCTTTTTAGTCCACTACTGGGGACTCGCCCCAGTTCAGCAGGTAGCTTTGAGGACCCGGGGTATTTCTAAGTCCTTTCCACCTCGGGGAAAGTCTGGGGGCGAGATTGGGGGTGGGTGGATAGGGGCTTGAAGAGGGAAGGAAGTGGAGGGATAGGTTAGCTTCTCCTGGAATAGGTTTTAAGGAGGTGTCGTCACCAAATGGCCGAATCTGCTGTAGCGGAGAGCGAGAAAGGAATTCCCTTTTCCAGAGGGGGTTATCTTCTCCTTAGTCCATCTCCGAAAGGGTCGGAAGTTTGTGGAAGGGAGGGCGCCCAGCGGGTGATGTTAAGCCCCATTATGGGGTCGGGGGGAGGGGAACGTTCAGTTCCAATCTGGTTCTCGGAGGTGGGGGAAGGGATGAGGGTTTTGCCCGGTGCGGTTCACTCGGCAGCGCTGGATGTTGCTTCTCTGGCTCAGACCGTCTGCCCACCCGCTCCCGCCTCCCGTTATGTTTGGGGCTGGGAAGAGAGGAACGAACCGTCGTGTGTAGAGGAATTCCTTGACGTTGTGGATGGAGTTCATTTAACACATATCCTAAGAAGGCAGCCAGACAGCTTCGGGCGGGGGCGGGGGCGGGGGGTGGCGGTGGTGAGGCTTGCTTCTCCTTTCTGGGCCCAGAAGCTGTTGGCCCACCAAAAAAAATGACTGCGGTGTCTTTCTCCCCCAACACTTTTTTTTCCCCCATTTTCCAGCTGTAGCAGCCGCATCTGGTTCCGTTTCACCCCACACCGCAGCCACATTAACATCCCATTCCCTCCCTTCCCCCTCACCCAAATTAAAACTGGGCTTCTTCACCTTCCTCTCTAACATTTTCTGAGACTTGGAGATGAGGCATTGGGATTTGGGGAGAAAAGAAACTTACCCTGGATCCCAAGTTATTTAGGATCTGATGGTGGCGGTGCTTTCTAGATTGTGCCAGAAAAGGGCGTCGTAGGAGATGAGGCCAACCGTTTTTTTTTGGGGGGGGGGGTGGCACTTGCGAAGGAGTCATCTGCTGGAGATGGCCTCTTTGGCCATGGGTTTGGCCCGGAACTGGCCCTGACGGGAAGTTTCTGGAACGAAAGCATTGCTTTCTCCGTCCTTTCAGTGGTAGCTGGAGCAGCCGGAGCGTCTGACCCCGTCCCGGAGCCCGCCGTCGGGTGTCTGGCCGCCCGGTGGTGGCGTCACGCGTCCGTTTTCCACCCTCCCATGAGCGAGCCCCGGGAGCAGCTGCGGGGGGCATGTGAGGGGGACGGATGCTGTTGCTGCCAGGGGCTCTCCCTGTGCGTTTTAAAGGAGTTACGTGGGCTGCAGCCCTTGGAAACTAAAGTGGGACATTTTACCTCTTAGCGGCTATAGGTTTGAAAGCGGGTGTTGGATTGTTGAGGGTTTGGTGGGTTTGGGGTGTTTGTGTGTGTGTGTGTGTGTGTGTGTGTGTGTGTGTGCTGTTTTGTTTCTGGTAATGTTCTTTGAAGTAGGCAAGCACCCTATGGTCCAAAGTTGCAAGAGGGTGGGAGAGTCAGTTGCTCTCACCCTCTCTTTTCCAGTCTCTTTCAAATTGAAAACACTTCTCTGGTTTCCTCCTTTGGGCGGTAGTTTTGGAGGCTGAAATGAAATCGCACTTTCTCTAGACATGGTAATTAAGGTGACTGTTTCCTCCGCAGATGTGCCCTGCCCTTTGCACCTCCGGACCAGTGCTTTTTTTGGAATCCCGTCTAAACTGTCGAACCTTAGCCTTGAGACTGTTTAGCAGAAAGTGGCCATTTTCCCTGTTGGCCCAGGCTCCCGGTTTCCTCTCTGAGGCTTTAAAAGCTAAGTAGCAGGGCCCTGTGGGACGTGTCTCGTGGGACGTGTCTCCGTCTGCCTAATTACCCCCAAGCCTGGGTCATCTCCCTTCCTTTCAGTGACCAAGGGAGAGCCATTGCCGACTGTCTGTCCTGACCCTGCCTCTCTGCTGACTTGTTTACATATTTCCCCCCAGTCTGTTGGGTGGGGCTCCAGGGCTGCCGCTGACCCCTAGAGGAGCCCAGGGTGTTTGGGGACAGGGAGGTTGCTGGGGCCTGGCTCCAGCTGCAGTGGTTATGGACTGCATCAGTGACGAGCTCCTTGAAATATCTCTTGCGTTCAGTCTTAGTCATCACCAAGTGTCAGCTTTTTAATGAGGGCCATCCGGGTGGAGAGCATCTTGGACATGTGTTTCCACTGCGTGCTTTTACTACTCCGGTCCAAATACCCATTTTGTAGGCATTTTCGCGAGTGGGATTTAGGCCAGAGTGGGCATCACTAATTTTGGTTCCAAAGTTAACAGTCTTGGGTGCTTCTTTTCCTTTGGCCTCTGGCCACGAAGGATGTTAGAAAGTTCAATAAAATAGCAAATGAAGCAAAAGCACAGGAGGAAATGGAGTTAGGAGCATGGCAGATGCTGTTATTGTCCCACCTGTCCTGGAGATTAGAATCCATCCAGGCCTCCCTACGCCTCAGCTAGCTTTGGCCCTGTTGGACTCCAGATGGCAGGAAGAGCACGCTGAACATTGAGAGGCAGTCTTCAGCCATGGAGACCCAAGGAAAACCCACGGGTTTTTACAGTTGTGTGCTTTGTGTTTGGGGTGTTGCCCTGAAAAAAAAAAAAAGGCTCCTAAAACAGATTTGCTCCTGTTAGCATCCAGCTTCTCCGAACACACTCCTCTTTGCCTCCATTTTTAAATCTCTTTCATCAAAATGGCTGTTAGGGTAGAGCTTCCTGGAAAAGTTTGAGCCTGTTGCTGCTGGAGGCAAAGGAGGTAGAATTGATTCAAATGTCTTGTTCTGAAAAGGCCTCATCCCTTGAGATGAGTTTAATTTCCTCTTGGGAAATTTGTCTTGCATTTGCTTTCCCAAGAGCTTTGTCCAAGGGCTGAATGCACCAGGGGCTGGTGGGAGTCCAGATGTGGAGCTTTAGAGAAGATTCTGATGTTTCCAGAGAGGATTTAGTACCAGACTTGGGCTAGGATATTTGCTTTCCCCTCTAAGGTTGAGTCTGTCTGAAGCAGAGATTTCTCTCCTCACCACCACTCCTTCTTGCAATTAAAGAAGATATATTTGGTCCTCCCCACCCCGCCACCCAAGTAAATAGCTGTCGCCTGGGTGAACAACTCTGTGAAGAGGGTGATGGTCTACCAGTCCATTTTGTCTTCAAAAGCAGTTTTCCCAGAGTATGGTGGAGCAGTTAGTGTTTCACTTACTATTATTCATCTTTGGTACACCTCACCCCAGGACATTTGGACACCCCTTCCTTTTTTTTTTTTTTTTTAACAAAGACTTAAAATTTAAACATTAGTCTTATTCCTGTCCAAAGAAATGAATGTGTTGGTATTGACTTCCTCAGTTCTGAAGAACCAAAATGTTTAGAAGATGTCTCATTTGCAAGAGTATCTGTATCAGTTTCTATTGAATCAGCCTTTCTTTCATTCACTTGTCCACCCAGTTAACAAATGTGTCAGCATCTGCTGTGTACGGCATGGGTGCTAAGTGTATTAGCAAAAGTTAGGCACCATCCCCACTTCTTAAGGAGCTTGTGATCCCATGGTGCTTTGGAAATTCAGAGGAATGAGATCCTCAGCAAGAAGGCTCAGACTTGTAGAAGAGATAGCTTTTTTTAAATTAAATGAAATGTATTTACTTACTTATTTGGCGTGGGATTTAGAGACTAAGAGAGTTTGGCCCACTGAGGATGAAGGAAAGACAAAGAAGAGGGCAGAACATGGAGATTGCCTAAAGTCATGCTGTCCCATAGAAATCGAACACGAGTCACATGTAATCTTAGATTTTATAGTAGCCACGTTTGGAATTAAGTAAAAAGCAGGTGGAATTCAGTTTTATTAATCGGTTGATATTTTACTTATTTTTTTATTTTTGAGATTTTATTTATTTATTTGACAGAGATCACAAGTAGTCAGAGAGGCAGGCAGAGGGGGGAGGGGGGGGCTCGAGCCCAGGACCCTGGGATCATGACCTGAGCCAAAGGCAGAGGCTTTAACCCACTGAGCCACCCAGGCCCCCCAGTCGGTTGATATTTTAATGATCTGTTTGATTTAGCCGCATATATCTGAAATGCTATCCCTTGAACATGTAACCAATATAAAAAATTATTGATGAGCTGCTTTACCTTCTTTGTTTCCACACCAAGTTTTCAAAGCCTGCAGTGTTATGTCCCATGTCTATCCCAGCCTGCTTTACATTAGCCACAATCTAGAGGCTCAGAATGGCTAGTGGCTACTGCCTGGGACCTCTAGAGTATAGGGTTTGAAGATGGGTAGTGAGAAATAACTTTGTAAAGATAGGAAGTTCGTGTCCTCCTGCCGCCCGGTACCAAAGCCTTCTGAGAGTGCTGTCAAGGAGTGACTCAAAGCACAATGTTTATAATTCTTACATGGATTAGCACTCAGAGAGGAGAGGGCAGGCACTTTCACCAGATGCTGCCCATTTGATCCTCATAACCACCTGTGTTGGTTCAGCAGCCATCCGCCTCCGACAAGGGGGAGAGCAGAGAGGTTGTGTGTCTGCACCAGCCCCCTCCCCCCCCATCCTGAGGACCTCTGTACCCAGGTGGAGTGGGGCTTCAAGGCCCCAGAGACCTGCTGGGTATGGGAGAGGCTGAGCATGAAGCCAGCTGCTTGGTCTCAGAGGAAGCTTCTGAGGACACCTGCAAGGCTATAGGTCACATCTGTCCAGCAGTGAAGGAAGGAGACTGTCCCTCTGGGATTTTAAGAGTTTATTAATTAGTAGGAGGAGAAGAAGGTGTAGTGAAGGAGAGGGTGGCGGTTCCAAGGGTCCCAGATAGAATGTGGTTTGGTGTCACTGTTTTCTCTCTGCTTGTGGAGTGGGGCATCTGCCCACAGACCTTCTCTTCCAGGAGCCAGTGCTGGGAGGTTGGGCTTTCTTGAGATCATTTGTTTTACAGATGCCGGCCTTGAGGCCCAGAGGGAAGGTGGGAAAGGGACTTCTGCACCCTTTTGGGGGGGTGGGATGGGAAATGAGCTGCAGAGAAGCAGTCCTGTTAGTTTGAAGTACAGTGCTCCAGAGCCCAGAGAGTTCTGCAGCCAGCCCACAGCTGTAAGGAAGTGGGAAGGCTTTTCTGGGGACAGAGTGGCTGAGTGGTGGTAGGGGCTGTTGGGCTGCTACAGTGAAAGCAAGCTTCATCACCTCGGGATGCTACACCTTTTCCCACTGGATACAGAAGATTTGTTCATTACCCTGGTGGTTCCTGTGGGACTGGGGTTCTTAGCTAGGTGCACCTTTCTGGTGCATCTTTGTTCTGGTGTATTTGGGGGACATGGTGAGATGTGGAATGTGTCTTAGGGCTGTCCTCTATCAAGCATGGTGTCTATCCCAGGCCAGGGATCGTGCCGGCTCCTATGTCCTAGCTGGCACATCTGTGATTGACCTCCAAGAGTCTTCTCTCAACCAGAGGAGTGAGGGTGCTCCCATCTCAGAGTGATCTTGGATCTGCCTGTGTCTCCTTGGTTTCTTTGTGGCACAGGGATGTTCTTTGGAGAAAAGAGCTTGTACTGGACAGAGCTGGATCCCATCACCTCCATTTGCTTCCTGGTGCCCTGCCCTTCAATGCCGAAAACGCGTGATGGGACTCCTGGTGCTTTTGCCTACCCGCTGCATGGCCTTGAGCAAAGTGCTTGACCTCTGGCAGTCTCAGTTTCTCCACTGCCTAAAGGGGAATAATTATTCCTATGCCCACAAGGCTAGAGCAAGGAAGAAATGAAATTTTATAGGTATAAATTTTGCGAGTACCTGCTTGACGCATAGTAGGTATTCAGTAAATGCTCTGTCTCTTCGAGTCCTTCCCTAAATTTAGAAAATCGACAGAGAAATGCTTATTTCTCCTGTGATTTGAAATCATTAAAAAATGTTAGTAGAGCCTTGGGATGGAGCCCACGGGGCCACATGTGTACTCCTGCTGGCAAGTGCATATGAATGAAGCCAAGAATCTGGGGGGTTTTCTGCCAACCGGGGCTGACTCACTCGTGGGGACTGACTCACGAGGGGCCCTGTCTGGCTCCAGGAAGGCAGGGCCAAAGCACCACATTAGGGCATGTTCCGGGGAGGCAGAGTCTCTAAATATCGTGGACGGTTCCCTGGAGCATTTAGGACAAAAACCACCTGGAAGGAAGATGGAGATGTCACCCTACATAGCCCAAACAGGGCCCCGAAAGCTTTACCACTTAGTGCATAGCAGCAACGGTGTTGTTCCTTAAGACCCTTGGGGGTTATTTTAAATGTTCTTCCCACCCCAAACCTGAGAAGGGTAAAGGGCTGAAGTGGGTGCTTTTTTGGGTGGGCCCTGGCAAGGACCTTTGATTTTTTCAGTATGACCTTTTTGGCCCTACTTCTAGATCCATTCCTGCTGGACATTAGCTGTCACCTTTCAGCGTTGGAGAGGAGGGCTGCGTCCATTTCATGGATGCATGTACCCTAAGGTACTTTATAAGTTGGGGGAGAGTTGTGTTCTGTCTGCATCGGAAGTTGATAGGACCAGAGGTCCCCATGATGCGTGTAGTTTTAGAGACCAAAAGAGAGAACCCAAGAGACCACTTACTTCAGCTTCCTGGCTGCATAGGTCTGGAGAGGGTCAGTCAGCAGGCTGCCTGGCTCCTGTTTCCCAGTCCTTGGTTTATTCCAGAATTCTTCACCTTCTCTACCTACCTCACTTGCTCTAGAGGAAGTGCAGTCTGTCCTGGGAGAGACACCAGCCCACTCAGGCGTCCTGCAGCACCCCCATGCTCTGGAGCACTTGCCCAGCGCACACACGATTGCAGGGCTTTTGCCTTGGAGGACTTCGTGATACTTTTCCCACCAAGGCTTGCTTGTTGCCCATGCTCAGGTAGTCGTTTAGAGCTGAAGCACTGTTTTGTCTAATGAAGGCCTATAACCCCGAATACAGGATTGGGGCAGGACCACAGTTCTCTTCGTGGTGCCTTAAGAAGTAAGTTACTGCTTCGAGCGCCCTTCTGGACAAGGTGACTATGTGACATGCCTTCCTTCACTTCTTTTTCTCCTTGCCTTCCCACCTCCCATGGGAACCTTCCTAACCTGTTGGTGGTTTCTTTTCCCCAGAGTCAGCTTGAAAAGGAGGATCAAGCTCAAGACGGTGTCTCCATGGAGATGTGGAGCCTGGTCACCAACCTCTAACAGCAGCACTGGGATGTGGAGCTGGAAGTGCCTCCTCTTCTGGGCTGTGCTGGTCACAGCCACACTCTGCACTGCCAGGCCGGCCCCGACCTTGCCTGAACAAGGTAAGGCATGGGTGGAGGGGTCCCTCTGGACTCCGGGCCTCAGAAACACAGCCGGCTAGGACAGAGGTGATGTGTTGACGGGGGAGATTCCGGCCCAGGTAGAGCAAAGGGCTCCTTTTTGTAGGAGAGATTTCCACAGTTCCTGCCTAGAAACCTACCCAGTTCCAGCAGGGGTTGGGGTCACAACGGCTAGTGACAGCCACTTGCCAGAGGTGACATGCTTAGGATGGGTTTATGCTTTTCTCTTCCTGAAAAAGAACTGATGAGGACCCAAGAGCTGGCTCTCTCAACTTGATGATCTATAAAATGGGGCACAAGGGACCTATGAGTTTGTTTAGAACCTGAATCAGAGGATATTGAAGGATGTGGGAGCTTGGTAAACACCTGTGGCTTCTACAAAATTGTTCCAAAGATCCATCTTCTGTGAGGGCAGGCAGTCATGGCCGAGGGCCTGCCATTTTTCCTTCCTGGACCATATCCGACCACGTCTGTTTGGAGGCCTGTGGGGCAGTTTGCTTTGGAGATGCACCACTGGAGGGATGTTGAAGAGATGGTGAGCCAAGGAGCATTATGGTGCATGGACGCTGCTGGAGAGCTATGGCTTGTTGGAAATTCAGAGATGATTACTAATGGGAAGGACCTGCCTATGGGATTTACTGGAGTTGTGAAAATATTTCATGGAAATTACAGGTGCAACGCACTTTCAGGGGTCTGTGAGAATGCTCTGTGAGAACTGACTGCTGCCAGAGGGTCCTGTAGCTTGTGACTCAGCGGCTGATCACATCAGTCTAGAAGGTTGGCAGGCAGCGGGTGAGAGACAGGTGTGCACGTGATGTAGTCGCTGAGCTGAAAAGGCCATCGGTCTCAGCTGTCAGGGCCCGCTGGAGTAATAAATCATGAGTGAGCATATTTGTCCCCTCACAGAGTGGGTAGGGAGGGCACACGGGACTTTCTGGAAGGTGCACTTGACTGGAGCAAGCAGATTGCTAGTGCATTCAATAACAGAACTGAATGTTAGACCTGAGCTAGAACATGCCGGAGACCCAAAGTGGGAGAGATCATCTCTGCCCACAGGGAGTCTGTTGTCAGGGAGACAGATGCAGAGGGAACCAAGTGCAAGGTAGACCCTGTTTAAGCCTCACAGTGGAGTCGTAACACAATGGGAACACAGAGGAAAAGGTGAGAGCCGCTGACATGGGTCAAGAGGGGTAGGTGGGGGTTTGTTTGGAAGCGGGGAATGAAGTGCATTACAAGTGGACTGACATGCATAAGGGGACTGAGGCTGCATGTATCAGGTGTGTACAGAACCGACTTGCCTGGTGAGCAGGTGGTGGTGGGAAGTAACACCTAGAGAAACTGGGCTTTTCGAGTATGGAGGGCCTTGACACCCTACTGAGGAAACTGCACTGGAATCTCAGAAGGTTCTGTGCAGGTAATGATGTGATCAAGCTTTCAGAAAATTGACCTGGCAGTTGAACTTGGATGAATGGGAGGAAGGCATCTGTGTTTGAATCCTGCTCAGCCATTTCATATCTGCATTACTTGCTTTGATGCATGACTCAAGCGCCTTGAGCCTTCATTTGCTCAGCTTTAAAATGGGTACAATAATAAAGCATGAAATGAGGTCATTCAGATAAAGCAGCTGCAGGTGAAGTTTAGGTAGTGAGGACGGCTGCTCCCACAGCTGCTGGATAGACTTTTTGTTTTGTTTTGTTTTTGTTTATTTGTTTGTTTTAAAGATTTTATTTACTTATTTGACACAGAGAGAGATCACAAGTAGGCAGAGAGGCAGTCAGAGAGGGGGGGGGAAGCAGGCTCCCTGCTGAGCAGAGAGCCCGATGCGGGACTCGATCCCAGGACCCTGGGATCATGACCTGAGCCAAAGGCAGAGGCTTTAACCCACTGAGCCACCCAGGTGCCCCTCGACGTTTGTTTTGAATGTCCAGCTACTGGGGAGAACCAGGGCGTGTGGCGTGAGTTTGTGAAGGAAGGAAAAACTAGCAGACTCTATAGAAATAGAATCTATACATTTCCGTAGGTTGGCTTTCAACTCCGGGAGACTCTAGCGACAGAATAACATGAGAGTCAAAGGGCAGGAGGTTTGTGAGGAATAGAGATTTGGATCAGCCACAGTGTAGAGGGTAACAAGGGAGTCCAGGAAGCCAGGAAGGCTTGGATAAAGTTTGAGAATATGAATTTCCAATGGGCCCTTTAAGTTGTTTTTTTTTTTTTTTTTTTAAACACTTTCTCTAAAAGGCCCTTTTGTGCCTGAGACCTGGAGGGTGGAGAAAGTGAATGGTGCGGGTCTCAGGCCTGGGCACCTGTACTCAGGAAGCGGATGGCCAGGGGTACAAGCATAGGAATTTTAGGGTGGGGTGAGTGAGGGTCCCAGAAGTTGCTGGTTGTGGATCCAGACTTAGAAAGGAAGGCCAGGCAGTGATGGAAGGTGGAACCAGGGGGCTGAAGGTCTTGAGGCGGAGGAGGCACACGCCAGGAAGGGCAGGGAGAGGGCAGGGAGGGGGCAGGGGAGGTGGAGGGGGCTGTTAGGAGGCTCTGCTGCAGTGAAGACTAAAGTTAGACCACTGTTTTTTTTTTTTTTAAATCAACTTAACTGAGGTATAATTTACATTACAATTTTTAAGGGTACGGTTCAGTGTGTTCTGATGTCCTGTCAGTACTACCCCAGTCAAGACAGCGAACATTTTTGTCACGCCCCCACCCCCAGCACTTGACCGTGTCGAAAGCAGTCTACTTTTGGTCACTATAGACCAGGTTTGCCTCTTCTAGAATTTCATATGATGGCATTACATGGCGAATGTGTAGCCATTCCCCTGTGGATGGCCATTTGGGTTAATGGTTTTGATTATTATTAATAAAACTCCTGTGAACATCTGTGTGTAAGTCTGGTGTGGGCCTAAGGTTTGCTTGATTGCCTTGGTTTTGATTTTGCCACCATTTCTCACTGTTGACTTGGGAAGGTTCCTCTGTGTAGAACATACACAAAATGACAGTAATGAGCTCTGCCCCCAGGATCCTTGTGACTGTCAAGTAAGAGTGTATGCAAGGCTCTTAGAACAGTGGCCGGCCCGTGGGCTGTGAGCGGTAAAGGGTGGTTGTGGGTCCTTTGTCCTGGGACCACACAGAAGACACCACATGGTGAGGGCCTTGCTGTTCCTGGGTGGCATGGGATGCCTTAGGACGCAGATGTGGAAATCTGCACAGTCCCCATCTTGGTGCCGGGCGGCCCTTCACGGGGTTTATCCCTCTGGAGCTTTGTGATGGCAAAACCCATGCCCCACAGTCTTCAGAGAACTGCTGGGAAGTCAGAAGGGAAAAATCTGCCTCCGTGCTTTATAAACCATAAGGTACCTCACAGATGTAAATTCTCACCATATAGTCTTGGCCCTGCTGATTATTAAATAATAATGCTGCTGCTGTCCTTAGAAAAGACTGTAATCTGTGTCTAAGGGGTATGTTCAAAAGTTTAAACCCAAAACTCGGCTCCCACAGAGAGCTTTTTCCCCTTTAGAAAGGCCTTGCTGTGGGAGAGAGTGAGAGAGAGAGAGAGAGAGAGAGAGAGAGAGAGAGTGTGTGTGTGTGTGTGTGTGTGTGTGTGTGTGTGTGTGTGTGTAGGGAGCCCCTCCCCCCAGTCTGCAAATGCTCCTGAGGGAGTGGGGAGGGCCTGGAGTTTCTGGCTGTCCTTGGAAAGTTGATTTAATAAGGGTTCCAGGAAAACCAGCCTCCTCTGTCCCGCCCTCTCCTTTCCTTTCTCTAGTTTGGGATCTTAAAGAGGCGAAGCTTGTTTCAGATCAAGTCTCCAGGGGAAGGGGAGGGAGTTGTATGGATGGACAGAACCTGGGTCACGGGCGGAGGGGCAGAAGATAAGCACTGGCTTGGAAGACCTTTTCCACTTGAGGAGGGTTGTGTCTGTGTATCTTTCTCTCCTTTAGAATAAGACTGGGAAAAGCGAGTGGGTGAGTCCAAAACTGGCTGTTGGGCTGCCTCTTGCAGTTGGGGGTGGGAGTCCTGAAACATGGGTTAAACACCGCAGACCCCCTTGGTCAAGGGGGGCAGTATGAGACTTGCAGTCTCAAAATACTTGCCTACATACTCGGAAACCTGCAACTAATAAGCGATTTAATGGGCTGGGGTTTTTACAGCTCCTCCCACCTACTCAGATTTGAAGGAGTCTGGTGGCTAGGCGAAGGGGGAGAGGTTAGACTTAATGGAAAAGCCGCACGTTTCCATTTCTGGCTGCAAGCCCCCTCGATGTTGATGCCGGGAGCCACAAAGCAAGGCTTTGTCTGTGTTCCACAGAGACCTGTGCCTGTGGGGGAGAAGCTCCAAGCACTGCCAGAGACGTGGCCCTGGCTTCAGGTGGTAGGGCCCCGGCTGCCCCAGGCCACCCCCCATTGGGTCCCACAGCGGGTATGCCCCAAGGGGTATGCATTTCAGCCTGGGTGCAGGGGCTACAAGTAGGCAGCAGAGGGTATCCCAGTACTGGCCTCAGGCTGCAGCGACCCATGTGGCCGGTGGCTGCCCCAGGACCCACATCCAGGGGCGTTCCTCCACGCCATCTGCCCCCAACATAATTTCTTCTTGTGAAAAAAAACCTGTTTACGTCGAATGCACACTGGATGTTCAAGAGGAGTTTCTACGCGAGTGATGTCCAGTGACCCACTTTGGGGACAAGGGTGGAGGGTTGTAGGTCAGAGGCACCTTACCCACCAGGTCTCCCCAGAGGATCCGCTCTGCCCCACATTCTCTTCCCCAAGACTGGAGGCTAGAGTGCTTTTGGAAGGATGCGCTTGCCAGTGTTCCCAGAGCTGAGCTGAGCTGGGGTGGGGGTAGGGCGGACTCAGTGTTCCTGGGCTTATGGGAGAACTCGAAGGAGGAGTGCTCACGTGTCCCACTTGACCACTCTGGGCAAGTGCAGCGAAGCCACTCCAGGGCTGTGTTCTTGGCTCTGGCTTCGGCATTGCTACACTATTAGCTTCACTGATTTTCCACTCTGACTTTGCCAGCCAGCTCCCCTAAGTCAGGGAGGAAGAATTTCTCAGGGAAGAACAAATGGCTGTCCAGAGCCCTGCTGTGGGTGGGGGAGGGGAGGGAGCCCAGACAAAGAACCAGGCCCAGACTTTGTCACCTGGTTTCTGGGACTACCTGGAGGCCGTGGGCAGGAACCGCAGAGAGAGTACTAGGGATTCCTCTGGAGTCTGTGGCCCCAGCCTGTGGGTAGGTCAGCAGGGCTCGGCCAGGGTGCTGGCTCCCAGGCAGGCAGAAGCAGTGAGTGATGGCTTGTGTCTGGGGCGGTGATGGATGGCCTCATGAGAAGTGAGTTCTGGGGAGTCATTATCCGGGAGGGTGAGGTCCAGGGTCAGAGAGCCTGACCAGCAGCTGCGCCCTGTTTTCACAGTGCCTTGTTCCTCCGGGTCCGCTGGGGGCTCCCAGCTCACCCTGTGGACACCACCTTTGCCTCTTGCTTCCTTCCCCAAAGCCTGGAAGTGAGACCGCTAGGTCCCTGCTGACTGGGGAAAGTCCAGCTGCTCTGGCGCTCCTGGTCTCCCGAGTTCAGCTGCCCAAGCCTCACTATTCACTCTGGAAAGATGGCTCATTTACAACTTACTGCAGACATTCTCCTCTCTCTGGCCACCCTGCCCCCCTACCTTAGGCCCCAAGTGGTTTAGCTGTAAGCTAAGTGCTCTACCTGGACTCTTAAGGGCCTGGAGTAAATCCCAAACTGTGTTTCCTCTCAGGAGAAGCCTTCTGGAGTCTGGGCTGCTCCTGAACTTGGAGGTTTGCTCTGATTTTCCAGCTGGCAGCAGCCAAGTAGGGGAGACCATTGCTGGAAGGCCCCCATGGTAGGCTTGTTTCCTCTTCATGGTAGCGCCTATCCTCAGAGCGCCCCTTCCTAGTTCTCGCTCTTCTTGGACTGTCGCCTTTCCCCTCATCAAACGAAGTGCCCACCAAATGTGTGTTCCTTGCATAGTGTGCACAGTTGGGGTGAGACGTCTGTCCAGTTAGTTCCAAGCCCTGAGAAGGATTGGCTCTGGCAGAGCTTGAAACTCACTGCTCCTTGCTTATCCCGCGTACTGTGCTGCAGCTCGAGCCTCCTGGGATGGGTTGTGTAAAAGGAAGTGAATGTTGGGGCAGCCGGCAGCGCCATTTGAGTGACTGTGGCTCTAATTTCCTGGCCTTGGAGGTGTAGGCGCGCGGAGCCTCCAATGGGTGAGAGGGTCAAGAAGTTCCCTGAAGGTGGGCCTCGGGGGCTACAAGCTTGGACAGGGGGAGAGGTTAAAATCCACCAACACTGAACTTCCAGCTGTCTAATCAACGAAGGAAGTTGAGTTTAGAGCTTAGCCTTTCCCAGATTTTCTATAGGGTTGAAAATTAGCCTCTGGCTAATGGTCCCTTCAGTATTTGTTCACAGACTTCACAAATTTAACTCACCTTCTCCTCCTCCCCAGTCCCCCTTCCCTCCCTTCCTTCCTTCCTTCCTTCCTTCCTTCCTTCCTTCCTTCTCTCTTCTCTCCATCCATCCATCTGGCCAAACAAGACTCTTCTTTTTTCCATGTTTTATACAATGTATTCATTCATACCTAACCCTTGTTTATCTGGGTTCCTTCGTAGGAACTGTTCGTCACTATCTTTTTCTCCTCCTTTTTTGTAATTCCTACTCTTAGTTGAGGATTTAGTTTAGATTTAGCCTAAGGCATAGCTTGAAGCCTTTTTTTGGCTCCAGATTAATGACTTTTTTTTTTTCCTGCCCCTTTCTCTGTAACTTTAACCTAGTACTTGGCTTTACATTATATGGAATTTTTAACACTTTGTTTTTTCCTCCCAGAGAGGAAAGTTCTGGGCATTCAGAAAGAATATTTTCATTGCTCTTTTATGATTTTTTTTTAAAGATTTTATTTATTTATTTGACAGACAGAGATCACAAGTAGGCAGAGGCACAGAGAGGGGGAAGCAGGCTCCCCGCATTGATGTGGGGCTTGATCCCAGGACCCTGGGATCATGACCTGAGCCGAAGGCAGAGGCTTTAACCCACTGAGCCACCCAGGCGCCCCTGATTTTTTTTTTTTTTTTTAAAGATTTTATTGGCTTATTTGACAACAGAGATCACAAGTAGGCGGAGAGACAGGCAGAGAGAGAGAGAGAGGAGGAAGCAGGCTCCCTGCTGAGCAGAGAGCCCGATGCGGGACTCGATCCCAGGACCCTGAGATCATGACCTGAGCTGAAGGCAGAGGCTTTAACCCACTGAGCCACCCAGGTGCCCCTTCATTGCTCTTTTAAAACATGGATATTTAGGGTGCCTAGGTGGCTCAGTTGGCTTAAGCGTCTGCCTTCAGCTCAGGTCATGATCCCAGTGCCGAGACAGAGACCTGGCTGCTTCTCCCTCTTCCTTCTGCTCCGCCCCTCGCCCCTTGTGTACATGCTCTTCCTCTCAAATAAAATCTTCAAAAAAAAAAAAAAAACAAAAAAACCTGATACTTGATATGTCATCGAGGTTCATCGTAGGAAATTTAGAAAATACAGACATAAGAAAAGAAAAAAAAACCTTAACACTCACATTACCTAAAAATAATCACTCTTGGGGCACATGGGTGGCTCAGTCAGGTAAGCATCTGACTCTTGATGTCAGCTTAGATCATGATCTCAGGGTTGTGAGATTGACCCCTTTGTGTGGGGCTTCGTGCTCAGCACAGAGTCTGCTTGGGATTCTCTCCTCCTCCCTTTGCCCCTCCGCCTGTTTGCAAACATACACCTCTGTACTCTGTCTCTGATAAACAAGTCCATAAATAAATAAAAATAATTATTGCTAACTGTGAATATATTTCTTTAGACTATTTTTTCTTGCATTTATACAAACATGACTTCTCAAAAATGGGATTTATATGGAATATGTGGTTTTTAACTTAAGCATATAGTAGGATTATTTATTTATTTATTTTTAAGTGAGCTCTGTGCCCAATGTAGGGCTTGAACTCATGACCCCGAGTTCAAGAGTTTCATGTTCTACCAGCTGAGCCAGCCAGGTGCCCCAAGCATGTAGAATTTATTGTCCTGCAAAGAAAGTTTTTTCACTATGCTTAGTAACTATATAGAATTCCATTGTATGGGTGTGCAAAATTTATTTATTTACCCAGTCCTCCACTGTTGATCATTTAGGTTATTTTCAGTAGTTTCCACTTAAATGAGCATACTTGACAAATAAAATTTGTCCATGTAGTCAAAGATATTTAAATTCTAGAAGTTTGAACACATACTGCCAGATTGCCCCAGAAAGGTTATGCCAGTAAAGATCTTTTAAAAATAATAATAAATACTATTTATTGTACCTTCACACTCTGCATGCTGTACATTTTTACATCTTTACTCCACTATCATGACTATAGGTTTTATTCCCATAATCAGATGAGGAAACTGGGATCCAGGGAGTTAATAAGTAAGTTGTCTGAGGTCATAGTTGGTGAGAAATGGAACTGGGATTCAGACTGAAGTCGATCTGACTTCAGTATTTTTTTCCATTATAGTAAACTGTGTCCCTGTGTCAAATCGGGTTTCCCTTCCAAAATTCAAGCTGACCAGCATTTGAATTTAAACATTTGAATTTGCTTGGTCAGCCCTTCTTTATCTCACAGGAATCAGGCTCTACCTCCCACGTTCCCTTGCTCCATTCCATCCTTCCTTCCATTCTTTTAAGATTTATTTGAGAGAGAGAGAAAAGGAGCATGAGCAGGGGGGAGGGGCAGAGAGAGAAGCAGACTCCCTGCTGAGCAGGGAGCCAGACTCTCTCCCAGGACCCCTATCATGACCTGAGCCAAAAGCAGATGCTCAACCAACTGAGCCACCCAAGCGCCCCTCTACCTCCCTTCCTGGGGTGGTATGAACATATGTGTGATTGGGCTAAGGGCAGCTGGACATGCTTGCCTTATGCCATTTCTTATGTGACATTCTGCTTTCTCCTCAGAGGTTATATGTGGGTCATAGGTCTGTGAACTGCCCTAATGCAAGGGGTTCCCTAGCCTAGAATAATCAGTAGAACAAAAACCCCATTGAAGCTGCATTTTCCACTGCAGCCCAACCCTCCTGCTTGGAGGAGGTCTAGGATCAGAGGTTCTCAAAGTGTCAGATGCCACATGGGAATTTTCTTTGTAGGTCACACTTACTCTGGAATGTAATGGGGTTGTGCAGACACATAAACCACCTAGATTGCTTCCCAAGTGCTTGTGGTCCAACAATGTCTGATGGGTGGAAATAAACATGTCAGGCCGGAGTGCTGACATTGTTTTGAGGCTACCAGTATATATAACTGTAAGACATGAGGAAATACAGAGAGGAGGGAGAATCTTGAAAATTTTGGTTATCTTAGTGTTTACCTTCAACACATTAATGTTTTTTTTAAAGATTTTATTTATTTATTTGACAGACAGAATCACAAGTAGGCGGAGAGGGGGGTGTTGGGAGAAGCAGGCTCCCCGCTGAGCAGGAGCCAGCTGTGGGGCTCCATCCCAGGATCCTGAGATCATGACCTGAGCCCAAGGCAGAGGCTTAACCCACTGAGCCACCCAGGTGCCCCAACACATTAATGTTTTAAACAAAAATATATATTGTAATGTAGATGAACTCGTCACAAAATAATTTTAAAAATATTAATTTGTGGTCTGTTGTCTGAAGTATGCCTCCAGGAAAAGGGCATAGATTTATTAAAAGTTGTATGGTAAATATTTTCTTCCAGTTCTGTTGGTAACTCTGCGTAACCTTTTGGGGAAAAAGACACTGGAAGTCTTGGAAGGGCCTGTTATATGGGAGGCTGAATGCCTTTCCTGCCCCTAGCTTCACCGTGGGTGAGGCCCAGCCCTGACCAGTATTATTCTTACCAGACATTTGCAGACACAGTAAATGACCCATCTAAGAAATGTCATCAAAAGACTGTGTCAAGGGGTGCCTGGGTGGCTCAGTGGGTTGAAGCCTCTGCCTTTGGCTCAGGTCATGATCCCAGGGTCCTGGGATCGAGCCCCACATTGGGCTCTCTGCTCTGCGGGGAGCCTGCTTCCTCCTCTCTCTCTGCCTACTTGTGATCTCTGTCAAATAAATAAATAAAATATTAAAAAAAAAAAAAAAAGACTGTGTCAAGTAAAGACATAAAACCCAGGTTATGAGGACATTTGAAACCAGAGGACAGGGCCTTTCCCTAAAGCGAAGGGACAGATTGACCATCATTTGTGGGTGTGTATGTACATCACTAAGGCAGAGGCTTAATTTTGCCTTTTGTTCACATCAGCATCTTAGAACATCTCATTTACACATTAAGTGTACAATTAATACTTTCTGAACAATGAATCCATGCATGAACACAGGGAACCATCCATTTTTTTAAAAAGATACCTAAAATTTCTCTTTTTTTAAAAAAAAGCATTTATTTGATAGACACAGCGAGAGGGAACACAAGCAGAGGAAGTAGGAGAGGGAGAAGCAGGCGCCCCACCAAACAGGGAGCCCCATGTGGAGCTTGATCCCAGGGTGCTGGCATCATGACCTGAACCGAAGGCAGATGCTTAACGACTGAGCCACCCAGCGCCGAAAGATCCCTAATATTTCTAGTTTGCAAAAGGAGACGGTGGGAATAAAACCCTTGTCAGTAGAAAGATAAGGAAAATACCGTGAGGAAGAGCTATTGCTGCCACATAGGGAGCACTTTATTTCAGCCTTTGGAGTGGTTCTTGGGTGTGTGAGGCTTGGCATCACCTGGCTGGCGTGTTTAAACCCAGAGCTCCTGGTTGTGAAGCTAGCTCTCACATGTTCCCTGCAGGTCCAGGAACCACACACTTTGAGAATCACTGGGGTCCGGTAATCTCCCAAAAAAGTCTATAAGGTGGGGGCGCCTGGGTGGCTCAGAGGGTTAAGCCTCTGGCTTCGGCTCAGGTCATGGTCTCAGGGTCTTGGGATTGAGTCCCGCATCGGGCTCTCTTCTCAGCAGGGACTCTGCTTCCCCCCTCTCTCTGTCTGCCTCTTTGCCTACTTGTGATCTCTGTCAAATAAATAAATAAAATCTTAAAAAAAAAAAAAAAACAAGTCTGTAAGGTGGTGGTTGTTTCCATTTCACTGTTTAGGCATCTGACTCAGAGGTCAAACAAAAAGTTGCAGAGATTAAACGGTCCGGAAGTGGTGGGGTTGAGACTTGAGTCTTGGCTGGTACAGTGCCTACAGCCCTAACCCCTGGACTAGAAGGTGGGTTATCAGGGAGGCTGGACAGAGAAAGATGAAGATCGGCAAGGAGGCAGATGGGAGAGGGGAAAGGCCCTGAGTCAATGTGGGGGGGGACTGGGGGGGGGGGGGGGGGAGTAGGTTGGTCTGAAAGCTTTCCTCGGGGAAGGAGGTTCTCTTCTCTCCTCCTCTGATGTGTGGGGCTTTAAGTCAATTATCACCGCCTTTGGAATGCTGATCTGCTCTCTAGCCCCCTAGAAGGGTCCTTTTGCATTCAGAAATCTCTGCTCCTTTATTGTCAGACTTTAGAATATAACCTTGGGAATTAAGGTTTATTTTCCTTTGGTTTTAGGAATTAGCTCTTGAACCTTAAAGGAGTCAGGTTCCTTAACTAACTACTGAATGAAGTTCTTCCTGTGGCATTCCAAACCTTTATCGATGTCATTTGAGCAGTCAGGACTGTATAAATGCCTGACGGGTACATCTGGAAGTGGCATTTCTTTTAGGATGTTAGCCCTTCTCCACTACCCTCTGGCTCCTCCATTTTTAAAAAATTTATTTGCCTAGCTAGTTTTCCTGGGATAATATGTCATGAATCAAAAAAGTGAAATAAATTCTTCTAGAAAACCTGGGCTTCCGGGCGCCTGGGTGGCTCAGTGGGTTAAGCCGCTGCCTTCAGCTCAGGTCATGATCTCAGGGTCCTGGGATCGAGTCCCGCATCGGGCTCTCTGCTCAGCAGGGAGTCTGCTTCCTCCTCTCTCTCTGCCAGCCTCTCTGCCTACTTGTGATCTCTCTCTGTCAAATAAATAAATAAAATCTTTAAAAAAAAAAAAAAAGAAAGAAAAAAGAAAACCTGGGCTTCCAATTTTTTTCTTTGCCAGTCACAGTTTCTTGGCAATTCTCTGTCTTCTATTCTAAGGCTTTTACTGGTAACAACACGAGTCCCAGAGAAGACATGAAGAGAAGGTGCCAGTGGCTGGAGCTCTGGGACCAAAACCCAAGTCCCTTTTCTTAAGGCAAGTTATCTTGAGGTCTCTTGCTTTCCCTCACACCGGAGGGAGCTGTGTGCTCAGGGAGGCACCAGGGGGCGGCAGTGAGTGATGCCCACCTCCTAAGGCCCAGCTGAAAAGTAGAATGTTGGTTAGAGCCAGAGGGGGCTCAGATAGTCTCAGGTCAGTCAGCCTTCCCATTTCACAGGTGAAGAAGTGGAGGCCCAAGGCCAGGGTGGGGAGGGGGTTAGAGATGACTCCACCATCAGAGTCACGCCATAAGGGGTAGGGCTAGTCGTCTTTGTGATTTTCACTCAGGTATTCTTTCCGCTGTACTCAGCCATTACACCCGTGGTTCAGGAAGAGTTGGGGACTGTGGTTTTACAAGGATTTCAGATCCGGGATATTGACATTGCCCAGAGTAGTTCTCTCTCCCCCACAGGGTTCTGGTTGTTCAAGAGCCCCCAGATTGTCTGAGCAGAAGAGTCCTCAGTGTGGATATTGGTCCCTACCATCCCCCAAGCCTTTGGTCCTGTTTTTTTTGACCGGCTCTCTACCCACATAGTATCTCTGGTAGAAAAATCCCTGGACCATCTTCTTTCAGTTTCTTTTTTTTTTTTTTAAGATTTTATTTATTTATTTGACAGAGAGATATCACAAGCAGATGGAGAGGCAGGCAGAGAGAGAGAGAGAGAGAGAGGGAAGCAGGCTCCCTGCTCAGCAGAGAGCCCGATATGGGACTCGATCCCAGGACCCTGAGATCATGACCTGAGCCGAAGGCAGCGGCTTAACCCACTGAGCCACCCAGGCGCCCGTTCTTTCAGCTTCTTAAAGAGAACTAAATGCTCACCTTTCAGGGTGTGTGAGGGAGAGAGAGGAAAATGAATATATGGTCCGTCCATGTGTCCCTCTGGGTCCTCACTGTCCTGGAGATCTGAAACAGACCAGTGGCCCCAGATTTTTAGATTTCATGGGTCAGTACAATCCTCCCCCCACCCCCACCCCACTGACCCAGGTTTTGGGAACCTGCATAAGGGTAACAACATGTTTTACCATGTAAGAACATTTTTTTAAAATCCAGCACTGTTCACTGCTATTACTCTTGTTTTTTTCTTGTGATAAAAATATACATAACATAAAGTGGATCATTTTCACCAATTTTGAGCGTACGGTTCTATGGCATTAAGTACATTCATGTTGTCATGCCACTTTCACCACGATACGTCTCCAGAACTTTCTCACACCTTCTCCAGTTGAACCTCTTGTTCCCATTAGACATGAACTCCCCATTCTCCCCTCCCCCAGCTCCTGGCAACCACCTTTCTGCACCATTTCATTTTAAAAGGATGTTTATCACCTTTATTTTTATATTGTAAGATAAGAGGCATTTTTTTTTAAGATTTTATTTGAGAGAGAGAGCATGAGCGGCGTGGGGGATGGGCAGAAGGAGAGGGAGAAGCAGACTCCCCACGGAGCAGGGAGTGGGTTTCGGGGCTTGATTTCAGGACCCTGGGATCATGACCAGAGCCCAGCGCAGGTGCTTAACCAACTGAGCCACCCAGGTGCCCCAAAAGGCGTTTCTTTAACATCAAGAAAAAGTCACCTTATGAAGAGTCCATTCTTTGCCCCCCTGCAGCCGGTGGTGACCCCGGGATGCTGTATGACTCAGACCCTCCATGCCACGATCAGATTGGACTGGGAGGGAAGATCGCAGGTACCCTGGAGTGCTGAGAGCCTTGGTGAAGTGTGCTTTCAGTCATCCATTGAGGTTGGGGGTGCAGTGAAAAGACAAATTCTGGAACAGCTGAGTCTTCCACTAATTCATCAGCAAGTTTAGGGAGTTGCAACTTTTTCCTGCCCAGCTGCTGGTGCTTCCTTCCCCAAAGAAGCTCTGCTGAGCATGGGGGAGGGGAAGCCCTCCGAGGGGCCCTAGTAGGGGGCGGGGTGGGGGGGGAGGGCAGTACATTCTTTAAGGAACCTGACCTGACTTTAAGGTCAGAGCCTAGCAGAGTGGGAGCTGCAGGGTTACCTCTTCCCTGTTGATTCATCTCACTCTCCTCCTCCCCCACCCTTAATGATCTTTCCATTACAGAGCCCAGACCAGGAAGTGCATGACAGGTCGCAGCTGCAGACACATGGCTGGGAGGCCTGGGCTTCGGGCCAGTGGTGGGAGGGTCTGAGCTCCCCTTCCAGCAGGGGGACTCTGCTTATGCATGCATAGGCACAATCACACACACACACCAGCAAGTTCAGTGGAAGGTGTTCTGTGTTATAACCGTTAGTGCTGGTTGTACTTTTGCTTTGAGTTCAGGATGTGATTTTTTTTAATGGATTTTATTTATTTATGTATTTGATACAGAGAGAGATCACAAGTAGGCAGAGGGGGGAAGCAGGCTCCCCACCGAGCAGAGAGCCCGATGTGGGGCTCAATCCCAGGACCCTGCTATCATGACCTGAGCCGAAGGTAGAGGCTTAACCCTCTGAGCCACCCAGGCACGCCCCAGGATGTGATTTTTAATAAAGGCAGGAGTAGATTTCCTCCTCTGTGTCCAGATCGCCTGGGCTTACAGCCCACATGAGTGGTCCTTACTGGGTTTGGGGTTCTTTGGGGGGGAGTTTTCCATCATTACACAGAGGCTCTTGAGCACCTATTCCTAAAATAGGACCCATGTAACATGGCTTTAGAAGCTTCCTGGGTGTTTAGGGGAGTTAGTAGGCACAGTTTTAATACCTCCGAAATGATCTGTTGTCCTCTGTGAGTCTATCAAAACGCAAGGTTCAGAACCTCCTTTGAGGGAAGGTGTAGTTGCGAGATCGCGAGCTTTGCAAACACGGCCTGGCTTCAAATCACAGCGAGTGAACAGAGCCCCCTTCATCTGACCGTCTTCATGGGGGATGGCTCCTTCCACTTACAAGTTTGCTCAGGAAATGTTAATTTATCCTAAACTGTGTCCTAGGGGGGCAGTTGTCACACAGGAGTTTCTGTCTCCACCGCCAGCTGTGTTGTTGGCTTTCTTCCCTGAATCTGCCAAGGCCGGATTCCTCTGGTGCCAAATGTGAAATGGTGACACAAATTTCTAGGAACTGGGAGCATAGACTGCCCTTCCCCACCACTGCAGGGCGTCTCCCTTTGCTGGGGGGTGGGGGTGAGTGGGTTCTAGGCTTCCTAGCACGACTTTGGTGAACTTTCCTCTTTCCTGAGCAACTCTTTTCTTCCTGGTAAGGTAGGCGGGAGGGAAGCAAAGCGTACCGAGAATTGCTTTGGGAAATGGATATAGGAAGAGATTTCTCCCCAGCTCCATCCGGAGCGTGTCAGTAAACTCTTGGCAATGAGAGCTTTAGCTGGGAGAGAGGAAGAAGGGAAATTTCTTTTAAAACAACTCTTTGGGCACATTCCTTTGTTAATCACTTAATTACAGTCCTTCTCCCCAACAGGAGAGCACCCTGCCTGTGGTGGGAGGTAGGGGGACATGGGGGATGCTGGTGCTGAGAGGGGCACATCCCCAGGAGGGAGGAAACCACAGGTAGGAGGAGGTATGGGATAGAAGCCTGCACACGGGGTCCAGCCCTGGGCTCCATCCTGATGCCGCTCACAACATCTGTCTGAAAGTTTGCATAGACCTCTCTGAGCCCAGGGCATTTTCAACCTGGGTCTCCCAAGTGGGGTTCTGTGTGCCTGGGCCTCCTCTGGCCCAGCTACTGGGGAGCTGTTTTGGGGGGTCTGTTTTGGGCGGGCGCAGGGCCCTGGCTGAGGCTTTGGCCAGCGCAGGCAGCTCTGCACTAAATTACAGTGATGAGGTGGGACACACAAAAGACCGAAATCTTTTTTTAATAAAAACAAAACAAAACTCCGGCCCCAAGCCCCTGGGCTGCTGAATGGCGATGGCTTCCTGTCAGGATTAGCCGGGCTGCCTGGGCTTGTGTGCACTGCCTTTCTCCTCAGGAAATACCTTTAGTAAGCCCCGGTGGGGTCCCCATGGCAACGCGCGAGGGGACCTGCTGACAGAGGCCATTCAGCCCACCATTGTTCCTCGGCCCCTTTGTCGGGAGCTGTATTGCTGCCCCTCTGGCAAACACAGCAGTTTGCACCGTTTTGTCAGACTGAATGTGGAGTTTTTACATTTTAATGGGTTCTTCTGGCAGTGGCCCATTTGCATGCAAAATGTTCCCTCTTACTTCTTTCCCTTTTACTATTTAAGGGGGAAAAAAAAAAACTTACACTCCAAATCCCCTGGGTTGGGGGACTGGGGAGTGCTGCCCCATGAGGGTGTGGGACCCTGCTAATTGATTTGGTGTGTTCTTTCTCCTCTATCACACGTGCCTCTGCTCCCCCATTTCTGCAACTTTCCCTGGATGTTGGGAACATCGTGAGTTCAGGGAATCCCCGGTTTTTAGGGCTTCCTCTCTGCCCCAGCTCTTGTGGGAGGATAGTTGTTCCCCGGGATTTCGGTGAGATCCGTGCTCCGGCCTGGCTTTGCCAGAGGAAAGTAAGTTTTCAGTTCCATTTCAAAGCCAAAATAACGTAATAAAAAACCTCTGCAGAGGGTTCCCGGAGCCCTGCCGCGCTGTTCTGTGTTCCTTTTAAGTTGCCTTCAAAGCCACCCCGAGTTCCTCCCCCACCCACAATTGCCCCCTCATTTATCTCTGGGGAGTTTGTGCCAAGACTGTAAACATTGCTGGACCACCAGTTCCCCCCACGTTCCTGAAGAGAATGGCCATTCTCCCCTAATTTTGACCCAGAAATCCAAAATCAAAAGGGTTTCATAGGGATGACAGAAAATGTGACCCCGAGACAACAAGCCCTGGCTTTGTTGGGGCGGGTTTTCCTCTGGAGTGCAGGATGTGGGTGACAGCACAGAGGCTAGAAAAGATGCGCATTTATGGACCAGCCCACAGCCAAGCAGCGTGAATAAGTGCAAGATAAAGGCCAGAGAATCTGTATGTCTTGGGAGGGCACATTAAGAATAGGGTTGGAGACTGCAGTTCGGGGAGTGAATTTTCACGACTGGAGGAGTGAGGGAGAGAGCAGAGGGAAAAGGCACTTTAGGAGGAAGCAAAAGAAGAGGGGCAGGGTGGGCATTGGCTTGGCTGAGAGATTGGACTTCTGAGCTTGGGTGGGGGGTGGCTCCAGATTCTGGAGGAGGAAGAAATGCACCGAGGGCCTAGGAGGTGTGAGGGCATGGAATGCGGGTGCCTGTGCAGACAAGTCAGGGTTTGAGCGCTGCACCGTTCTGATGTATGAGCAGGAGAGCTGGCCCAAGGAGAGGGTTGGGGAGCCCCCTTTGCCTGATGTTCTTAATTTTCTCAGCTAGTCAGGCAGGGGTCATCAGAGGTCATCAGCTCGGCTGTAAACTATTCAGCGGTGAGGGTCTCAGGAGCCAGAGAAGGTGTCTGGTGACTGATCCAGAATGGAGCCAGGGACACGGGGAGGGGAGGACGGTGCTGTCTACCTGTGGTGAAAGCCACATGAAGTACCTCGAGTGGGTCACCTGTCGCTCTACCCGGTGCTGGGTGAAAATTGAGACACTGGAGGGGCCCAGGCTGGGCAGACCCAGCATCGAGAGCCAGTGCTGACCCCTGTTGTGTGACTTTGAGAGAAATCCCTGAATCTCCATTTTTCATACTTAAATGGATAAATGAATAAACGTGCCTCTTTTTTTAAAAGATTTATTTATTAATTAGAATGAGCAGTGGGGAGGGGCAGAGAGCAGGGAGCCTGATGGGGGGGTGCGGGTGGGTGGGGGAGGGGGGAATGCGGGGCTCCGTCCCAGGACTTGGAGACCATGATCTGAGCCGAAGGCAGATGCTTAACCAACTGAGCCACTGGGGAGCCCTAAACCTGCCTTTTGAAGTATCAAGTGCCATACCAAAGTCCCGAGCCTGTCACTATCATAGGAACTGTCTCCTAAGAATGACAATGTTCATGTATGGGTTTGGGCCTCAGCACAGGCCCCATTCCCCTACCTGGCACCATGCCCACGGCTGGCAGAAGACTCCATGATTTCGAATCCAGCACTTGGCTCTGATGGGATGTACCCAGGGCAGAACTGCCTGCTAGGGAACAGAGGTAAATTTCTGGCCAGTCGCGCCTTAGAAAATGCTACCTCCTGTTGGCTTGTTGGGGACCACAAAGCCCTGGTATTTTGGAGGAATATAGGAAGGGAAGAGGGACCCAGTCAGGCTCCATTAACAACATTCATCTTGTTCCTCTACTTGAGAGCTCGTGGGAAACACTGCCCCTCCCCCCTCCTCTTTTTCTGGCTGGTTCCCTGCGGATTACTAAAGTGTGGGTCCCTGATCTGCTCTTGGTTTTTCTTGGGGGATAGAGAGGCTCTGTTAGAGAAACAAGATGGGACTGGTGATTGGTCTTAGGAATCCCTTTTCCTCTTGTTAAAGGGGGTTCTGGATCCCGCCTACACAGCCTTCCACAGTGGTCTCATTCATGCAGCGAAGCAGGAGTTTTTGTTCACTCCCGGTTTCTGGAGAATTGACCAAGGTGTCGGCAGTCTTAACCTCTAGGGATATTCAGGTCCATCTCTAACCCTAACCCTAACTTTCCCATGCCCGGTGATGAGAACAGGGACCCTCCTTGAGCATCAGAATGCAGAGCATCTTTTTCCACAATGTACTTTGAACACATGCACCTCAAACCTATAAGAGTGAATGTTGTGCGCTGACTCCTGGCCCAACACTTCCAGCCTCAGGCAAGGTCATCACAGAATCCAGATACCAAATGTCCTCCAGCCTCTTGTTTCCCACCTCATCTCTTGGGAAACAAGATGCTAAAGCAAGTAAGTGTTCTGGGTTGCTGCTTTCCTTATAGCAACGCCATTCCAGCTAATCAGGTTCTCCAAGATTGGAAGAACCAGGGCTTCAAGGGGCCAAGCGATAAACTGGCTTCCTTTCCTTCATCCATGACCAGCGCAATAAAGTTGTCCACTCCTCTCTTGCTATCAGAAACCTAACAAGTGTAACCTTGGCCCATTGCTCTTGACCAGAGAAAGGCCAGCTCAGAGGAACTGGGGCCTTTCCCAGTGGGGACATAAATGGGGGACACTAGAAAGACCAAAAGGAGAATGGAGGGTAGGGACTGCATTGTTAGAGGCTTCCGGTGAGCAAGGACATCCTTGCATCAGCCACCATAAATAGGACTCCCCCAGGTCAAGACTGTTATTCGGCAGCGATGCAGACAGGCAGGGCCCAGGAAACCAGCAATTGCTTGGTTACCTTTCCATCGCCTCCTAGAAGAAAGTGGCATTGCCCCTGCTTTGTAAATAGAGATGTTGACACACAATCAAGAGCACTCCTAGCCATGAAAAGAATAATCCAGGAGCTGTGGGCTGATTTTTGGTTCCTCTTAAAATTAGCTTTTCCCAGGTGCTAAATTCAGTTGAAGATCTCATTGGGTGTTTTCTGTCTTTGGGATTGTTAGGCACTGTGGGAGAATGACAACAGGCACTTCTGCTCTGAGTTGGTTGCTGTTTCTTAGGAGAGGAAGACATGGGCACTTGGGACTGTTTAGAAAACAGTAGACCCAGATGTCCATCAACTGATACACAGGTTCATAAAATGTAGAACATCCATACAGTGGAATATTACTTGGCCATGAAAAGGAGTGAAGTAGTGAGACGTGCCACAACATGGAAGAACCTTGAAAGTGTTATGCTAAACGAAAGAAGACGCTGGCAAAAGATCATCAGTGTGTGATTCCATTGATGTGAAATACCCAGGCCAGGCAGATATCTCAGGAACAAAGCAGCAGTGGCTGGCTGTGGGTGGGGGGTTTCTTTTGGAGGGTGATTAGAAAATGTTCTACAGTTAGATTGTGGTGATGGTTGCATAACTCTGTGACTAATAAAAATTGAACTTGCGTGCTCTAAATGGGTGACTTTTATAGTATGTGAATATATCTCAACAAAGATGTTTTTAAAAGAAACGATACAAGATGGTATGTGATTGAGTGTGAATTTGTGTGGTTTGTGTAGAAACTGTGTTACAGTTAGGGTAGCCACATTGGGGCCAACAGCAGGCTTCCTGCCGGCTTTGATGGTGCACTTTGAGCCATGTCGGGCAGGGTGGAGTAGGGGAAGGACTAGAGCATCACAGAGCTGAAGGTCTTGAGCCAAAGTCAGTTTTGTTGTGAGGAGAGAGTGCAGTTGGTCTGGAGAACAGCCAGCCTTGAAGTGGAAGGTAGGGAGAAGAAGACTCTGTGGGGGAGAAGAACCTTGAATGCCAAGCAGGGGCTTTGATTTTATGGTGCAGGATCTTGATCAGGAGAATTAAGGGGCAGAGCACACCAAGGCTTAGAGCCTCTGAGGGAGTTGGAACTCCAGTGGCAGGGAAAAGAAAGCTGGTCCTTGAGACTTTTCATACATCCCCGTAAGTTATGTTGGGGATCCAAGCTAGAATCAGCCAGAGCTGGTCTCAGTCAGGCCAGTGTCCCTTTGCTGCTTTCTCTCAGGGAAGTGCCCATGTTGTCCTTACCTATTCTTTGTCCCCTGGGCCTGCCAAAAGAGGCTGTGATGCCAGAGGCTAAGAATTTGAGTTTACTGAGTTGACTGTTTGACCAACGGCTTGTACAGATTAGGAGCTGCAAAATATTTAATCAGTGAGGTCATTGGAGGGAGTGGAGATTTGATCAATAGGAGTGTCTCCTGTTTTCCTTAAGGGTCAAGTCTGAACTGCTTTTTTTCTCCCTTCTTTTGGCAAAACCACAAACCGTTAAAAATGGAAAGAATAACTTTTTTTTAAGACCCACAAAAGCTTATTTTTAATCACTTATGTGGTCTGCTCACCTTTGTGGTGTTCCTCTTGACCTGATTCACAAAAATATAAATGACTGTTAGCCTAGTGGCTTCCAAACCCTTTTGAAGCAGCGCCCCCACTTTTGATGACTCACATATACCCAGTATTTAAGACAGCCCTTGGGTTGAAGAGGGTCAGGGCCCACTGCCTTGGCCCCTCTGAGGAAAGCAGCTGTTAGTCCCTGGTGTTGGCTGACGCCGGAGGGGTTCATTTCCTTCATTTGTAAGGTTTCTGGCAAAAACCTGGATAAACTCCAGAGTTGGCTACAGTGAAAATTGGAGAAGGAGAAAAGAAGGTTTAGGAAGGAAGAGGAGGAGACAGTACCTGTGTCCTTTTATGCATTGTTCACAAGCATTTATTAAGCAACTCTGAGTGCCAGGCACTGTACTGGGTGTCATCCCCATCCTGGGGACTTTCCTTCAGTGTGCAGTGCAGTGGGAGGGCACCTGACCCAGACTGGGAGCTAGAAGAGGCTTTGAGGCAGAATCCCCAGCCAGGCAGAGACCTGGAGGGCAGCTGAGCGCTGGCAGGACATGGGCCTCCAAGGGGTGTGGGGATGGGAGAAAGTGTGTGTTTCAGGGGCTCCTACTTGGGGGACCTGCAAGGAGTCCTGGCCGGAGCCCGCTGGTGGTTACCTGGGCGGGGGGGGGGGGCGGGAAAGAAAGAAGGGCCCCAGGGGGCATAAGGCAGGGGGGGGATAGGAGCCAAAACAAGTGCACTTTTTTTTTTTTTTTTTTTTTTTAATCTGACTGAGATCACAAGTAGGCAGAGAGGCAGGCAGAGAGAGAGGAGGAAGCAGGCTTCCCGCTGAGCAGAGAGCCGGATTCGGGGCTCCATCCCAGGACTCTGGGATCATGACTTGAGCGGAAGTCAGAGGCTTTAACACACTGAGCCACCCAGGCGCCCCCAGGTGCACTTTTTTTGTGGTCAGAGGGCTTCAGTGGGCAGGGATGTGGGGAGGGAGCGCCCCTGAGCATCCTGAATGGAAATAGGAGCCGCATTTTCCCCTGGCTAGTAAAGAGGGGGTGCCCAGGAGCAGGGGGTAACGGTGCGGGACAGTGGCCTCCAGGGCGTGCCTGGCCGCAGGCCTTCTTTGTCAGTGCCCAGTGCCCAGTTGCTGGTCGTGAGAGGGATGGATGGGTGGCTGAGTCGCATCAGATCTGTGAGCCGTGGAGCACCCGGCATCCAGGGCAGGAGAGGTGAGGGGGAGCGAATGTGTGTGACAGTGTGTTGGGGGCGGGGAAGGCGGGGGCTTGAGGGGGGAGCCCGGCAGTGGGACGAGGAGAAAGGAGCTTTGTGTGCAAGGGCTGCTGTAGCCAGAGCAAGTGTGGGCTTGGTGGCAGCTGCAGGCGTCCGCTCCTAATAGACTCAAAAGCTCTGAATCCTCTGGCCTGACACCTGTTAGCCAGAGGTTCCCCTGAGCTGACCTCTCCTTGGGCTGGCTCTTCCACTTTCGCGTCTTACACATCGGACTCACTGAGGGCCCAGACCCCTCCCTGCCAGATCATTGGACCCGAGAACCCCTGTTGACAAATTACCTTCTCTCTCCTTTAGGTGGGGGCTGCTGGATTTTTGAGGGACTGGGTTTGCTCAGCTGTTACTAGGGAAAGCGCTGAGGCTGGCCTAGCCCAGAGGAATGGGGTGTTCTCCTGGGAAGTGACCACTCTTGGCAAAGAACCGAGTGTGCAGGGAGGGGCATTCTGGACACAAAGAAGCCCTGGTGTGGGGAGGTTGCGGCGGGGGCGGGGGGTGCAGACTGGCCTTCCTCCCCTTCCCCACCCCCCCTTGAATGGAGGGAAATGAAAGTCAACTGCTTAATGCTGCTGTGGCTGCTTCCTGGCTTTGCCTCTTTCTTCTTTTGCCCTTTGTGGGGGAGTCGGGTAGAGAAGAAGAGGTGGGGTTCCAGGGGCCAGCTGTCCCCCACTGACCCCTACCCCCCATTCCCTCCTCCAAGCTCTGTAGCCCCCAGGATGTCGCAGCTCCATGCGGCTCGCCTAGCCTAACTCCCTTTGTCTCTCTCCCTCTTCCCTCTCCCCCTCTTCCTGCCCCATCCTCGGTTCCTCTTCCCGGCCCCCGTGGGTGGCTGCAGCCCAGCCCTGGGGAGCCCCCGTGGAAGTGGAGTCCTTCCTGGTCCACCCTGGTGACCCGCTGCAGCTTCGCTGTCGGCTGCGGGACGATGTCCAGAGCATCAACTGGCTGCGGGACGGGGTGCAGCTGGTGGAAAGCAACCGTACCCGCATCACAGGGGAGGAGGTGGAGGTGCGGGACTCCGTGCCTGCTGACTCCGGCCTCTACGCTTGTGTGACCAGCAGCCCCTCGGGCAGTGACACCACCTACTTCTCCGTCAATGTCTCAGGTTGGTAGCAAAGCCTGCCCTCCGCCTCTCCCCAGATCCATCCCTCCCACCCTCTCTGCTGGTTTCAGGGGGAGGCCAACCTCCGCCCCTTCAAGATCTGCCCCCACTCTGCTTCGGAAACTGCTGCCCACTAACACTGCTCCCTGCCCGCCGCGTGGCTTAGCTCTCAGGGGTGACCGGCTGGTGTAGGCCTCAGGTCAGCGATCTGGCCTTCCAGGATCCGCCTTAGAAGTGACTGCTGATACACTTGGGTCAATAAGACACTGATTTTTTTCCACCTTCGCTTGCCCAGATCTCCAGGTGCTACCTGGGACTCGGCCAGCTTCCATTCTGTCATTCCCTTGCCATTTGGACTTGGTACTTGGCTCAGGGGTTAGAGCCCCGGACTGTGTGGTGAGGTGGGTCCCTACTGTGATGGGAAGGATCCAGGTGCACCACCATACTCCCAGGCTTTATGGAAAACATCTGTCCTCCAGCTTCTGGAGCTGTATTAAGGGCAGCCAGGGAACCCCAGAGCTCTGTGACTTTGGGAATCTGCCACTTCTAGAACACGACTTTGATACAACTCTAGGGTTAAACAAAGAAGAGCTTGAATTTTTCTTTACACCATGTGTGCAAATCCAGGGTGAGGGCTGGGCATCACCTCTCCTCCAGGCATCATTTAGAACCTGCCCCCAGTTGAAGGACTTGCCTCCTTTATTTCCCTCCAGACCCCCAAAAGCATTAGGAGGGACTGGAAAAAGATCTGGCATGAACGCTATTTGGTGACCACACGTGTGTCAAGCCTTTTAAAAGGAGTGGATCCTTGCGGAGAAGTGTTGGCAGCTGCGGACTGTGGTGGGCTCCCTCTCTGCTCTGGTTATGAAGGGCAGCCCCAAACATTAGCACACGTGTGGTGGAAAGATCCCAACTAGAAATTATTTGGGCCGTGGCTGTAGAAATGGCTTCTGGCCGTGGCGTGCCTAGACCTGTCTGGGTTTCTCAAGAAGGAGACACATAGTTTCCCTGGCTGCTCGTCCTGAGACCCAGCACATGTGGGTGGTGCTGAGTTTCGAGAACCTCTGAATGTAGGTTGGGATGGAATTCGAGAGGACCGGCTGCCCCTGATGGAACTGGCCAGTCTCGAGACTTCTGGACAGAGGGGCACTGTGCTGGGATGGGGAAGGTGGGGGACAGGCATAGAGCTTGCAGTTCTATGACGTTTCCATCCTGCAGAGCCACTGTCACTGAGGCAGGATGGGACTGGGGTCCAGTATGGGGACGGGCACCTGCAATCGTCTGTAACCGGACTGGCCTTCATGTCCATGGCCGGCTGTTGATATGGATGGAAACCTAGTGAGCCCTTTTCCTTCGAAGGGACCTCAGTGCCCCCTTCTGCTTCCCGTAGATGCTCTCCCCTCCTCGGAGGATGACGACGATGATGATGACTCCTCTTCAGAGGAGAAAGAGACAGATAACACCAAACCAAACCGTATGCGTGAGACACTGTTTCCTACCTTACTGCCCTTTGGGCCGGGCGTTGGGTTTGAGTGGGAAGGGTGAGGCTTGGATGATTGTTGGGAGAATGGGAGGAGAGGACACATGGGGTCATGATGCTTCGCCCTGGGGTCCCTGGGGTGCCCTGGTTAGAGCAGGCACTGTTCACAAGTGTTGGGCAGATAGGCAGGACACCTCCGGGTCCTGACCAAGGCTCCTGCTCCTGAGCCTGACTGGCCCCTGCCTGTCTCTCTTGGCTTCTCCTGGGCAGCCGTGGCTCCATACTGGACATCCCCAGAAAAGATGGAAAAGAAATTGCATGCGGTGCCGGCTGCCAAGACTGTGAAGTTCAAATGCCCTTCCAGTGGGACTCCCAACCCCACACTGCGCTGGTTGAAAAATGGCAAAGAATTCAAACCTGACCACAGGATTGGAGGCTACAAGGTACGTGTGTATATATGAAAGTTGGTGTTAAGAGGAACAGGAGAAGCTCCTTGGAAAATCCCTATTATATGTCATTAATTGTTTAATGATTTCTAACTATAAAAGGGCACTTTAGAAAAATTTCAGGTACAAGAAACTGCAAATGAAGCTTTAAAATCTTTTCAGTCTTGGAGCACCTGGGTAGCTCAGTGTTAACCGTCCAACTCTGCTCAGCTCATGATCTCAGAGTTGTGAGATCAAGCCCCTCATCGGGCTCTACACTAGGCGTGGAGCCTGCTCGAGATTCTCTCTCCCTCTGCCCTGCCCCCACCTCGTGTGCTTGCTCTCACAAAACAAAAACCTTTTCAGTCTTTTTTTCTATGTATATGGTTTTTATATAATCACACTGTGTATATAATTTCTTGTCGCTTGTTAACATTATAACATGAGTCTTTCACCATGTGGTTGAGAGATAACTTTTCATGGCTGCATAATATTTCATTATTAAAATGTCTCATAATATAACGACCTGTTTTGTGGTATTTGTCATTTTCTGGTTTTTCACTAATGTAAATCACATTATGGTAAATATCTTTGTACATAAATCTTCGTGTTTTTAAAGATTGCTTAGGAGTGAAGTTACTAGACCAAGTATAAGAGTTTTTTTTGAGCCCTTCATGCATATTTTGCATCACCTTTTTCTCCTCCAGTAATTAGGTAATTTTACTCATTCATTTATTTCATTTTACATGAACTTTCCTGAACACATGTCTTTCCAGAGAGTGTACTGGGCAGTAGAGTTCCAAGTACTTCAGGAAGATTTGATATTTTATTTATTGTGATATTTGCTTTAATGGAGGATGATGTAATGAGCAGGAATGTGATTTTATTTTTAAATTTTATTTTATTATGGTAAGAATTACTTTCCCAAAAGAAAAAATTAGTTCAATGGGAATGGCAAGTTCCCCATACCTGAACCAACAACTTTGATGAGAAAAGTACTTCACTCTTCTCTTATGTATTGTTCTGCTTGTTAGCAGACTTCAGATTTTCATGTATTAATGAGCGATTTTTGTTTCCTGCTGTGTGAATGGTCTGTCTGCATCCTTTGCCCATCTACGTCTCTAGGAAGAACTTCTTCTTCCTTAATCACTTCTTTAGACTCTGATCACCCTTCTGCCCCATCTCACCTCGCTGCTTTTTTGCCATTAATCTTGTACAAGGAAAGCAGATTGGCTCAGTTGGTGGCGTGCGATTCCTGATCCCAGGGTTGTAAGTTCGAGCCCCACGTTGGGTGTAGAAGCTGCTTTATTTATTTACTTATTTATTTATTTAAGATTTTTATTTATTTATTTGACAGATCACAAGTAGGCAGAGAGGAAGGGAAGCAGCCTCCCTGCTGAGCAGAGAGTCCAGTGCGGGGTTGGATCCCAGGCCCCTGGCATCATCCCCTGAGCCGAAGGCAGAGGCTTTAACCCAATGAGCCACCCAGGCACCCTGGGATTGCTTTAAAAAAAAAAAAAAAACTTCAAAAAGAAAAGGAAAGCAGAGATCAGGAAAAATAGGGAAACATTTTAAAGTAATTTATGCAACACTTGCTGTGTGCAAGGCAGTGTTCCTGACCACAGAGAATTTCTAGTCTTAACAGGAGGGCATGCATCCTTGAACACTTGTCACAAAAAGTGGGCTGTGATCAGGGGCCCAGAGGGATAGTGAGAACCATTCTGACCCAAGGTTGGGCAGGAGGAGAGGGTTCTTGGAAGAAGAGGGCAGAGGCATACTGGGCTGAACTCCGGGAGGGGCAGAGTGGGAGGAGCCTGGGGCATTTGGGAGAAGGCAGGAAACACGTAGGTCAGAGGGCAGGTGGCCCTGGCTGTTGCAGGCGGATGTCCAGAGTTCCTTATACCCGCCTGCCCATGCACCTGATGGGTTCTTTCAGTACACGTGGACCAGGGGCGGGGTAGAGGGGCAGTCTCTGCCCTGTCCTGGCCCACATGCCGCAGGGGGCCCCAGGCTGGGACTGGAGGGTAAGTGCCACCGGGCGCTTCTGCCTCCGTTCTCCTCCAGACCCGCAGTGGAGCGCTCTGGCATGTCTCCCCTCAGGTCCGTTACGCCACCTGGAGCATCATAATGGACTCCGTGGTGCCTTCGGATAAGGGCAACTACACGTGCATCGTGGAGAATGAATACGGCAGCATTAACCACACCTACCAGCTCGACGTCGTGGGTAAGAAGGCCCCGGCGACAGGGTGAAAGGAGCTGCGAGGAAACCGAGCAGGGCTTGGAGAGCATGGCCGGAGTGTCCAGGCTGGCACAGACATCGGTCAGCTCTGTCACCAGAAGCCGGTTTTGTGCCTGGTTTGTGCATTTAGTTGAGAGGCTTGGATGCTGCTCTGGCTCCTGAAAGGTGAAAGGTGTTGTGGCTGGTGTCCCATGAGGGGTGACCAGAGTGGGGGTCACACGGCATTCCGGTGGCTGCTGCTTCGTGGACAGTCTGCTGAAGGGTGGGGGCTTGGGCCCTGGCAGTTCTCACGGGCCCTGCGAGGTCGGCATGATGCTTCCTGCTCCACAGAAGAGCAGACGGAGGCTCCGTAGTGCCGGACCCCAGCCCCGTGCCGACTGTGGGGCGTTGCAGGAAACTCGAGGAGGCCCAGCACGGCTCTCGGTGGTCTGCTGTGGCAGACCCTCATTCTCTAGAGACCTTAGGGTAAAGAGCTGCTCCACCAGCATTCTTTCTTGGCTTTGAGGATATGGCATGAAGAGAATCTTCTGGTCCAGCCAGAAAGGACCAGAGATTCGGCACTGCTGGTGAACTCTGAGTGCTGCTAGTGTGCTGTTCTTGGGCCACACTTGCAGGAGCAAGTCTAAACTCCTCTCTGTAATTTTTGTTAGGGAGGACTGGGGGTGTGACCAAAGTGATAGGGTCTCCATTTAAGGCAGGAGAGACTTCTGGTGCCTGTGAAAATGGATGCATGGCCGTGCGGAGGAAGAGCTTCTTCCCTCTCCCGGCTCAGAGTTATGGGGCTAAGGCTTGACAGAGACTGGAAACTCTCTGCTCACTGGAAAAGCCAAGGGGAGCTCACTTCTCTTGAGGACGCCCTCTGTCAGCATCCCAGCCAGAAGCGGGCCAAGGCAGGGCCTCATGAGTCTCTCCTGTCTCTTCCTCCACAGAGCGGTCCCCTCACCGGCCCATCCTGCAGGCAGGGTTGCCTGCCAACAAGACGGTGGCCCTGGGCAGCAATGTGGAGTTCATGTGTAAGGTGTACAGTGACCCACAGCCCCATATCCAGTGGCTAAAGCACATCGAGGTGAATGGGAGTAAGATTGGTCCAGACAACCTGCCTTATGTCCAGATCTTGAAGGTAATCTAGACCCCGGTCCCTGTGGGCTGGGTGCTGGGAAGGAGACCTGTATCTCCCTGGTCCCCAGTGGCTATGGTCAGTCTTAGTACCAGTGACTGGGATGCATCACTTACCCTTCAGGCACATGCTCCGTTTTAAATAGGGATCTAGCCACATTCCCCAGAGCTAGTGACAGGTCACAGAGTGGCCTTGCAGTGGGAACTGAGGGATGGGGAGGCCACTGCTGGTTTCTGGGGAGCCATGAGAGTGACTTTGCTCAGGCTTTTGGCTCAGCTATTTTCAGGGAAGGCATTGGGATTCCTGATCTTCCATTGCCCAGGACCAAAGCCTTTCCAGCAAGCGTTTCCCAGCTTCCACCCTATCGCCCAAGTCACATCCTTTCTGGCGAGTGCGTGAACGATAAGGGCACGACTCTTAAGTAGTGTTGGAAAAGCAAGGGCTGCAGGTAGATTATAAACAGCATCAGGAGTAATGGCCTTCTCTTCCTTTTCCTCACTCCCAGACTGTCATTGTCCCCGAATGCTCCTCTAATCCAGGGAAGGTAATTGCCTAATTCCCCCAGTGCATCTCGCAACAAGACGTAACCGGGGGCTGGCTAACTCTGGTCCTAGAGTTAGACCTCCTCCTCCCCCGGCTCGGCCCTCCCCGAGTTTTACGGCCATCCCTTCTCTTCACTACCGGTGCTGAAACCGCTGTGTCAGAGAACAAGGCCGTGGCCTTGGCCCTTGGCTTTTGGCTCCCTTCAGAGTCCCTGCCCTAGACCCAGACAAGTGGGCCTGACACAGATACAACGTGAGACTAGGGGCAGCCATTTTCTTTTTAAGTTTATTTTTTCAGTCAGATGCTTTGGGCCTTCGAAGTCCAGTTTTGTCCTACTGAGAAGGGAAAGATGGTAAATCTCACTACCGTCTCCCTTGCCTCAGCTCCCTGGGCCTGCCTTAACCTTACATGGGAGCGAAGTCTGGCCACGTCTCAGTGTGTGTCCCACTGACTGGCTTGTCGTTGGTTTGTTCTAGCATTCGGGGATTAATAGCTCGGATGCGGAGGTGCTGACCCTGTTCAATGTGACAGAGGCCCAGAGCGGGGAGTATGTGTGTAAGGTTTCCAATTATATTGGTGAAGCTAGCCAGTCTGCGTGGCTCACTGTCACCAGACCTGTGGCAAAAGGTAATGGGGAGCTGGATGGGGCCCTGTGCTGGGAGTGTGGTTCAGGCCCCACGCTGCTGGGGCAGATGGGGAAGCCAGCACCCGACTCTCCCTGTCACCCTGCTGTACTTCTAGAGCCCAGAGCCATGGAAAAATACTCGGCCTGGGAGGCTGCTTTGGTTCGGTCCTGTGTTGGTGTCTGTTCCCTCTGTGCCTTGTGTGTGCTCCTCAGCTGTGTGTGCATTTGTGGGCTCAGTCTGGCCGTGTGCTGAACAGCAGTGCAGACGGAGGTTTGAGTGGTGGAGAAGAGAAGGGGCTGGGCGTCCCCTTGCAAACCAGCAGGCTGCTGTGCTTGCGTTTGCGTGTGTGTGTGCACGTGCGCGTGTGTGCGCATGTGTGACCGCAGCACCCATCCATCCCTCCTGTGTGTGCCTTCTGACTTTCTCTACCTGAAACCAAACAGCCCCCGCCGCCGGGCCCCATTTCTCCATGCTGCCCGCCGCCCGCCCGCATGCTTGGACGGGCCAGGGGCTGCCAGCATCTGGTGAAGGGTCGTAACCAGCCAGCGGCGTCTCAAGTCTGCGGAGCACCCCCCTCAGGGTCTCACTGTCTTCCTCTAACAGGTCTCGCTGCCTGGTGGTTTTTGTTTGTTCCTTGTTGCAAAGGAGACGCTGGGGAGCATTTCTTCCTCCGGTCCCCCCCCCCCCCCCGCCTTCTCTTCCTCCCTCCCTTTCTCTGTGTGTCTCTGAGAGGTCTCATGTCCTGTGCTTGTCCATTTTGCTTCCGTTGTCTCTTCTAGACTGCCGGAGTTAATACCACCGACAAAGAGATGGAAGTGCTCCACTTAAGGAATGTCTCCTTTGAGGACGCAGGGGAGTATACGTGCTTGGCGGGTAACTCTATCGGACTGTCCCATCACTCTGCATGGTTGACCGTTCTGGAAGGTATACACTGTACTTCTCCTCTCGATGTCCTGCCCTCGCCATGGGCACGGGGGGAGCATGCATTGTGGGGCTGGGGGAGACACAGAGCCGGGAGAGGTAGAGGGGTGGGCTCCTGGGGCCAGCAGGTGGCCCTGGCAATTTGTCTGAAAGCTTGAGGGTCGAATCCCCTCGGCTCTCCCAGGAGCTGTCCTCGTTTTGCAGGAACACAGAGGCCTCCCACCTGCATACCCGCATCTGGCTCTCCCCCTTGGCCAATGCAATGCATGCGTGGACTCTGGAGCTAACCTGGGCTCTCATGCAGGGTAGGCTCCTTCCCTCCTTGGGCCCAGCAGCCTTCCCTAACTAGTCTGATCCTTTTTTGCTGGCTCCAGAGGTCTCAAGAGAGGCCTGGGCCTCCTCCTCTAACCAGATGTAGGCATTCTGAAAGAGAGGCTTGTTGCTTATCAGGAAGAGGGCCAGCACCCCCGCTGTCCTCTGATCTCGGGAGGAGAGGCTCCATCCACCCAGATGCGGGAAGTGGAGCTTTAAGTGAGGCCTGACTCTGGAGGCCATAGGGGACTCGGTGCTGCCCATGTATCCTCTTGGGCTCCCGGAAGGGAGGTGTGTGTGCTGGGCTGGGAAGGAAGGAGCCTACAGCCTGCTCAGGTGGTGGGGCTGGTGATCACTGCCTCCAGAGTGTCCTGCACGTGGGTCTGGGCACAGTGCTGACACTTCCTCCTCTCCGTCCCTCTCTCTTCCTCTGCCCTGCCTGGCCAGCAGGGTCTGACCCCTGCTTGAGGCAGAGAAGTGTTCTGTTTTTATCCCGTCGCTGTCTTTGTCCCGTGTGTGCTCCCACTTGATTGTCTTCGTTTGTCCATACTGGGGAGAGAGAAAAACAGAAACACTTCCTCCTATTACCAGCTCTGCTGCCTCCTTGTTGGGCTTCCGGGGTTCCTTCAGGCTCCATCTGGGGTCACACTGGTGCCTCTCTGGGGAGGTTCCTGGAGTGCCTGCCTCTGTGGCTGGCTGGTTTCTTTAGAAGAAAGCCATGCAAGGAAGAGGGGCATTCAAGCTGGTGGGGAAGGGGTGTCCGGGAAGCCTCCTTGTCCCCCGTGCATAAGGAAACAGGGGTTTCAGCTGGATGGGCTTTTGTGGGAGCAGGCTGAATTCTAAATGGAAGGTGGGAGAAGAGAAGAAAACAGTGCCTCCTCTCCAATTTCCTGCTTCAGTTTTAGGAGTTGGGGCCTGAGTAGAATCCTTAAGCACAGCAAAGTGGACATGCTTATCTCAAGCAGTCCAGACATGGTGGGAAATGAAGTTAGTTTTGCCTGTGTTTTAGCTAGGTACAAATATTTATGTGTCTGACCTGACCCAGGAGGCACAGGCAGAAGACAAGGACCCAGGACACAGACTGGGTCCCTCCCTCTTCTCTCTCCTTGAACTCACAATGTGTTACTGTATGTCAGGTGCTGTGGCACATGGAAATGGAGAAGATGCCCCTGGGCTGTCAGGCTCAACAGACTCCTAAGTGGTTCCTCTGTCCCATGTACCAGGGGTTACACGTAGTGCTGGGGCCCTGCGGAGAAGGACCGGGTTTCCAGGAAGAGACTGAGAAAGTCCTTGTGGGGTCCCTGGTCCCCGGCAATCTCAGCAGTCCAGCTGAGCAAGGCAGGCTCCTGAATGAATGAGGATGGGCCTTAAGTGGCAAGATAGTTCTAGTCCATCCCCCTTGGGGGATTCAAGCAGGATCAGGAAGACTCAGAGATCACAAGCTGATTGATCTGCTCAGTGCCAGACCTCAGTCCTAGCTGGGACCTGGCTTGGTTCTTTTCTGCCCTGAAAATTCTCAGACGAAAGGAGGTGGGGGTGGTCTTTCTTACGAAGCTGGGACCCTGGTGATCTGGGCCTCCAGAGCCTGCTAATACCCTGTTCACACTGACTCAGCCCTGGAAGAGAGGCCCGCGGTGATGACCTCGCCCTTATACCTGGAGATCATCATCTACTGCACAGGGGCCTTCCTCATCTCCTGCATGGTGGGCTCTGTCATCATCTACAAGATGAAAAGTGGCACCAAGAAGAGCGACTTCCACAGCCAGATGGCCGTGCACAAGCTGGCCAAGAGCATCCCTCTGCGCAGACAGGTAACAGAAAGTAGATAGGGGATTTGCACACTCTGCATCACCTTCTATTCTTGCGCCCTCCGGGAGCTCCTCCAGGACCTTCGGATGCCCTGCCCTCTCTTCTATCCTCAACCTGCCACTTCTAGCTTTGCTTCCTAGCTTCTGGACCAGGGGCAGGGGACTGTCCCAAGTGCTCCAGGGTTGGGTTCCAAGCAGCTCTAGCCCATGAATTCGGGGCCCACCATACCCCAGCTGCAAGCCCACTGCTCACCTGACACATGGATGGGGAGAAGGTCCTACCTGGGCTGAATGTGCAACTCTGGTTGCACTTCTCAAGGGTCCCTAAGGGCCAGTTAGAGGTACAGAGATAGAGAGGACAGGACCTGAGGCAGGTGCCTGGATGCCACCTTCCTCTTGTCCAAGGAAATGGAACAGAGAGGGTGAAGGCGTGTGAAAGGAGGGAACATTCCTTTGGAGCTGGGCTGATTCTGGAGGGTACTTTGGGAGTTAGGAATCCATAGTCTTGGATAACTGGGTGGCTCAGTAGGTTAGGTATCTGCTTTCTGCTCAGGTCCTGATCCCAGGGTCCTAGGATCAAGCTCCATATTGGGCTCCTGCTCAGTAGGGAGCCTGCTTCTCTCTATGCCTCTGCCCGCGCTCCCTGCTGCTCCTGCTCTCTTTTGCTGTCTCTCTCTGAAATAAATAAATAAAATCTTCAGAAATGGGGGAAGGATGCATAATCTGAGGTGGGGCTTTCACAAAGAATGGGGTCAAGAGTAGAGTTGTGATTGCAATGATAGGTTACAAAATGTCAGTCTGGAAGAGATAGATTTGGTCTGCTCCTGTTAGAGGTGAGTGGAAAGGGTAGCTGGTGGCAAAAATAAATCTGTTTTTGAACTTAGATCTTCAGACCTCTTGTGGTCTTTCTGCCACTCTGTGTTGGAGAAAGAATGTCAAATAACAGACACATACTCCTGCCACTGATGGAAAGCCCTGACGGGGAGTTGTGGAAATCGGCTGCAGCTCAATACCCCCACTCCCCTCCCACCCCATTCTCGCTAGAAGGGTGACCCCACGCTTCTCTGTAGGTGTCTGCGGATTCCAGTGCATCCATGAACTCTGGGGTTCTGCTGGTTCGGCCTTCACGGCTCTCCTCTAGTGGAACCCCCATGCTGGCCGGGGTCTCTGAATACGAGCTTCCCGAAGACCCTCGCTGGGAGCTGCCGCGAGATAGGTAATACTTTAACTCTCAGCTTCAGAGGAAGCACCCCCCAGCTCAGAGCGAAGGTGTACCAGATGCATCCAGAAAGAGTAGTTGACGCTTTCTGCTCTCAGTTGGGTGGAATTTGGAGATTTGGAGATGGGATGTCCCTCCAAGGCGGAAATTTTATCAGCCCCATCTCACATCACCCTTTGTTTGCTCCAAAAGGCTGGTTTTAGGCAAACCCCTGGGAGAGGGCTGCTTTGGGCAGGTGGTGTTGGCGGAGGCCATTGGACTGGACAAGGACAAACCCAACCGTGTGACCAAAGTGGCTGTGAAGATGTTGAAGGGTAAGTGATGTCTCTGTCCTTGCAAAAACAAGCCCTTCCTTGTCCAGGCAAACTGTGGGCCTTGGGCCACCATTCTGTGCAGCGCCCTGTCACGGTCCACACCTGCCACATGGCCACATTCTCACTTTGTTCTTGACGTCAGTCTGGGCTGCGGTCAGGGGTTTATTCTAGATACCATAGGTAGCTGGTTTTTCTTACCCGTCCTCCGCCCCACACCCTAGCACGTGTTGCCAACAGCTCTCGTAAGAGAGAAGGGAAAATCGATTGGGGTGTGAAATGGGGAGGAAAAAGAAGCAAGTCCCTGAGATCAGGGCCTCCTCAGGCATCCACCCCGTACCCCCTCCCTTCGCTTTTCTCCTCTTGTGCTCCCTTCCAAATAACTGAGTCTCGTGCCCTCCTGGTTTGTGTGTAAAGCCGATGCAACAGAGAAAGACCTGTCAGACCTAATCTCGGAAATGGAGATGATGAAGATGATCGGGAAGCACAAGAACATCATCAACCTGCTGGGTGCCTGCACGCAAGACGGTAGGTGCCAAGCTAGCCCCAGTCAGCGCAGGGGCTCTGCTGAGAACCTGGGCCTCCCCGTCGAATAACAGCGTGTTTCGGGGAGATCATAATCAGTGACCAGGCATTTCAGCGAAGCTTAGGGAAGGGGGTTAAGAGGGGAGACCAGTTCAGCGGTAGCTGGAGTTACCGCTCAGGGTCTGGGCTGATGCCCTCTGGCATTCGTCTGAGAAGTCAGGTATCTAGACTCATACACATGGTGTGTGGGCAGAACCAGGTGAGTCACTATGGCTTAAATTAGCCCCAGCCCCACTCCCAGCTTTGCTCAGGAGCTTCCTGGAGTACGCTGGGAAGAATAATTTCCCTAGCTTTCTTGGGGTAGTGGAATGAATTTCCCAGGCTCCCTAAAGGTGCAGGGAACAAACATGTGGTATGCAATTGAGGGTGGGGCTTCCTAGGGGTGAACCTGAGCCCAAGCACCTGCCTGCCCTCCCTGATGGCAAGTCCTTGCCTGCGCTCCCAGGTCCTTTGTACGTCATCGTGGAGTATGCCTCCAAAGGCAACCTACGAGAGTACCTGCAGGCCCGGAGGCCCCCCGGGCTGGAGTACTGTTACAACCCCAGCCACAACCCAGAGGAGCAGCTCTCCTCCAAGGACCTGGTATCCTGCGCCTATCAGGTGGCCCGAGGCATGGAGTATCTCGCCTCCAAGAAGGTATGGCATCTGAGGGTTCCCCTGGGTGAGGCAGGAGTGGGAACAGAGCCTTCCACGTACTCCAGTTTATGACTTTGCGTCCTCTGGTGGGGTTGGAGGTGTCTGGAATCGTGCCTGCCAGTGCTCTCTTAGGCTCTCAGGGACGTCAGGTTCTGGAGAGCCAGTGTAGGGCATGGCATTCGGGTCAGACTGGATATGGTTCAGATCTGTGTGTTGCCACTGGTATAGGCCCAGGCAGCTACTTCTAGATCTCCAAACACAAAGAAAGAATGATGTATGCCGTTTGCTGTGGGATGGAGTCTTGTGTGATGGTGTGAAGCACAGTGTGGGTACTCAGTAAACGGAGGCTTTGTCTGAGCCCCAGCGCAGTGCAGATGTCCTGCCCCTGGGGGCCAGGGCTCGAGAGCACACTCCTACGCTGGCTGGCCTGAAGCATCCAGGTTCAGCCTTCCTGGTTGCGAATCCAGAGCTATGAGTTGGGAGGAGTGGCAGGAGAGCCCCATAGAGGGCTTGCTCCAGTAATTCAGGGTCCTGGAGCTGGAGGTGCTCGATGGCTTCCTTTAAAGTGGAAGCGAGGGACCTCCCAACTGCGGCCTAGAAAGATCCAGGGGTTGTGGTGTGGCGAGAGGAGGAGGCCCCGTGTGGCACAGGGCAGCACGGGTGCTGAAGCCGAGGCCCCCAGGCAGGCTGGCGGCTGGCGGCCCCTCACCCACACCCCGGCCTCTGCTCCCCACAGTGCATACACCGAGACCTGGCTGCCAGGAATGTGCTGGTGACCGAGGACAACGTGATGAAGATCGCAGACTTCGGTCTCGCGCGGGACATCCACCACATCGACTACTATAAAAAGACAACCAACGTAAGTGCTGAGGACAGAATGGCCATGGGTCCTCTGCCCAGGACTCCATTGGGCTTTCTCCTACTTCATCTCTGGGCTGGGGCCCAGCACAGGTGGCCTTACTTGAGAGGCGGTGGGGTGGGACGAACCAAGCACATGACCTCCTTCCCACATCTGGTCCCGTGTGTGCGCCCCCCAACCACACCCCCCTGCCGACCCCGCTTGTCCCCGCATCACCGGGGCTTGGGCTACCCGCAGTCTCCCTGTGTCACTTACAGGGCCGGCTGCCTGTGAAGTGGATGGCCCCCGAGGCTTTGTTTGACCGGATCTACACCCACCAGAGTGACGTGTGAGTTTCAAAGTGGCAGTTGCCAGGGATACATTGATAGAACATTGCAGCATAGTAAAGTCCTGGGTGTCCCTCTGGATTGACAGGGGTCTGCTTCCCTCTCGGAGAGAGCAAAACAAAACACTGGATATGTCCACCTACCTTGTTCTCTTGGTAGAGGTTGGAAGGCCGGTGTGAGCTCCAGCGCTGGCCCTCGCGTTCCCCGTAAGCGTCTGTGCTCGGGGAGGGTGGGGTCAGGGTGACGCGCCACTGGGGAGACTGGGCTGGCCTCGTCCTGTGCCCCTAAGACATGCTGGCTCTGTGTTCTTCCACAGCTGGTCTTTTGGGGTGCTCCTGTGGGAGATCTTCACTCTGGGAGGCTCCCCGTATCCTGGCGTGCCTGTGGAGGAGCTTTTCAAGCTGCTGAAGGAGGGTCATCGGATGGACAAGCCCAGTAACTGCACCAATGAGCTGTAAGCGTGGAAGGATGCCTGAGGTCCTGGGCCAGGCCCTGGGGGAAGAACAGAGGGAGAGAGGGGCCTAGCTAGATAAAGCGGCCCTGCCTGGGTCCTCCCTTCCTGACTCGACAGTCCTCTCCTAGGTACATGATGATGCGGGATTGCTGGCATGCGGTACCCTCTCAGAGACCTACCTTCAAGCAGCTGGTGGAAGACCTGGACCGCATTGTGGCCTTGACCTCCAACCAGGTGAGGCTGTCCTATCCTAGCTTCGGCCACCGTCCCCCAGGTACGCCTCTGTGAGTGCGCACTGCCGTGGGGAGGAGAGTGCCAGATCTTCTGTCTCTCCTTGCACAGGAGTACCTGGACCTGTCTGTGCCCCTGGACCAGTACTCTCCCAGCTTTCCTGACACCCGAAGCTCTACCTGCTCCTCAGGGGAGGATTCTGTCTTCTCTCATGAGCCGTTGCCGGAGGAACCCTGTCTGCCCCGACACCCAGCCCAGCTTGCCAATGGTGGACTCAAACGACGCTGACTAGCACCCCCATCCCCCCTGCCCAGACTCCATCGGCCGCTGTAACCCTCACCTCCTGACCCCTCCCTGCGGGACTCACTGCCTTCCCCTTTGCCCCTTTCCTGCTGGCAGGAGCCAGCTGCCTACTGGAGGCCTTCACCCCCCCCCCCCCCCCGAGTTCGCCTCTCTTCCTCCTCCTCCTCCTCCTCCTCACAACCTGCTTGTGAGAGAGAGGAGCAGAGCGGCAGGGCCTTGTTCCCGGCCAGTTCGTGCCCTCCCACATGTTGGACCAAGACCCCTCCCCGCCACCTTGGTGCAGTGCCTGGAGGCTGGGGAGTGGGAGGTGAGCAGACATGCCAGCAAGAGCGGACCAAGCTTTCCTGTGTTGGTTTTGTCTGCTTCCTGTGACCTGTAAGCCTGAGTTCTGGTGGCGGGGGCCTGGTCCTCAGGGCCACAGCAGTAGCAAGGGGAGGTCAGGCGCTCCAGGCCTCGGCTGAAGGTGGCCTCTGCTCCAGAGAGATGGTGCCAGGGGCTTATTAATTCTAATACTAGTTTGCTTTGCTGACCAAATACCTGGTACCAGAGGATGGGGAGGCGAAGGCTGGGAGCAGAGTCGTGGCCCTGGGGCCCAGCCCCACGCTTGGGGGCTTTGTATATAGCTATGAAGAAAACACAAAGTGTATAAATCTGAGTATATATTTACATGTCTTTTTAAAAGGGTCGTTACCAGAGATTTGCCCTTTGGGTAAGATGCTCCTGGTGGCTGGGAGGCATCAGTTGCTATATATTAAAAAACGAAAAAGAAAAAAAAAAGGAAAATGTTTTTAAAAAGGTCATATATTTTTTGCTACTTTTGCTGTTTTATTTTTTTAAATTATGTTCTAAACCTATTTTCAGTTTAGGTCCCTCAATAAAAATTGCTGCTGCTTCATTTTTATATGGGCTGTGTGACAAGGGAGAGGATGTCAGCTGGAAAGAAGCGAACCTCCTGGGCCCTGGGGCTGTGTCTGTGCCAAGGGCACCCAAGCTCCCTGCAGTGCGTCCTCACCACTTCCCCTCAGGTCCTGCACCAAGACCCCCGGGACAAACCTCCTACCTCTCCAATGCTTTTCGGAAAGGCAGGAAGAGACGACGTCGTCTGTGTAGTGGGCAGGAACCTCAGTGCACCCGAGGCGCTGGGCCCTGAGCCAAGGCCCTACCGCCGCCCTCAACCACAGATTGTTTCCTTAAAGGAAACTGGTGGGGTTGGGTGGGGTTGGAGGTCAGAAGGGGAGCTGGGGACCTACCTGGGAATAGCCAAGGGGTGGAGCTAGAGGGATTTAGCAGGAAAGCTACGGATGACAGGACATAGGGCCTGCAGAAACTCAAACCCAGATATGCGTCTCCTCCTTTATGTGGGTGTGGCTTTGTCTGTACTTATGTGTGAGGGAAAACTTGTCACCTAAGATCAGTTTGACATTCGAATCCCTTGTTTTCATGTCTCCCAGCTTCCTCTGGCTATGCTTCTCTCACCCGCGCCACCCCCCCCCCAATTCTTCCTGTGTCTATGACTAGACTTGTGTGTTGAAACTATCGCAGATTTTGGCTTCCTATAGTTCTTCCTGTATAAACTCCACCCCATCCCCCAGGAAAGGGGAAAAATTCTCTGAATGTTTGGTGTTTGGCTGCTTGGAAATTTTCTTTCTCTGCCACCTGCTGGTGATCGCTGCACTCAGCATGTGGGTCGCTGCTCCTCACAACCTCAGCCGGGAACCTGCAGGCACTCCGCCCCCACCCCCCCACCCCCCAGGCTTACTCTCTGCGCAATTACCACGAAATACAGAAGAAAGTTCAATTCGCTTTCATTTCTGCAGGGCAAACGGGATTGCTGCTTTAAGTTTGCTTTCTGAGAGCTAGCTCGTTAGGGGGCAGCTGAGGTGTTGGCCACTGTTGTAAAGTTCTCTCCTACCCTCATGTCTCTGTAAATACGCGTCTTGTCAACATATTACAGTTTGTGTTTGTGTTTAAAGAAGGCGTAATTTGGTGAACAGAGCCAGGAAATGAATTTCTGCTCTTAAAATCATTTGCTTGGAGACCTTAGAGTGGTGTCTTTCCTTCTAAAATACTGACGATCATCTCGCCTCAGCCCTCCCTTGAAGCAGTGTTGTGTGAGTGGATGGAGGATCTCCATGCCTTAGGGAAGGTGCTGGAGAACACACAGCGCTGTTACTAAGACCGTAGTGTCCTTGCTGTTACCACTCCAATCACCCACAAATTCCCCCAGAGACGGAGCTGGCTGTCTAAAATAAAAGATAGTAAAATCGACCTGAGAGAAAATGAAATGGCCATTTTACTTAGATAACCAGACGGAGTCTCCTGAGAAAAGGAGTCCAGTCTATCTAATGAAGACGTCGTGCCGTCAGAGGCGCTGAACCTGTCTGGTTTCCACAGGGTTCAAAGATTAGGGCCTGGGATCATCATGCCATTAATCAATACTGCCTTTCCACCATTTATAATTGCCGTAGACTGGAGAGCGTCAGTCCCTAGGCACCACTAATGTACTCTATTGATCCTCAAGTGAGAAAGATTGACCTTCAGATGGAGCAAGAAATCTGTTTCCATGACCGTGAAGCCGCCATGCCCGGCAGTCTCCACTGGGGGGAGCCAGCAGGCCAAGATCTCAGTCAACGTAGCGGGGGCTGTGCCACTCAGCTTCCAAGTTCCCTAGGTCTGACCTGACCTCCAGGGAGCTAACTGGTAGTGACTGGGAAATCTTCAGCCTAGGTTTGACAGCACGACAGTGTATTTGATGTCACCATTGTGACTGGTGCTGTAACAACCGAAGGACAGAATTACATGTGGCACAGGTGTGGGTCCGTAAATGTCAGGTGCCACCAACACCTCCGTGTTGGGGCAAAATGCTCTCTGAATGGGATGCCAACCAAATCGGACAGCACCACTGAGGTCTGGTCTTATAAACTGCCTGCAGTCCCACCCAGTGGGATGATTCGCAGATGGCACAGCAAAGCCTAGGCATCTGCAGGGAAGGAGCAAGCTTTGTAGCACGCTGGCATAGCCTCCCACCCCTCTCTCTCAGCTGAGGAGAGCCAAGGGGATGGAAGATCATCAAGAACCCAGCTGTTGAGGAAGATTCAGCCTGGGGCAAGGTCCCTCCAGGTTGGCACCTAAAACCCTTCAGGGCCACATACAGGACACTGCCTCCCAGATGCTTGTGTTGGAGCAGAGAAGTGACCCATTTAGTGACTGTGCTGGCGCTAATGGGGCACCCCTCTTCCTGACTCCCTCAGTGACCTCTCGATGGCAGCCTGAAGGCAAATGCTATAAGCCAGGACTGTGCCCCAACCAGAGTTGGTTGGTAACTATTTACCAGAACTGCTAGTTCGGTTTCAGCAGGGGCTAGATGTAAAAATCCCATACAGCCCAACAGCCAAGGGCTCTAGGTGATGAGACCAAAGAAACATCCTGACTTCTTTGACCTATGATCCAAAGAATGGGAAGAGGAGTGTGTTCAGTGTCTCAGTGCCTCTATGTAGAAAAAAGGGTGAAGGCCAGCCAGCTGGAGCCAGAACTGACCAGGGGCCCCTTGCCGTAACCATTCCCACTCTGCCTTGTAGGAAAAGCCAGAAAGAACTGCACAATAGCCTAGCAGTCCTTATAAATCATTCAGCTAAGACAGGATTGAACAAGTTAAGTAACTAATCCCTTCTCCACATTCAACACTTGAAATGTGAGCTAATTAAAATAAACACCCATGGTTTTAAAAATGGGAGAATTTATTGTGAATCACCTTGCGAGGCCAATGGGGAGACCCAGCGAATGCTGTGTAGTAGGGATTCATCATTCTTGAGGAACTGGAGTGCATTAGCAGGCCAGGGTGGGGCTTTCCCTCTGGTGGAGAGGAGCTTAGAAAGCATTGTAAAGTACAGATCTTTGCTGGGAAGCACTGATGACAGTCCTCACGTAGGTGATCCCAGACAGGAAGATTGGAGTTGCACTTGGTTTCAATGACTCCCATCTAACCGCTTTCAGTTTCACCGAGAGTGAAGAAAACCAATCTCATCCCCCACAAACCGAAAACACCTCTTTCTTTCTAAGCACTCCCCAAGGGAAGAAAGCTCTTGGGTCAGCTGCACGGCAAGGTATTGAGTTTTATCAGAACTGACCATCCCGAAAACCCCAAACATAAGTATCTGAACATAATACTCGTTACTGGGTAGCTCAGGGATTGTGTCAGACTCTTAACCACCCCGATGACTAACAAATGGTCTTGTTTGTGAAAGACACACACACCAGAAAAGCATACACCCAGCACAGACAAATGGTTACGTCTTAAACCCGTAATTATGTTTCCTGGCAAAATGGTGGCTAATGAAAGCCACGTGTGCTGGAATAGTGGCGGCCTCCCAGATTCCTGCAGGCTCCGAGGGCCCCAGAGGGGGAGCCTCTGAGCAGCTGAGCAGCAGCCAGGCCTTGTGGATCGCCAGTGTGTTGAACTCCTGTTTTCTTCTCCAGAAAGCTTTTTCTTCTTCATATCCGGAAAGGCCTTACTGGGGAATAAGCCCATTCCATCCCATTAAGGTGCTTTGTTTCCAGGGCACTATTTTTACTGATGGATCCCTGGTTTCGGAGTTTCCAAGTTCTTACTTGAATCTAAGGTGCCAAGCTGATTCCATTATGCAAAAAAAGTCCTCCCTTAAAGGACATGCACACGAATATGAAGCTGTTCAAAAATAACACGGGGAGGGGGCTTCACATAGTTTAGTGGGATGACGTCATGGTACAGAGGAAGGTGGCTTTGAGATTATATTTCTAAATGGTCTGAAGTTGGTCTCACTGCTGGCGTCATCTGGAAGGGTTACAAGGCCTCAAAGGACTGCCCCAAGGACGACACGGCTGATCTCTGCTTAAACCAGACACAGCATCTGTCTGAGCTGGATGGTCCTGCATGGATGCCACCGCTGCGGGCAGGAAGCTGACGACTGAGCTTCATCTCCCATGGTCCTTATGCACCTTTAGAACTTGCCTTGCTGTTCTGCGTTGCCTTTTGTGATTCGGCCTGGAGGGTCTAGGTACAAAACATAAGGACTTTAGGCACTGCTCACAGCGAGATGTGGAAGTTCCTCAAGAGCCCCTTTTCTGTTTTCTTAATCAAATGACAGAGCACAAAGTCAACTCCAAGTTTGCAACTTACCTTAATTATAAAATTTAAAAAGACTTGCAAGCAAGGACCCTGGGTGTCCGGCCCTGGGTGTCTATGTGTTGGCTGGCTCTCTTCTTTGGCCTTTGGGGGCCAGTTGAGCCAGTCAACCTCTCCCAGGACGCCCCTGCCACATCCTTGTGTCAGGCTTTTGCCCTGTCCCAGATTCTTTGACCCAAAGGGGAAAAGTGGATAAATAAGTAATTTCTTATTTACATACATTTCTCCTAGGATTTAAATTGCTTTCCTGCTAGTATTTCCTGACATTTAAAGCCTGTGCGAAATACACAACATATGGGAACTATTTCCATCTGGCACAAAAGAAAATAAGAGTCTGCCTATATTATAATGAGCTTCTAGACTTAATGTGTTGAGGCCTCATCCATGACTGCACTGGTTGATAAGCTGGGGTTTTTGGGGGGGTTTTTTGGGGGGGCTTTTTGATAACTGAATTTTAAAAACGTAGTGGTTACGACACGATGAAAGTTCAGCCTACAACTTCCTGTTTGGATGACAGGAAGAAGCATGTGGTGTTTTGCAATAGTAACAATTCTAGATCCTCACTGCCCTTAAAAATAACTAGACCAAAGGTGTTCTTTTTTCAGATACTCACAGCTTCTTTAGCAGAAGTGATGGGTCCCTCAGGTAACGGGATAGGTGTCGATGGTGTTATGGGGGATGACGGAACCGGCGGCAGCTGTATAAATTCTTCATCCTTTAAGAGCAGAACTGAGAGTTGGGTTACTGATTTAAAACAGAATGGGTCTTAGATCTATAGTCACACTGCTGAGACCCCCAGGAACGTGTAACTACCACCTCTTCCACGACAGGATTCAAAAGGCTAAATTTGGAACCTAATTACATAGAGCCAAATGTTGACCTAATAGTACAATAGTACTATTATTGTACTAATAGTACAATAAATAGTCCTGATTAAAGAACACCATGGTATTGAAATTCAGTTTCACTGAGAGTTAAAAATGGATAAATTGGGGCGCCTGGGTGGCTCAGTGGGTTAAAGCCTCTGCCTTCAGCTCAGGTCACGTTCCCAGGGTCCTGGGATCGAGCCCCACATCGGGCTTTCCGCTCAGCAAGGAGCCTGCTCCCCTCCCCCAGGTCTGTCAAATAAATAAATAAAATCTTAAAATTTAAAAAAAGGATAAATTAACTTATTTTCATGTTGAAACCTAATTAATCAAATGAAAAGTAATAGTCTAACCTTAGTTCCCTTCAGTGGAGGTGCTAAATCCACCAGTGTCTCCTTAGATCCAAGAGAAGTAGGTGATTCCACAAGAATATCTGTTTTGGAAGACTAGGAAGAGAAGTATTTTATACGAACATCAGCTTTCTGCTCTTCCTACAACTCAACTTTTACAGTAGTTAATGCTTTCTAGCGCAACTTGCTTTCCACTCACTGAATCCCTAACTTCTTCCAACTCTGCCCTTTAGGAGAATGTAGGAAGCAGGCCCCTGAAGCAGCAACTTAGTATCACTGAGTGGTGTACATGCAAAGTGGCCCTTGAATGAGATTCTAGAATTAAAACTCCTTGGTCGGGGTGATTGGCTGGCTCTGTCAGTGAAGCATGCAACTCTTGGTCTCAGGGTTGTGAGTTTGAGCCCCATGTTGGGTGTAGAGATTACTTAAAAAATAAATTAAAAAAAAAAAAAAAAGTCTGCGGTCATTAAGCTACTGATTTGCCAATTCTGGTCCTGTTTTCAGTCTGGCAAAAAAAAGTTGCCTTTCCTCAGTTACTCATCAGTTTCTAATAGTATTAATACAACTTAGTCAAAATTGTTATCTTTATCATTTTTGGTGTCTAATAATGGTAAGTTTGTCCGATTTATTATTAAAATGGTAGGTGCTGCTTAACAGAAGCTCCTGCAACATGAGGAAAATGGAAGACATGGTATTTTGAGAACAGCTAGCTAACCTATCTTCAAGAATTACAATTAGATTTGAAAAGTAAATATGTCACTGCTCTTTGGAAATATGTAATTGTTTTGTGTACTTGGGAGGGAAAAAAGCTACATACATCCTAAATTATAGTATATTTAACTTGATGTCCCTAAATTCTGTATAGAACCTAGCATGCTACTTATTCTCATTCTGTATATATGGAAAACAAGTTTAAAAGCATGGATTAAAAAAAGAAAAGAGCAACAAATAAAATGCCTAGGAACTTGTCATTTTGTCCTTAATTTCTAGGTCTTTCTCAAACATTCCAGAAAGTGGCATCTGGCTAAAGTGTTTATGCCCCACTAGAATAATTCTGAGAACATAGATTAAGCTCTGAGATATTGTACTATCCCAAGATTTCCTTGCACCTGAGAGCAGTCTAAGAATGACAAATTTGGTCAGTCTTAAAGACCAAATACAGAGTAAGAACCAGGTAGGCTGCCTTTTAAAAGATGGTATAGGTTCCAGAATTGCTCCCATTCTCCCTAGAATCCTTCCTGAACAAAGCCCAAATCTGATTAGTCTCTGGAAATATGGAAAGGCAAAGCAAGAGGGTGTTCCCCAAAGTGTAATTTTCATGCTGGACTTCATATCATTTCCCTTGGCTTGTCCAAGGAGTCACTAGCATAACTAAATTAAAACGGATGGGTCCCCACTCCAGAGAACTTGGATTCATCTGCTACACCACACATGCAGCATGTTCCACAATGGTCTCTCTTTCTCACTTGTGCAGATTCTGACTTAGACATGAAGCCACAAAGCAGAGAAGTGAGAGGCCCCTTCTGACCAGAGCAAGATGCTCTAGTGATCGGGCCAATCCTGGGTTTTACAGTAAAACGCTGGGGGTGGTGAGGGGGTGGCGGGGAGCTACTGAATTAAAGGCAACAAAAAATGACTAAGAAAATGAGTGGAAGGAAGACAAAAAGTTTACATTCTAGACTGGCCTTTTGTCACTTCAAAATTAATAGGAATCTCGACAAATGAAATGGACATGAAAGACGAGGAACCATTCAGTCTCAGAAGAGCAAGAGGCCACTAACGAAGACTCTAGATGGTTCAGGAGAAGGAATAAACTGGATTCCTAAATCAAGCTGAGACAAAGACAGTAAGAGCCCTATAGCTAGAGTTAGCTTTAGCAATTTTAATTTTCTTAAGGAATTTAAAAAAAGATTTTAAAGCCTACTGGACCAAGTGCCAAAAGACACTCAAAAAGAAATGTCCTCCCTAACTGCAAGAGGAAATAAGACATTTGTGGAGAGGCCCCAGTTACGGAAATCCACATCCTGGGTACTCACCTCCCCACTTAGTGGTATCTCGATTGGCTTTGGCTTCACATCGATCAGGTAGAAGGTTCGTGACAGAAGCAACAGAGAAGGAGGGACATTCTCCTTCAGGTGGAGGTCCTGCCACTGGAAATGGGAAGAGAATAACACAGGACAGAATTCCAGCATGTTCAAACTGGGCGTGACTCACCATCACCAACCGCTTCCCTAGTTTCATCAGTTTCCCCAGGCACATGCTGGGGAGCAGCGGCAGGACAAGGGTGAGAACACTAGTCTCCTGGCTTCGGCACCAGTGGCTGGAGTCTGTTACCCGCCTCGCAACAGTGGGAGCCTCTCTTAGAGAGAGAGCGTTCCAGTCACCTCTCAAATCCACTGCGGATTGAAGGAGCGGGGGATCTTCTCTTAGACACAGAGCAAGTGAGGGGAAAGAATAAATAAGCCTCACTCATAACCAAAGAAATTAAAATGAGAATGAGATGTAATTTTCAAGTACCAAATGGCCAACCTTTAAAAAAAAATAGACACATAGCTATATACATATATACTTAGGTAGATAATACATGTACGAGACAAAACTCAGAAAGCAAATAAAATATGATCAATACCAATAAACCTGCCTTCTACTCCCATCCTTTAACCACCCTGTTTCCCTCCCTAGAAGCAACCACTGTCACCAGGTCCTTACGTACTCTCCCAAAGTATCCTGTGGATAAACAAACACACATTTGTACACTTTTCATCTCCACAAAAAAGGCAATATACACATTGTTCTATCCTTTGCTTTTTTTCACTGAAATATCTTGGAGATCGATCCATATGCGTGGCTGTGGAGATGCCTCCTTTTTAACCATCCGTAAAGGATCCCACTGTTGCATGAAAAGGCCATAATTTGATTATTCTCCTATTTATGAACTTGAGCCTATTTCCAGTCTTTTGTTATTATAAATAGTGTTGCAGTGGATAATTTTATAGATATGTCATACTGCACAAGTGAAATTTCTAGGTCAAAGTGAATGCATTTTTAAATTTTGAAAGATTCCGTGGAGGTTTTCAGTAGCAATGCATGAGTGCCCCTCTCCCTAACCCTCAACAACACGGTGTGTTATCAAACTGATCTATGCCAACTTAACAGGTGAATGTGGTATCTGTTTTATCTTCTTATGAAGTTAAGGTGTTTCATATGATTATCATCTTAGAGTTTCCCTTCTGTGAAATGCCTGCCTGTATCCTAACACAAGAATTTCTGAGTAATACAGTGTTGACTATCATACGTTGTTGGATCGGTATCCTCACTCCTTTGTGGGAAAAATGTACACTTTCAAGAAAGCTATTTGACAGTATGAATCCATTTAATACTCTATGTTCAAGAAATAAATGATTTTAGGGCACCTGGGTGGCTCAGTGAGTTGAGCCTCTGCCATTGGCTCAGATCACAGCCTCGGAGTCCTGGGACCAAGCTCTGCATCCGGCTCTCTGCTCAGAGGGGAGCCTGCTTCCCCCTGTCTCTCTGCCTGCCTCTTTGACTACTTATGATCTCTCTCTCTGTCAAATAAATAAATAAAATATTTAAAAAATTATTAAAAAAAAGAAATAAGTTATTTTAAGAAACTTTCCCTACAATATGTTCATCTTCCAGCCAGAGCAGGTCCAACATGTAAAAGGAAATAGCTACCTGACGTGGTTTCAAAGTCACAACAATTGCTCCTATTCCAAAATAATTTGTGTATGCTTTATAGCATTTATTATAGTTACAAGAATGAGAGTTCCATTTTTTAAACTTACTTTTATTTTCTTAAAAAAGATTTTATTTATTTATGACAGAGAGAGATAGTGAGAGAGGGAACACAAGCAAGGGAGGAGCTGGAGAGCGAGACGCAGGCTCCCCTACCGATATGGGGCTCCATCCCAGGACCCCGGGATCATGACCTCAGCCAAAGGCAGATGCTTAACTAACTGAGCCACCCAGGGGCCCCAAGAATGAGAATATTAATAGGAGTTACTGCTTTGATTAAAAACATTGATGCTCTGGGATACCTATGCTCAGTCGGTAAAGCATCTGACTCTTGGTTTTGGCTCAGGTCATGATCTCATGGGTCATGGGATCAAACCCCACCTTAGCCCCACATCTAGCTCCGTGGTCAGCGGGGACTCAAGCATGCTTAAGATTCTCTCCCTCTGTCCCTCCCCCAACTCATGTGTGCAGGTGTTCTCACTCTAAAATAAATAAGTCATAAAACAAAAAAACACTGATGCTCTTAATTAAAATATGTTGCCAGTGGGAAAATATTAAACATCTGTTGCCAAAGCTAACACTTTATATTGGCTTGGGGTACTAACTGGAAAGTAGTCCCAGGTAAAGCCCTCAGGCAAGGCTTAGACCTCCAGATGGATTCACATACAACAGGCCCTGGATTCAAGAATTTTGCCCAGGCCCTTAAAATACCCTGAGTATGTAAAATTCTAAGGTGGCCGCAAGATTCCTAGTCCCTAGTGTACCCACACCTTCTCCCAGTTATTCAAACATGAATCTAGGTGCTGCTGTGAGGGGTTTTGCAGAAATAATTAGGACCCCAAGTCAGCAGAACTGAAAGCAGGAAGTTATTTGAGGAGGTCTCACCTAATCACGTGAGGCCTTTAAATCTGGAGCTAGAGTTCAGAAAGGGGAAGTCTGAGATGTGAGGCCTATGGGGGGCTACAGTGTGAGCAGCTCTCCTTTCCTGGCTTTGCAGAGGGATGGGACCTAGAGGTAAGGAATGCAGGGAGCCTGCAGGGCTGAGGAGCCTGGGGCTGACAGCCAGTGAGGAAATGGGACCTCAGTCCTCCAGCTGCAAAAGACTAAATTCAGCCAACACACTGAATGAGCCTGGAAGTGGAATCTTCCCCCAGAGCCTCCAGAAAAAACACAGCCTGCACTTCTGACAGAACTTGTAAGCTGGGGTGCCTGGGTGACTCAGTCGTTTATCAGTTGCCCTCAGCTCAGGTCGTGATCCTGGGGTCCTGGGATCAAGCCCCGCATCAGGCTCCCTGCTCAGCAGGAAGCCTGCTTCTCCCTCTCTAACCCTCCCTGCTTGCGCTCCCTCTCCTGCTGTGTCTCTGTCAAATAAATAAATAAAATCTTAAAAAAAAAAAAAAAAAGAACTTGTAAGCTAATAAATGGGGTGCTGTTTTCAGCCACTAAGTTTGTGATTGTTGTTTATGCAGCAACAGATCCAAAGGCATATGTCACCTGATGTTTATAGCGGCGTTATCAACAATAGCCAAGTCATGAGAAGAGCCCAGTGTCCATGGACTGATGATTAGATAAAGAAGGAATAGAATACTACTTAGCTGTCAAAAGGAATGCAATCTTGCCATTTGCAATGACACGGATGGAGCTAGAGTGTATTAAGCTCCGTGAAATAAGTCAGAGAAAGACAAATACCTTATGATCTCACTCATATGCGCAATTTAACAAAGAAAACAGATGAACGTATGGGGAAGGGGGGAAGGAGAGGGGGAAACAAACCGGAGGAGACTCTTAAGGATAAAGAACAAACCGAGGGTTGATGGAGGGAGGGGGGACGGGGGATGGGCTCGATGGGTGATGGGTATGAGGAGGGCACTTGTTGTGCCAAGCACCGGGTATTGTACGTGAATGGTGACTCACTGAATTCTACTCCAGAAACCAATATTGCAGTGTATGTCAATTAAGTGAAACTTAAAAAAAAGAAAGAAAACTGACAGAATACCCTGTCTCCATCAAAAATAAATCTAGCTTCTTCAGCGTCCCACTGCTCAATTAAAGAAGGCACATTAGGTGGGACGGCTCGCCTGAAAAACAGAAATCAGAGTGAGGTCTACAAAGCGCAGGGGACAGAGTTCTAGTGGAAAGGGCCCCGGAGAGCTGCGACTTGCCTCTGTGAGCTGCTGTCTCAGTTGTTCCTCAGTGAGACCCAGGGATCTCATCCCCCGGGCCCTGCAGGCTGCTTGTAGTTCCGACACGCTCAGAGCGCTCACCCCTTCTTTGGCAATTACCTGAAAGTAACATAAAGAATGGTACTGGCCCTTTTGGTTCCAGTTTTACCGAATCCCAAATTCCAACAAATCAGGGGCCACACCTGTCCTCTCGCTGGCTAAAGGTGCAGCAGCTGAAAATGAAGGGAATTCTGCAAACTGGTATTAACACTATCAGAAATAGTCCCAGGACTCCTCTCCAACACTTTTTCACCAAAGTAATCCTCTCCCCTCTCGATGTGCGTTTCCCCTTCATGGCAGCTTTAGGATTCATTAGAAAATATTCCGCGTGACAAGCTCTCAGTGCACCATTTGCTGGTGTCCCAGTGTCGCCCTTCCCCTTACCATCCTCCTACCTCCATCCGGGAACGGCCCTAACTCGGGTCCACAAAACTCGCTCGATACACAATACGGTTTCTGCTTGGTGTGACCCAAAACTAGGGTACTTCTGGGACCAGTACTGTTTATTCCAAAATTCTGAAAGCAACAGCTGAAATCTAAATGAGGCCACCAGGATCATGCTTTCTCAGTTCTGGGAATCTTGCTCCCTCAGGCAGAATGCTTGAAAGCAGCTGATTCTGATTCAAAAAACATTCTTTCCATTTTTTAAGAGTCTAATTAGCAGTTAACGATGCCTTTCCCCCATCAGATGTCTAAGCTGGGCTCTCCCTCCCTGAGTTATGCCTTGCCACTCCTTCTTATCAGACTAACTCACCCAGCAGAATATTTACGTCGGTGCCAGCTCTGAGGAAGGGGAGCTGAGGTGTGAGGGCAGAGCCCTGTCCTTAGTAATGGAAGACTCAGGAGCCTCCTGGGCTGCTGTTCCTTCTAGCGGGTCCTAACTGATGTAGATTACTAAATCACTAACTGCTTATGAGGGCATTCTCCAGAAAAGTGCGTCAGAGTATGACAAACAACTCCTGAAGTGAGTAATGAGGGTTCAGATTGTCATGGTAATGATTGTTTAAACTGCTCAGTGGTTTGCCAGAACCCGTCCAGGGGCAGATCTAAGAGAAGATACAGCTCTTTATCACGAAGTCACCCTAAAGGATCTCCCAAGCCGGGCTAATTCCCTGACAACTACAGTTCAGCTCTTACTTCATCATCTGCTTTTATAGACTTTAGTTTCATCAGAAGTTGAAAGCGGAGCAAATTGTTGGTTCCAAAGGCCTGCAACTCTAGAAGCTTGCAGAGGGCAACCAGCTGAGGTCGATCTAGGCTCTCCAGGGTGAGCTGATCTTCAAACAGTTTGGAAAATCGAACTATCTCCTTTGTGCTGGGCTTGTGGCCTGTCTGGACCTAGGCAGTGGGACAAAGAAATTCATTAAAATGTGTTTTGTAAGGGGCGCCTGGGTGGCTCAGTGGGTTAAGCCGCTGCCTTCGGCTCAGGTCATGATCCCAGGGTCCTGGGATCGAGTCCCGCATCGGGCTCTCTGCTCAGCGGGGAGCCTGCTTCCCTCTCTCTCTCTGCCTGCCTCTCTGCCTACTTGTGATCTCTGTCTGTCAAATAAATAAATAAAATCTTTAAAAAAAAAAAATGTGTTTTGTAGGGCTCCTGCGTGGTTCAGTTGGTTGGCTCAGGTCATGATCTCATGGGCCATGGAATGGAGCACCATGTTAGGCTCTGAGCTCAGACGGGAGTCTGCTTGAGATCATTTCTCTCCCTCTGCCCCTCCCCCCACTCATGTACACTCTCCCTCTCTAAAATAAGTGAATAAATCTTTTTTTAAAAATTATCAACTATAGGGGCGCCTGGGTGGCTCAGTGGGTTAAGCCGCTGCCTTCGGCTCAGGTCATGATCTCAGGGTCCTGGGATCGAGTCGCGCATCGGGCTCTCTGCTCAGCAGGGAGCCTGTTTCCTCCTCCTCTCTCTCTCTGCCTGCCTCTCTACCTACTTGTGATCTCTCTCCATCAAATAAATAAATAAAATCTTTAAAAAAAAAAATTATCAACTATAAAATGTATTTCTTAATTTAACCTTCTCTGCATACTATTTGAAATACACACCAAAGCACATTCATAGACTCTGTCTTACATCTGGAAATGGGCCCTGTGGGACCAAGAGGCATAAGGAAGTCTCCAAGTCAGCCTAAGTCAGCTGAAAAATCAGGAGTAGTTCAGAAGTTTGACTCTACATCTACGGTTCTTTCCAATACATGACTGCTTTAAGGTAGGTTTTGTACACTCTACTGTAAATGTTTGCAATATTGTATGTGTATAACTTAGATATTTGCCATCAGAGACTGTGAACAATCTGGACAATCCACAATGACATGAAACTTTCATATAACCGCCAGCCTAGAAGTTGCTTCCACAACCTCGGTGTGTACCTAGAAGTGTAACCACAAGAGACTGACACCTGTTTGACATAGGAGGAGAACTGAATGGAGTCGTCTCCCAGCTTGGCCCTGTTCCTCCTGGCCATTTCTGTAATCGTTTCTTGAAGAAATTTTGCTAGTTCCAACTTCGCAGCCATTTTCTTTTTCTGTTTTTCCTCCTTAATAACGGAAGAGGAGAAAGTTAATCGATCCTTCAGGTTTACAAGTTCTTAGATAAAGATGAGAGGAAAATAATTGTTACCCTTGTTATCATTCATCCCTCTTTTGCAACTTAAAACGATTTTCAAACCTAGTTAAATGGGTTTTGTGAGAACCAAAAAAAAGTAGTCTCTATCTGCAACTTGCCACCTTAATCTTACCCTTTATCTCTTACTAATACGATGGCCATAAATATTTGATAGATCCAAAATATCCCCTCAATGGAAGGCTTTGTCATTATTTAGAATGAGATATTAGGGGCACCTGGGTGGCTCAGTGGGTTAAAGCCTCTGCCTTCGGCTCAGGTCATGATCCCATAATCCTGGGATCGAGCCCTGCATTGGGCTCTCTGGTCGGCGGGGAGCCTGCTTCCCCCTCTCTCTCTGCCTGCCTCTATGCCGACTTGTGATCTCTGTGTGTCAAATAAATAAATAAAAACTTTAAAAAAAAAAAAAAAAGCTTTAGAATGAGATATTATCTCTTAGTCTGGTATAAACCATCCTGGCTGCTAGCTGAGCCAGCCCCCGATCCCAGAGTGGGCCCAGATTTTGTGTGGCCCACAAACAAAGAAAACTAGGAAATTAACTCTATGTTAGAGTATCATATAACTTCAGTACAAAACAGATACAATTAGGGCGCCTGGGTGGCTCAGTGGGTTAAGCCGCTGCTTTCGGCTCAGGTCATGATCTTAGGGTCCTGGGATAGAGTCCCGCATCGGGCTCTCTGCTCAACGGGGAGCCTGCTTCCCTCTCTCTCTGCCTGCCTCTCTGTCTACTTGTGATCTCTCTCTGTCAAATAAATAAATAAAATCTTTAAAAAAAAAAGATACAATTAATTATAATACACTGACTTAAGTGTTATGACAGATATAAACAAAGTACTACACAAAAGAGAATTAAATGTACATTCCTTTTATTATTATTATTTTTAAAGCAATCTCTACTCCACAGGTGGGGCTTGAACTCACAGCCCTGAGATCAGGAGTTGTATGTTCTACTGACTGAGTCAGCCAGGTGCCCCTAAATGTATACTCTTAAGACATGATGTTAATGTGTACTTCTAAAACCTCATTTATTATCAGAAATGCAGTGTGGTAGCATTGTTGAAATAACCATAGTCAGGGGCATCTGGGTTGCACAGTCAGTTAAGCATCCAACTCTTGGTCTTGGCTTGGGTTCGTGATCTCATGGTCATGAGACTGAGCCTTGCGTCAGGCTCCATGCTCAGCGCAGAGTCTGCTTGGGATTCTCTCTTCCCTTTCCCATTGCCACTCCCACTCATGTGCTTGCTCATTCTCTCTCTAAACTAGATAAACAAATCTTTAAAAAAAATAATAACCATGGTCAGGACTCGGGGATGGAGAGGAATAAGATTTTCTATGTTTGTTTTTTTTTTTGAAGTTGCCCAAGAGATTCTAATGATTAACCAATCATAGCAATCATGAATTTTTAGAAAAATCTTAAAAGACTCAACCAAGGGGTGCCTGGGTGGCTCAGTGGGTTAAAGCCTCTGGCTCTGGCTCAGGTCATGATCCCAGAGTCCTGGGATTGAGCCCTGAATTGGGCTCTCTGCTCAGCAGGGAGCCTGCTTCCTCCTCTCTCTCTCTGCCTGACTCTCTGCCTACTTGTGATCTCTGTCTGTTAAAAAAAAAAAAAAAGACTCAACCAAAAAAAAAAATCACACAACGCCAGTGGCAATGCCATCATTAGAACCCATTTAGTTATCCATTTCCTATATCCATATCCAACCACCTATTCATTTATTTATTGAGCATCTACCTTGCACTAGGTACTGGGGATAAATTGAGCAAAAACAGATAAGAATTCCTGCCCTCATGGGACTTTAGTCTAATGGGAAAGACAAACATTAGTGACTAATGATCATCCAGTAATTCTACAAATTAAAGTATAATAAATAAGTACTACGAAAGAGAAATGCATGGGTTCTCTAATCTGACATAAATAGAAAGTCTTGCTTCTTCCCATCCCCCACCCCCACAACTTCCTCCCCCCACCACACCACCTCTCTCTCTCATTTTCTCATTTGCTTTAGTCCATGGAAAGAAAAGAAAGAGAACGTATCTTCTAAAACTGTAGCCATGGTGTGTATGGATGTGTATCTGGGGAATGAGCAGCATTGAGGAATGAGGAATCTACATAAATCACTTCCTTTCTCCCCCACCTTCCTGAATTCATGAACACATTCCCTGGAATCCCACAGTATTTATTCTAGGTCCTGATTATCTTAAAGGTAAGTAAACTAAACCATAGCCAGTCAAATATGCCAATTTGATTCTACCCCTTACGTGTACCTCTAACGTATCTTCAAGTTTTTATTCTTTTTTTTTTAAAGATTTTATTTATTTATTTGACAGACAGAGATCACAAGTAGGCTGAGAGGCAGGCAGAGAGAGAGAGAGAGAGGAGGAAGCAGGCTCCCTGCTGAACAGAGAGCCCGATGTGGGACTCAATCCTGGGACGCCGAGATCATGACCTGAGCCGAAGGCAGCAGCTTAACCCACTGAACCACCCAGGCGCCCCTTCAAGTTTTTATTCTTAATGCCACTTTCATAATTTAATCTCTCCTGCACTACTGTAATAGCATGCCAGCCGGAAATCGGGAAATCCCTCCTTTGGCCCTGCCCTCTTCCATCCTTTTAGCCAGCAAAATCGTTTTTTCTAAAATACAGATCTAACTGTGTTACCCACCCTCTGCTTAAATTTACCTTCCATTATTCACCATGGTCAAAAGCAAAGTCTACATCTCTTAGGGTGGTAGACGCTTTCCAACCTGACCCCAACACATCACTCTGTCTCTTCCCTGCTCCACCCACAAAGCAGCACTCAGTGTCTCAGATTATGTCCAATTCTTTCACACAAGTAAGCCATTTTAGGTGCTACTCTTTCTATCCAGAAAGCCTTTCAAATGTTGCGGCAAAATTCTACCATCCTTCTAGTCTAGGTTGCATAGTTATCTCTTCTAGAAAACATTTCCTGATCCGATTTAAAAGTTGTCCTGTTCATCCTCTCATCATGTGGTTGTGCCTTCAGACCTTGGTCCAGTAGAGTGGCACAGAAGGGAAAGAACAAAGGGGCTCCCTAGTTTTCCTAGTCTGTCACCATCACAGTGACCATCCAACGAGGACCCATCTTCTCTAGGACTATTCTCAAGAAAGAAAGGGTCTGCCTGGCTAAATCATGCCCACTGTTCAACTAGTCACTGCAATAACAGCTGATTTTTGTTCCCTTTATTTTTTTAATGGTGAAAAACAAGATAAATTCAATGGAAAGGGAATCATTTTTTTTAACAAATGATGCTAGAAAAACCTGGTATCCACACATAAATAAGAAAATATGAATCTTAATCCTGATGTTCCACCTCTTACCAAAATTAACTCAAAATGGATCAGAGACTTAAATGTAAAACTCAGAACTTTAAAACTTTTAGAAGAAAATGTAGGAGGGACGCCTGGCTGGCTCAGTCAGTAGAGCATGGGGCTCTTGACCTCAGGGTCATGAGTTCAAGCCTCACATTGGGTATGGAGCCTACTTAAAATTAAAAAAAGAAAAAGAAAATGTAGGAGAAAACCTAAGTGACCTTGAATTTGGCAATGAGTTTTTAGATACAACACCAAAAGCATGATCTGGAAAAAAAAAATACTGATAACTTATATTTAATTACAAAACCAAAAACATTAGCTCTGTGAAAGACAGTTAAGAAAATGGACAAGCCACATGCTGGGAGAAAATATCTGCAAGATATCTATCTGTTAAAGGACTTGTATCCAAATGTATTAAGAACTCCTAAAAGACAACAATTAGAAAATGAATACCTCCATTAAAAAGTGGGCAAAAGACAGATACATCCCCAAAGAAGACATACAGATGGCAAACAAGCATATGAAAAGATGCCCAGTATCATATGTCATCAGAGAATTGCAAACTAAAATAACAATGAGAAATCACTTCACATCTATTAGAATGGCTGATATTCAAAGCACTGACAACATTGAAGGCTGATGAAGATACAGAGCTATGGGCACTCTCATTGCTGGTGGGAATGAAAAATGATACAGGGACTTCAGAAGACAGTTATTTTTTTTTATGAAACTAAACATAGTCTTACCATACAATCCAGTAATTGCTTTCCTGTGTATTTAGGAATCCAAATGAGTTGAAAACTTATGATCATAAAAAAAAACCAAACCCCTGCACACAGATATTTATAGCAGCTTTATTCATAATTGCCAAAAACTGGAATCAAACACAATACCCTTCAACAGGTCAACAGAGAAACACCCCCTGGCACATCCATAGAGTGAAATATTATGCAGTGATAGAAAGAAATGATCCATGACAGGACTATATACTGTATGATTCCAATTCTATGACATTCCGGAAAAGGCAAATCTACGGAGACAGTGCTTGCCATTGGTTGGGGGAGGTAGGAGGAACAACAGATGATGCACAGAGCATTTTTAGGGCAGTGGGTGATGGTAGATACCATGACATCATGCATTTTTCAAAACCCATAGAACAGTACAACACAGAGTGAAGCCAATGTAAAGTAGGATATTTAATATTATCTAGATATTGGTTCTTCAATTGTAACAAACAGATCACACAAATGCGAGACATTAACAACCAGGGAAATGGGGGGAGTATCCAAGATCCTCTGTACTTTCTACTCAATTTTTCTATAAACTTAAAACTAAAGAATAGAGTCCATTTTTTTTTTAAGTTAAAAAGTCCTACATACCTTTTTGGATTCACTTTCAAAAGTTGATGGCAACATCTCTGGGAAGAATTTTAGAAATGCTGGTAATAAGAATTCCATGAAGGGTACAATTATGAAAACCATAAATGGAACCAGGCGGAAGAAATCAGCACAAGTCCTCAAGAGCTAAAGAATTAAATGCATACGCAATATTCATTATTTTAGGACATGCCCCAAACAAATATACAAAACCAAAAAAGCCTGCCTTGGTCCTTGAAGTGTTAAAAACCCTAGACAGATTTTCTGCAGCTGTGTATAAAATGGACCAGTAGGGTTTTCCTTTTTACTACTGCTCTGAAGTAACATCTATGAGACACCTTCAAGGAAATCTATGACAATCAAAACATATTGCTGGCATCATCTATTGTTAGCTTTCATCTATGTTAGCAGTCTGTACTTTAATAGTACAGTATCTGTCAAAAACTGATTTTTCAAAAGCATATACTTAATATATTAACACTACTTCCTATTTCAGGTGCACAGATCAAACCTGAAGCTTCTCAACCCCTTGGGGGAGATCAGAACGCAATTATAACCACTTTGTAGGCAAATATGCACAAATCTCAAGAATCTTGCCTAAGGTTGTACAGTAAGTCCATTTCAGACAAATAAGAAACTCCGGAAGAAACTGTGGTTCTCACTATCAGTTACTATTCCTACTTTGGGATTTTTGGGATGAGTTCTCAAGTGAGTTTAAAACTTGGTTCCCGAATCATTCAATTTAACTTTACATTTTCTGTCTCAAATATGATTCGTGCCTACCCTTCGTCTCTCTCGTCTGGTCAGCACCTGTCCGTGCAACAACCTCCAAACCATTCTGGCAGCAACTTTGGTGTCAATCCACAGCAAGTAGAATCCATTGTAATAATATTTAAGTTCATCCATAATTCTTTGTCTATAAGATCGCTTTTCTTCCTTAATCTTCGTGCCAGTTCCTTCTGCGGGCTGAGGGCTTGTCGCCTGAGGCTTTTTTGGGGTTTGCTGCAGTTGAGGTTTACCAGGGACCTCTTGTAACCAGCATGTTGATGTGTGCAGCTTCTGTATTATTCTAGCTCGTAGGTGAAGTACTTTATTGCCTGACTGATTAGGATAGGAGTACTTCTTGCTTACACAGTTTTTGATGTATGTTCTATTTAAATGGGAATCTGGCAAGTGAAGAAATGCAAATGATGGGGAATAAGAGCTGGTAGGATGGACAAAATAGCTAGGGAATCTGGAATAAAGAGCAACATCCTCTGAGTTGAGCACATACTGTTACCAACTTACAAACTAAAGAAATCAATATTTATATGGTTAAAATAAAGCAGCGGCTTTTAAGCCATATTTTAAAAGCAGATGATATTCACAAATGAAGGAAATATAACTTTTTACCCCAGTTGAAGAACAGTGTCACTTTATGTTTGAGTGATAGACTCTATGAGAAATATTAATAAGTTAATTCCTAAAAATAATTGCTATGTTACAAGTTAGAAACTCTGGAATTATTCCTGTGCCAGGGGCCATGCTAATCTCTGAACTGTTCCAATTTTAGTATATGCAGTGCTGACATGAGCGCAAAACTCTGCAACTATTAATTTAAAAATCTAACAGCAAACATTTTTCCACCAGCGGTTGTGTTTGAAGGTGTCGTCTTTATCTACTATCATAAAACAGGTGGAACACTTGCATCTTTGGTTACTCCGCTGACAATAGGAATATTGCTTGAACAAAACACTTCATAGCCTCTGTGGAAATTAACCAAACACATAATACTGGTTTGTCTGTGTGGTGCCTGTGGACTCCCTCAAATGAGAGGCATTTGTGTCCCAAATGCCCTTCACCTACAATTCCTTAAGAATGTTAGGAATAAGAACTAAAATTGGGCACCCCAGCTGGGGATCTCTATATTCTAGTTTTGCAACAGCTCACAATCTTCAGTTAAATTAGCACATCAGATTGTTTGAAAATAAAAATAAGACCCATCTAGGCAAAGAAAGTTCCTGGCAAAGACATTTCTTCTGGCAAAGAGATGGTTTTTCCATTCTTTCAGACTGTTTTTGAAGCATGCCAAGATAAAACACTTTTTGAAGGGCCAAAAGGGAAAATGTACAACGTATCTGGCACATAGTAAGTTCTCAGTGAATATTCTTTAGAATAAATAAGTGATAACAGGCCTACGAGCGCAGGTATATGCCCAGGCCTGGCTTGTTTGACAGCCATTTTGCTCATTTTTCTATCTAAGGGCCCATGCAACATTCATCAGTTATAGAGGTGTCACTCTAAAACCATTACATCTTCTCTCTTCCCTGTGCCATACATCTAAAGATTACTCAGCCCGAGTTCTAAGGCATATAGAAAAGCTAGGGTAAGTTTAAATACAATAAAATATCAGCTTCCTAAAAAGCAGTAGAGTTAAAGTCAACAAAGCTTTCATTTGTTGTGGAACAAGCCTATCTTTTTACATATATCTTTCTGGTCTAGAAAAAAGTTTATATAAATATTCCATGGCTTACCTTGTCCGGGCAATAGCTAAGACTGTTTTATAATTGTAGAAGGCCATACTTATATTTGTCTCAACTAGTCAACATAGGAACCTAGACAGAAGGATTAAGTAAACAATTCAGTATTTTAAGAACACATCAATTATAAAGATACCAGGATTTCAGTGTTTACTACTACAGAAATATAACTTTTTAGAAAATTTCCATATTCCGTTCAAGGTGTAAAATCTCTTCTCAAGATCATTTCCAACAATCATGAATGTTTTCTCAGCTTGGATTTGAGAATTGTACTTTTGATTTCCCAACAAATAGACATGATCTCTAACATCATGGTGCTCATGATGGTGATATGGTCTTTAAAGACTTTTTAATTTCTGGTCAATAACACCCAGTAACCTACTTGAATGGTTGCCAGGTATTTTTTTTTTTTTTTAAGATTTTTATTTGTTTATTTGACAGAGATCACGAGTAGGCAGAGAGGCAGGCAGAGAGAGAGAGAGAGAGAGAGAGAGAGAGGGAAGTAGGCTCCCCGCTGAGCAAAGAGCCCGATGTGGGGCTCTATCCCAGGACCCTGAGACCATGACCCTAGCCAAAGGCAGAGGCTTAACCAACTGAGCCTCCAAGGTGCCCCCGCTGCCAGGTATTTAAGAAGTTAAGCAATACACACTTATTTGTAGCCTAAAAATACAGGTAGGATAAAATATCCTGGATTTGTTTCAGTTAGCTTTTTCCCATACTTGGCCAAGTTGCCCCAAACTTTTAAAGATGAAAAGCAGGGGTGCCTGGCTGGCTAAGTTGGTAGAGCAGGCAAGTCTTGATCTCAGGGTCATGAGTTCAAGCCCCATGTTGGGCACAGAGCCTACTAAACAAACAAAAAATTATTCACTGACCACATTTATGTAGCAGTGAAGATAATACATGGTACCTACTAATCGTTCAAGTGGAGGTAAATTGGTTTCCTGTACTGATGATTCTCCAAAGAGTCCAAACTGAGCTATCCTTAAACAAGCTTTTTCAAAACCTTTCTCCATCCTGTAGTCCTTTTCAGCCAAGGGCAGCAAGGTGTTTTTTGGTAGTATCTCTTAGCGTCAACTTTGCTTTCCTCCAGCTGGAAAAGGCGCAGACCAGAGTGCTCTCCTGGATGGAAACCTCAACCACAGAGCTGACATTTTTAACGGGAGTTCAGAGAATACTTCGGACCGTCTAAACCCAAGCTAAGGGAGGGTGGTCTCCTGCTGGAGGCAAGCCACACCCGATCAGGCGGTTAACCTGCTCTCCGGCCCCTGGGCACTCCCGCCCGGAGCGGTGGGTAACCACTTCCTAGGCGGGGCCGGCCAGGAGCCCCGCCTGCGCCTTCGCACCGCCCACGCCCACACGCGGGGCCCCAGGCTCCCCGGGTTACCTTGCTTCTGGCCCTTGACGACACAGGGGGCAAAACGCGCCGTCGGCTTTTGTGCACGTAGTGTGTTGGTGGACTGTGTTTGCGGCGGCGGGGTGGGGGTGGGGGGGGCGGTTCTTTGTGTTTGGGTGCGGGGATGGTGCAGGCACGGGGAGGACAACCTTGTTGGCGATCCAGGTTTATGGAAGGAGAAGCCGGGCGCCGGGTACGGAAGAGAGAGGACGAAGCGAAGCACGGAAGGAGGGGAAATGGAGGTTGAGCTCCAAAGCTGGGGGGCGGGCAGGGGCACGAGGTCATGGGCTTGAGGCGAGTGCGGTGGGGAACTGGAAGCTATCGGGAAACCTGGGCCCTGATGGGAAGAGCAGGATGCGGAGGGAGCGGGCTCCGGAGTAAAAAAGGCAGGCGAGGTCCACCAAGTAACAGCCTAAGGACTTGGCCAGCCCACCCCTACCTCCTCGGGCCGGCTCCCCGGAACGGCTGCCTCAGTCCTCCAGCCCCTTCCCAAACCTCCCTCGCCCAGGTCCCCAGCTAGAGGGGCCCCAGAAGTCTCTATGGCTCCACCTCTTTCCTATCCCGTTACGTCACTCTGAGTGACGACACCACCCACCAATGAGCTCTCAGATTATGGGGCGGGAGGGCGTCCTTCGGTGCGGCAGCCCTGGAAGTAGCCAAGGTCCAGTTCCCACCGGCAAAATGAATTCTCTGTTGGGTTTAGTTTAAGCAGAGTCTGTCCTGCGGCAGGGGGCAAGACTGACGCTTTTCCGCCTGTCTCTACTCTCTGGCGTGTAGGCTAACGTCCCCGAAAATGCTCGTTGAAGGCTAGATTAAAGAACCTCTCACCCTACCGATAGCGTAATATGCCTGATAGTCGCCATGGTAACCATCTTAAAGTCACGAATTACATCACTTAGATGTACTCTCCCCACCCCCAACCCCTACAAATCAACAACTGCCGCGGTTGGGATGGCGCGGAGAGCTCTACGGAGAGGCAGTGGCAGAAAGGGCGGGAATGGTTAGGAAAACCTCGCTTTCCCTTCTCCGGGGCCTAAGAGTGGAATGCTGTGAAATCCTCATATGGAAATCTGAATTCCACTAATTTGCTTTATAAATGCTCGCTTAGGGGCGCCTGGGTGGCTCAGTGGGTTACGCCGCTGCCTTCGGCTCAGGTCATGATCTCAGGGTTCTGGAATCGAGTCCCGCATCGGGCTCTCTGCTCAGCGGGGAGCCTGCTTCCCTTCCTCTCTCTCTGCCTGCCTCTCTGCCTACTTGTGATCTCTCTCTGTTAAATAAATAAAATCTTTAAAAAAAAAATGCTCGCTTAACAGGTATGATTTGTGATCAGTAGTTTGTGGAGAAATCTCAAATAACATTTAAGATATATATTCTAGTAACTGTGCAGTGACAAAGGTACTGCAGGTTGGGGCACTTCAGTTCCTAGGTTGGGTAACTGAGCCGTCTTGGAAAAGTGATAGATCTAGAAATGTTCTCGCTCTCCTGTTATCTCTACCCGTCCGTTTCATCTGACTCTAGAAGGAAAACAAAATGTTTAGTGGATCCGCTTGGACTACCAGACAACAAGGAATCGTTTTCACAGGGAGAGTACTTAACACGTGAGCTGACCACAGAACTCACTCATCTGGGCTGCACATTTGTAAGAATGAAAGATGGCGGGTATTCAATTTCAGGTTTTGTGTTGTTGTTGTTTATGTAGACAGCTTTTAATCTACAAAGCATTTTTCGGCTTAAAACCAAATGGATCAACCGTGTTAAATAGGCAGAATTTTTCAGTTTGGCCACTAGAGGGCCCTTTGTGCATGTTGGATGCCCGAGTTTCCACATAAAGGTTTCACTTCACGTTCTATGTTTACTAGAATTAACAAAATCTACAAAGCCTTGGTCTCTCTCCCTTTCCTTTCCTGAAAATTTCCGAAGGCAAATTTTGAGCTTTAAGAGTCTAGATGGTTATAATTTTCACATTAATTCCACAGATTAATCACCGCACAAACATGAACATGTACTTTTCTGGAAAAGATCATAAAGATGCAAAAATATGCCTTTCAGTTCCCTGGGAGACATTTTATACCAGGAAATATTCTTTTTTTTTTTTTTTTTTTTTTAAAGATTTTATTTATCTATTTGACAGACATAGATCACAAGCAGGCAGAGAGGCAGGCAGAGAGAGGTGGAAGCAGGCTCCCCGCTAAGCAAAGAGCCCAATGTGGGGCTCGATCCCAGGACTCCGAGATCACGACCTGAGCCGAAGGCAGAGGCCCAACCCACTGAGCCACCCAGGTGCCCCACCAGGAAATATTCTTATTCATGCATTGTATTCATTTACAAACAGGCACAGTAAAATCATTAAGTATTCATAAACCAGATGAATGATTCCAAGTTCAGTATTGGAAAAATGAGCTAGATTTTCTACTACGGTCACGTGTCAGCAGCAATCCTATTATAAAAAGGAAAGGGTTAAGAACCTTCCTGTTGAAATCCATTCGTTCAAAGCAATGTTTGCTTTCTGCTATCAGGTCTGGCAATTTTTTGACTTTTAAGATTAAGTGATTTATCATGTAAGGAGTTTTTAGATATAATCTTTGGAAGAGAAACAAAAAATTCCTTTCTCTTTAACTCTGGCTCTGGGAATTGTGTTAGATTGCTGTCTTAATTGTTTGCTCATTTTGTATGAAGAAGACAAAGTGTGATCTGAACCTCAGAAGATGTTAGATGCTAAAAACGTACATTATTAATTTTAATGGTCATTTCCCTAAATATAGTTCAAGATCAAATGTTATTAACAGTATATTTTCTTATGTTTCACAGGAAGAGATTATATATCTACCTCCCAGAACTTTAATTTTAAACTCTTGTCAGTATAGAAACAGATTAAAATAAAATGCCTGGGGACAACTTACCAAATTCTCAAGAAAAAGTCCAGATATCTGGTCAAGGTAACAATTTATCAACAAAACAAGGAATATACAGGAAGATGGAGAGGCAGGATGAAGGTGGAAAAGATCATTAAAAAAAAAAAAAGATCAATTTAACCTGTCTTTCCAGGAGACACAATCAAACTGAAATAAGCTCAGGGGGCCCCCTTTAAGAGATATGTGTTCCAGGGGCACTTGGATGGTTCAGTCCTAAAGCATTTGCTTTTCGCTTAGGTCATGATCCTGGGGTCCTGGGATGGAGCCCTGCATCAGGCTTCCTGCTGGATGGGAAGCCTGCTTCTCCCTCTCCCACTCCTCCTGCTTGTGTTCCCTCTCTTCCTGTGTCTCATCAAATAAACCAATACAATTTTAAAAGAGGTCTGTTTCTAAAAAGACATTTAAAACAAACAAAAATGTGCTTTTTACTGATTCCTTTAACTCCTGGTACTGCACAAAACAGGTACTACATAAGCATACATTTAAAAATAGTTAATGAATAGGGCACCTGGGTGGCTTAGTTGGTTAAGCATCTGCCTTCAGCTCAGGTCATGATCCCATGATCCCAGGATCCCATGATCCTCAGGACATGATCCCAGGATCAGCAAGAGGCCTGCTTCTCTTGCTCCCTCTGCCTCTCCTCTTGCTTCTGCACCCTTTCTCTGTCAAATAAATACATAAATCTTTAGGGGAAAAAAGGAAATATTTAATGATTAACAGTAATGGGAATGCTTAATTCTCAATATCATCTATAGTATAATTAAAAGGTTTATGTTTTTAAAAACCTGAAACCTAAGTAGTAGTCATTAAAATAATTGATCTGTAGGAATCTTTAAATTTGTTGTTTAAATGATATTTAAAGACAAAGATACCAGAAATTTCTTGCGGTCGTGCCAAACAGATCCAGAACTACAATGTCAGTGCAGAGTATAACATCTAGTAGTGACATAGCTTTATTATTCTCAGAGCACAGAGGATAGGTTTCCTCATCTGATTGCTGTTGCCTGTATTTCCTTCTTACGTTTAAGTCTCTGTGCCACAACGTTTTTCTTTTTTTAAGTTTTTTTTGTTTGTTTGTTTGTTTGGTTTTTATTCCTTTGACAGAGATCACAAGTAGATGGAGAGGCAGGCAGAGGGAGAGGGGGGGGAAGCAGACTCCCTGCTGAGCAGAGAGACGGAACCCCGGGGACTTCATCCCAGGACTCTGAGATCATGACCTGAGCCACCCAGGCGGCCCTCTGTGCCGTAACGTTCTAAGTCATCACCACCAGGCCCCAGGAAATATCACAAAATTTTGCACACTCCCGACAAGGCAGTATACTTTACTGTGTCACACACCTTCTATTGTTTAACATAAATTTCCTAGGATGGGGAGATCTCAGAGGGTTACAGAGAATTTTGACTCTTGTTTCCTCCGCTCATTCTTGCGTGAGCTCTCTCGAGGGCAAATGCCTTCCCATCCCTCGAAGGGAAGGCCTGGCAGTGAGCAGCAGACGGCCCCGGCACGTGACGGGCACGGAGCCCTCTCGGTCCCTAGGGGTCCGGGCTGCAGTCGGCGCTGACGTCCTCCTCCTTACCCACAAGCCTCCGGGCCCGCAGCGCGAGCAGGAAGAAGGCGTGTGGGGCCCGGTGCCCGCCAGGGAGGTCAGCGCTTCCTCACAGCGACTGAGATGCCGCCACGGCTTACGATTGTGGGGCGGGACGGGGGTGGGGGCGTATCCGGGACACACACCCGAGGCTGAGAGAGACGCTGTCTCCCACGGCTTGGGTCTGAAATTGCTGCCACGGTTTCAGACGCAGACCCATGTGAGATAGGAAGCTCTGACTCTTGACAGCTGTCGGACAGAAGGCAGCCGAGGAGACATACAAAGTGTTCTTCTCTTTCCCGGTCATCTTAGCCCGGCCCTCGTTTGTAGGCTTTTTCTGACGTCTAGGGAGTGTGCAGCAGGGTTACTGTGAGGAGGACCATATGGTGTTTAATATGTGTTGTTAACTGAATAAGTCTCAACACGCACGGACGCAGTTTTGCCTCACAGGCCCAACCTTTAACCTGTCTTTTGGTTGTGTGTGTGTGTGTGTGTGTGTGTGTGTGAACTTTCCTTCGTATCATTTCTTCCTGCCTCTGCCTTTATTGCCTGCGGTCTCACTTCTTGTCTAGACTCTCTCGGGCCCCTCCTCTCCGCCCGGCTGACTACCCTCTTCCTCCTTTCGCTCCCCCAACCCCGCCCGCGCCGCAAACCCAGGACTGCATTTCCCAGCAGGCGCCGCAGCTAGCGGCCAATGAGGGACTGAGGATTTGGCGGCGGCGGCGACGGCGGTGGCGGCGGCGCTCCGAGAGCCGGGTGGGGGGGCTTTGTGCGCGGCGGCGGCGACGGCGGCGGGAGCGGGCGGCGGCGGCAGCAGCGGCGGTAGCGGCGGTCAGGACGGAGGCGGAGGCCGAAGGGGACTGTCCGCTGGTTGCTGCGGAGAGGCGTGCGAAGGCCAAGTCGAGCCCCGAGGACCTTGCTGCCCCAGCCCGGCCGCCAGCCACAGCCTTCTCTCTAGCGACAGAAGCTGCGCGGCGACCCCCCATCCTTCCACCGCCCCTGACCACCCCACCTCCCGCAGCCTTCCTCCTCTCAGCTTCACGCCCGGCCCGGCCCGGCCGCGGCCCTTCTCGGTGCCGGCAGCCATGGCAGAGGCGTCCGGCGCGAGGGAAATCTAGCCCGGGGATTTCATGCGGCCTAGCTCGGTTCCGTGTCCTCCCCCCGCGGCCCCGGCGGCTGCCCGCACCTCAGCCCCACTCCGGGCCTCCGTGTCTCTCCTGTGATCGTACTGACACGGCCGGGGGGTTAGAATGGAACAAACTGAAGGTAAAGTGAGTGAGTGTGTGTGTGTGTGTGTGTGTGTGTGTGTGTGTGTGTTGGAAGGAAGAGCTGAGGAGGGAACGACGAGGAGGGGGCGACCTAGGGATGGGTCCCGGGTAGAGAGACCCCAACAGGGATGGGAGGACCAGCGGGTGGTCGGAAAGGCTTCAGGGGGAGCCTAGGAGGTAAAGCAGAGGGCCAGGTAGGGGTTGTGGAGGCGATAGGGAGGTGGGGCAGGGAAGGTAGGATTGGGGTAAGAGATGGAGTGGCGCTGAGCTGGGAATTGGGAGTAGAGGTGGGATGGGGGCGGGGATAGAGATGGAACGGGGGAGGGGCAGGGGAAGAGAAAAAGAGTTAGGTTTGGAGAAGATTAGAGACCTGGGTGGACTGAGAAATAGGTTTGGGGGTGCACTGTGGCAATTAGAAGAGTCTGGGGGAAGGGGGTAGAATTTGATGGAGAAATGGGGCATCAAGAGATAAACGAGGGAATGGAAGTGGAGGAAAAGGTGGATTTGGAAAAGGGATAAGAAATTGTTGAGACAGGATGCATAGGAAGATCGGAAATGGACTCAGGAAACTGGAAGACCTAGGATTGGTATAGGGAAGGAAATTAGCTGAATGTTGAGAAGGATGAGAACTATCCACCAGGCATCACAGAGTGGGTGGAAAAGAAGGGGAAGGGGGTTGTTAACGGAAGAGAAAGCCTTTTGTTCCAGTATTTCTGTGTATTCTGGGCCTTTTCTTTCAAGGCTAGTGAATATAGAAGCTAGTGGTTATGGTGTTGTGATTGTTGTGAAATGGGGAGGTGTGGGTTTTACTGCTTTGAGGGAGGAGGAGATGTGTTAGTGTTATGGTAGCAAGACAGTAGAGACATGGCCATAATTTGCTGGTTTTGCTAAGGGAGTGAAGACTGTTCAGATTTAAAGGGGGTAGGGGCAGCCATGTTTGCTGCCAGGCACTGCAGTGTAAATAAATTCCTTCTTTCCGACATCAGTGTGAATCTGGAAGGGGCCAGTTCATATTGTTAACCCCCTTTCTTTCTATTCATGAACCCTACCCATACATCTTGTGGTAATTTAATATTATTCATAACCACCAAAGGAGGTAGTGATGTTTTCCATCTTGTGTGTTTTGCTGCTCCCCCCACCCCCTTTCCCTCTTCCTCTGGTTGCAAACAAGGCATGCTAATGAGCTGCAGTGTAATATTAACCCTTTTTATAAAGTGGAAACTATATTTTTACTAGCTGAAGGAATCATTACTATCATATTTCAAATGTGATAATGAAAAGCCTTACCTATTGAAAATTCATTTGTTTTAGAAGCTTCAGAAGCAGTCAACATGTTTTCTGAAATTCTTTACATAAACAAGGAAATTGCATTGGTTATTTTTCTTGGGCTTGTGCTCTTGGCAAAGCATCGTGTGGGGGTGAGAAGGGGTAGAAAGATCTGCTCGTGGTAGATTATGTGCTTGCTGTATTTTGAATGTTGGAAAATCAGAAATATATGTATTTTAAAATACTGTTTTTGGTAGTTCACGCTTATAGGTGATGGGTGTGTTAAGAAGTGTTTTCTTTTTTTATGCACTCTCTGTCCTCCATCCCTTCTTTTGCTTTCATGTGTCTAGCTCTCAGTACAGTCTCCAAATGCTAGTTCAGCACAGTGGAGTGATCTATGAAGTAGGCATGCAGTTCTTAGAGCCTCAGTGAGGTGCCAGTTTTTGGTTTTTTGGTTTCTTTGTTTTTGGTGGGAACTTCAGGTTACTCTGAGGAAAGCTACAGTAACTCTTTAATGTATCAAAATGTAACTCTTAGGTAATTTGAAATGGTTACTGTTCTAAAGGCTTAAATCCTGACAAACTTAACAGTAGATAAATTAAGTGTAGCCTATTTTCTTTTCATACTGAAAGAGATTAAATGTGTGTGTGTGTGTGTGTGTGTGTGACCTTTTGTTTTTGTTTTATACTTGTAATTGGGGTGATCCAAACTTTAACCTGTCATGTTGATTTTGAAACTGTTGTCTAATACCAGAAAGTCCTGTTAAAATTGTGCTATGATGGACTCAAACCAGTTGTACTACATATTGATTTAACCTGTCCCTGCAACATCCTTTCAGTTGTTATAAAGAAGTTTAGGATGTGTTCTTGGTGTGTTAGAAAAATGAAATTGAATATTGTTAGAGTAGTACTTTGTGAGGGTATTTGCTAATTTGAAGGCTAGGTTTACAACTTGGAGTATTTTGGTTTGATGATACTCAGTCTGCATCTTTAAGAATTTGGTGAGGAGAAGTTTCACTCAAAAATGCCTTTCAATATGCTTTTTGGCATTTATAGAGATTTTTCATGTTTATGTCTTCCACTCAATTGACATGTTATTTATAATTAATTGGCAAATTGTGTGCATGAACTATCAGTGCCATAAATTTTTAGGAAAATAAGAAATTATGGTATATTAAAATAAGAAAAAGCTCATGTTGGAAGCTTCAATTACTTAAGAAAAAAAGTGTATTCCTGTGTAATCAGTGGTCAAGATCAGGGTCTCCTGCCTTGCTATAACTATTCTGGCTCCTTGAATGGGTATCTATATAATGAAGAAGGCTATTCTAGTTAGATGATAATTATTAAAACCCAGACTTTGCTCCTATTACTGTGTCCATCAGCACACTTGCTACCTGCGATAGCTTTAAAAAAAAAAAAACATTTTAATAAATACGCTCTCTCTTATTGTAATCAGATTGATTGAATTTTGGGTAAAGGAAATTGGTTGCCTTTGAGATTGGTCATCATCGAGTGGAATGTCAAGTCTATTCTGTTTCTGGAGTTTATAGTATTTATAATAATCATAGCAAAGCTGCTAATAGTCATCTTACAGTGTGCTATGCTGAGTGTTTCACGTGTAGGATTTCCTTTTTATCCTTCCATTGTAGTTGTATGAGGTTACTACTATTAACTCCCTTTATAGGTGGAGAAATTGAGGTTGAGTAACTCAACACCACACAGATGGTAACTAGCCAAGTCAGTATTTGAACCCAGGTCTTTCTATTTATAGAACCTGGCTCTGCAGAACTTTTCATTTCTTTAAAAAAAATGTGTGAAGATAATATATGTTCATTATTTAATTTTTTTTCAAATATTATAAAAGGCTAAGAGGTAGAGGGGAAAATAGTTAACATCCTGTTTCCCCCTGATAACCATTTTGAAGTTTCTTCTGAGTTTTCCTAAAAAATATCTATACATACATATGCAGATCTGTCTTCAAATGCATACAAATTGGGTCATACAGTCTGCATATTGCTTTTGTGATTTAAAGGCTACCTGGGACAGCCTTTTAAATGAGCACATATTGATCTACAACATTTTTTTTTAAAGAGTCATATAGTGTTCCTTTGTTTGGAATATTGGTTAACATCAGGATGTTAACAGATTTTTTGCTGTTTTGATTAATATAGCGGGTCTTGAATTAAGTCTCTAAAAGCCCATTTAAATGGAGGAGATACCGTCCAACTACTTGATTTTATAAGAGAGAAAACAGAGGCCTAAGGAAGTTAAGTTGTTTAAGGCTTTGGTAACAGACCTGTTACCTGGGTCTTTATAACACACTACATTATTTCATCATTATGAAGGTATTTGAGCTTTCTGTAGAAGCTCAAGGTGAGGGAGAATATTCAAGGTTAGGCACGTTTAGCATAATGAGTGCAAGGGGATTAAGTTTCAGTGAGGCACAGGATCTTGTTTGGCGTTTTTCATACTTGTTCACCATATTGTACATATAGTATATGCACAGAATATTTTTGCATACGTAAATGAACCTTATACAAGTATCTTATACAAGTATTTATACAAGTATAAAGTTTGTGCTTTGAATAATGAAATGGTTTTGGCAGAATTTTTTTCTGTTTTAATAAAATTATCAATGAAATAAGGTAACAATGAAATGAAAAAAATAAGAGGTCCATCATGGTCGTGGAAAGAAACTTGGAAAGAAAATTGAGGCACTGTTAAGTTTTTTAAAATGAGCTAAAAAATAGCTCATTGAAAACAAGTTTTAAAAGATCTTAGCAGGCACCACCGATTATTTTTAATTATTGTTGTCTATCAGGAAGAAAACAAGTTACCATGGATACTTATTCATTGGGTTCTTTTGAAACAAAGTCTGTTTTAGACACTTAAAAAATTAAAGTCATAAAAGCCTTAAGAAGATTTAGAATTTGGTATCTATAAAATCTGTTTCCTGGTGCAGTGGTGTTTTTAGTTTTACTTAAAAAAAAAATAGAGTCTGTTATTTTTTGAAAGAACAACTGAAATGATTTATTGCTTTGTTAATAAACATGTCCAGCTTTTGAGTTTTTAAATGAATGGTGACCTTCTTTCTGAAGGCTAATGTTTTTATAAATGTTAATAAAGGTAAATTTAGGAAATTGATTATACTACAACTACCTATACTACAACTACCTAACACATTTTTAAAAAGCTTACAGGGTTTTCATTTTGGTTTTTATTGTTGACTTTACTGAGTACTTAATAAGTACTTTCAAACACTTCTGTATTATGTTGTACCTGCACAGTGTGGTATAAAAAGTAAAAGGCATATTTAAAATTTTGTGAATTTAGAGAATGTTCAGTTTTTACTAGATGGATATGTGTTGTTACTCCTAAAGTACATCAGCCCATCGATGAGATTTGAATTTGAAAAGCTCTTTGAAAAATGATTCTTGGCTGTTAAATTTTTTAAGATGTGGATCTGTGTCATCATTGACTGATCTACAATGATAGCTCTTATTTCTTACCAGGTTCCCTTTTTTCCATGTAGATTTAGAGCTATATTGAGAAAGTGAATAGGACAATGAAAACTTTTTATATAAGAATATGAATTCTGTATAGATGATATATAAATATAAATAGATACATTTATCTAATAATACCTTGCACTTACTACATTTTCTGAGATGTTTGATTGCATTCTTACACAGTAACTTGACTTTGTTTTAAAATGTGAAGTTGGAAAGCACAAGAATTATTTAACCCAAATTTAAAGATGGAGAAATTGAGATTTCAGGAAATCCTCAGGCCAAATAGATTGACATGTTAAGTAGAATAAGGTTTTCAGATTTTTGTCTGATTACTTAAAAAAAACTTTTTCAGGGGTGCCTGGCAGGTGGTCAGTAGAGCACGTGACTCTTAATCTTGGGGTTGTGAGTTCAAACCCCACATTAAGGTTGGAGCTTATTTAAAAACTTTTTTTTTTAGAAATATGTATGTTTTTTTACTTTTTTTTCCATAGCCTGCATTATCCTTCTTTTAATAAACATTAAATAACAATAAAGTATTTTTCTACCATAGAGCATACTTTTTAAATTTTGGTATAATGTGTGAACATCTTAAAATATAGAAGTAGATATTTTAAATTTAAGAAATATGTATCCTTCTGATTTTGTAAGTAAAACTAAACTTAGTTTATTAAATTAATTTGAAGTTAAGAAGTCTTATATGGAGGCTTGCTTTTACTTAATGGCATTTTAGCTGTGGTAAAGATAGTATTGTATCTGTTGAGTCTTGTATTACTAGTACCTCTTAACTGTAGAGTCTTAAGAATAACTGCATTTAAAAACACACCCAAAACACCTTAAAAAAGAAACATTTTGAAACTTTTAAGTTGTGAAATATTCCATATAAAGAAAAAAAAGCATAAAACTAAGTGTACAGTATAAGCAAATAATTAGAAAGTAAACAGGGGCGCCTGGGTCACTCAGTGGGTTAAATCCTCTGCCTTCAGCTCAGGTCATGATCCCAGGGTCCTGGGATCAAGCCCTGAGTCTCAGGCTCTCTGCTCCACAGGGAGCCTGCTTCCTCCCCTCTCTCTCTCTGCCTGCCTCTCTGCCTACTTGTGATCTCTCTCTCTCTTTCAAATAAATAAAATCTTAAAAAAAAAAAATTAGGAAGTAAACATCATATAGTCACCGCCTAGGTAATAAATCCTTTAAGGAAAGCTACAGAAACCACCTCATTGCTTTAGCTGGTATTACCTTGGTGGTAGTCAGGGTTTCAGGGTAACAATATGCTGAAAATAACCTGAAAAATTAACCCATGAGGGGTCAGGAAATGTAAAAACTGAATCATCAGTTTTTGTTATTATCAAAAGTGTTATCTAGATAATTTAAAAAACTGTTTCCTAGCAGTGTAGTCATTTAGTGATTTGAAATCTTAGTGCTATATTAATGAATGTGAAACAAAAAATAACACTAAATTCTGTAAGAATCATTCCATTTTATACAAAGTGTTGTTTTTTCAGAGTTCATCTCTGTTGCAGTTTTTGGTAGAATTTAATGACTAGTTTTAGATTGACACGCAGATTCTAGCAATGACTTTTGCCTAGAAAATATCCAATTTGCCTATATATTAATATTCAAACTTAAGTTATCTTATTTTATAAAAACTACTTTGACTCTCTTGCTTTCACATTAATGTAACCATTCAAGAAGTATTAACCTGAGAAGTAATCAGTAGTGACAATCTATTTTGACACTTCATCCTTGATGCCTCTTGCTTCTTACCCTTTCTGTATTTTGTCTAGGTGAATCAAGTTTTTTTTTTTTAACTGGAGAAACTTAACTTTATTTTGCTTCCGTCTTACTAGACTGTTTTCTTATATGTTCAGTAGGGTTAAATGTTCGTTTTTGAGGAATTTGATAGCAGAAAAATTTGAATTTTTTTCCTTTCTACCTGACAAATACAGTCTATTTGCATAACATTCTGCAGTGTGGTTTTGAAAAAGACATTTTTACAACTCATTTATGTACATAAATTAAAGCCTTTATTTGGTTATTGTAATCTTGTCACTTTAAGCTCTTTGTTTCTTTTATGATTTCTGCAGGATCCAAATACATTGGAACATAGTATTTCATATTGATTGTAATGAGAAACTCCTTTTTTTTTTTTAAAGATTTTATTTATTTATTTGAGAGACAGAGATCACAACTAGGCAGAGAGAGAGGAGGAAGCAGGCTCCCTGCTGAGCAGAGAGCTCAGATTCGATCCCAGGATCCTGGGATCATGACCTCAGCCAAAGGCAAAGGCTTTAACCCACTGAGCCACCCAGGCGCCCTGATGGGAAACTTCTCGCTTTGCTTTACCATGCCCTTGAATTCCTTTCTATAATGCAGTAGAATGTTGTTCTTTTTTATTCTAGCTCATTTTTCCCCTAGCAAAGATGAAAAATATTTATTTTAGATTTTGAAATGAACATACATGTTGCATTTTCCTAGAGGTGGAAGCAAACATGATTTAAAATACTTTTTTTTTAAAAAAGATTTTATTTATTTATTTGACAGACAGAGATCACAAATAGGCAGAGAGGCAGGCAGAGAGAGAGAGAGAGAGAGAGAGAGAGGAAGAAGCAGGCTCCCTGCGGAGCAGAGAACCTGATGTGGGGCTCCATCCCAGGACCCTGGGATCATGACCTGAGCTTCCGAAGGCAGAGGCTTTAACCCACTGAGCCACCCAGGTGCCCCTTAAAATACTTTTTTAAACCTAACTTAGGTAATTTGGCTTTGTGTATGAAGTAGAATTGATATGCTTTTGGCCAACTCATGGTTTTTGTGTTATCATCTGTAAAATTAAACATGGATCATTAGGGGTGCCTGGGTGGCTCAGTCGTTAAGCATCTGCCTTTGGCTCAGGTCATGATCCCGGGGTCCTGGGATCGAGCCCCGCATTGGGCTCTCTGCTCCTCGGGAAGCCTGCTTCTCCCTCTCCTACTCTCCCTGCTTGTGTTCTCTCTGTCGCTGTGTCTCTCTCTGTCAAATAAATAAACTCCTAAAAAAAAAAAAAATGGATCATTAGAATTTGTTTATTGGGGATAGAAGTAGATACAGTTTTAAGGTATTGAGGTTAATGTATTAATTAAAGCATTGCACACATATACATACATGCACACACACATAATATTCCTAAGAAATGCTGATGGCCCTTTTAGTTTTTACTTTTTAATGGAAAATTTGTACTTTTCAAAGTGGCTACTAGTTTAAAAATAACATTTATTGTGCTTAATTTATGAAAGGATTGTTTATTATAGAGAAATTGAAAACCAGTAAATAGAGAAAAGATTAAGATCACTTGAAAGCCTGCCAACTGGAAGTAGGTATTAAGATTTCTATATGTTTCCAGTGTTTTTTTCTTACACATCTATGTATTTTTTAACAAACTGGAATTATACATTAATATTATTTTGTAACATTCTTTATTGTGAAAGTAATTTTTTTGAGAACGTGACTTTTTAAAAAGATTTATTTATTTGATAGAGACACAGAAAGGTAACACAGCAGGGGGAGTGGGCAAGGGAGAAGCAGGCTTCCTACTGAGCAGGGAGCCGGGTGTGAGGCTTGATCCCAGGACCCTGGGCTCATGACCTGGCTGAAAGCAGACACTTAATGAATGAGCCACCCAGGCACCCTCTAACTAAGAATGTGTTTTTTAAAAAATTCACATATAATTTTGTTGTATGGGTGTGCCATATCTGTTTACCATTTTTCTGTTGATGGTATTTTAGGCACTTAGCAAGTTTTGGATATTATGATTTGATGAACATCCTTATACATTAAAAAAATAAAAAACTGTATGACTATCATTATTTCATTACAATAAATTCCTAGAAGTAGAATTACATAACAGATACGAACGTTTCAGAGGTTCTTAAAAAAATTTATTTTGAGAGAGAAAGCACGCATGTTTGTGAACACACACCTGTGGGTGAGAACGGGGGGAGGGGCAGAGGGAGAGAGTTTCAACTAGACTGTGAGCACAGAGCCCATGTGAGCTTGCTCTGACAACCCTGAGATTATGATCTGAACCCAAACCAAGAGTCTTTGACGCTTAACTGACTGAGCCACCCAGGTATTTTTTAAAATACTTTTATATATATATATACATATATATATATATATATATATATATTTAACATTTATTTATTTAATTTATATCTATTTATTTTTATTAACATATAATGTATCATTTGTTTCAGGGGTACGGGTCTGTGATTCATCATCAGTCTTACACAATTCATAGCACTCACCATAGCACATACCCTCCCCAATGTCCATAACCCAGCCCCCCATCCCTACCCCTGCACTCCCCAGCAACCTTCAGTTTGTTTCCTGAGATTAAGAATCTCTTATGGTTTGTCTCCCTCCCCAGTCCAATCTTATTTCATTTTTTCCCTCCCTACCCCACCACGATCCCCCACATATGATAATTGTGTTTCTCTGATTGACTTATTTTGCTTAGCATAACAACCTCTAGTTCCATCCACTACATTGCAAATGGCAAGTTTTTTTTTTTTTAATGGTTGCATTGTATATTCCATTGTATATCTATATCACATCTTCTTTATCCATTCATCTGTCCATGGACATCTAGGGTCTTTCCATAGTTGGGCTATTGTGGACATTGCTGCTATAAACATTTGGGTGCACGTTCCTCTTCGGATTACTACATTTGTATCTTTAGGGTAAATACCCAGTAGTGTGATTGCTGGGTCATAGGGTAGGTCTATTTTCAACTTTTTGAGGAGTTTCCATACTGTTTTACAGAGTGGCTGCACCAGCTTGCATTCCTACCAACAGTGTAGGAGGGTTCCCCTTTCTCTGCATCCTCACCATCATTTGTCATTTCCTGACTTGTTAATTTTAGGCATTCTGACTGTTGTGAGGTGGTATCTCACTGTGGTTTTGATTTGTATTTCCCTGATGCCGAGTGATGTTGAGCACTTTTTCTGTGTCTGTTGGCCATTTGGATGTCTTTGCAGAAGTGTCTGTTCATGTCTTCTGCCCATTTCTTGATTGGATTATTTGTTCTTTGGGTGTTGAGTTTGATAAGTTCTTTATAGATTTTGGATATTAGCCCTTTATCTCATATGTCATTTGCAAATATCTTCTCCCATTCTGTTGGTTGTCTTTTGGTTTTGTTGACTGTGCAAAAGCTTTTGATCTTGATCAAGTCCCAATAGTTCACTTTTGCCCTTACTTCCCTTGTCTTTGGCAATGTTTCTAGGAAGAAGTTGCTGTGGCTGAGGTCGAAGAGGTTGCTGTCTGTGTTTTCCTCGAGGATTTTGATGGATTCCTGTCTCACATTGAGGTCTTTCATCCAATTAGAGTCTATTTTTGTGTGTGGTGTAAGGAGATAGTCCAGTTCCATTCTTCTGCACGTGGCTGTCCAATTTTCCCAACACCATTTGTTGAAGAGACTGTCTTTTTTCCATTGGACATTCTTTCCTGCTTTGTCAAAGATTAGTTAACCATAGAGTGGAGGGTCCATTTCTCAGTTCCCTATTCTGTGTCATTGACCTGTGTATCTGTTTTTCTGCCAGTACCGTACTATCTTTTTTATTACAGCTTTGTAATAGAGCTTGAAGTCTGGAATTGTGATGCTGCCAACTGTGGTTTTCTTTTTCAACATTCCTCTGGCTATTCAGGGTCTTTTCTGGTTCCATATAAATTTTAGGATTATTTGTTCCACTTCTTTAAAAAATATTGATGGTATTTTGATAGGGATTGTGTTAAAAGTGTAGATTGCTTTAGGTAGCATAGACATTTTCATATTCTTCCAATCCATGAGCATGGAATATTTTTCCATTTCTTTGTGTCTTCCTCAATTTCTTTCATGAGTACTTTATAGTTTTCTGAGTACAGATTCTTTGCCTCTTTGGTTAGGTTTATTCCTAGGTATTGTATGGTTTTGGGTGCAATTATAAATGGGATTGACTCCTTAATTTCTCTTTCTTTTGTCTTGTTGTTGGTATATAGAAATGCAACTGATTTGTGTGCATTGATTTTATATCCTGATACTTTACTGAATTCCTGGACAAGTTCTAGCAGTTTTGGAGTGGAGTCTTTCGGGTTTTCCACAAAAGTATCATATCATCTGCAAAGAGTGAGAGTGACTTCTGTGCTGATTCAGATGCTTTTGTTTCTTTTTGGTATCTGATTGCTGAGGTGAAGACCAAGTGGCATTTGTTACTGGGCTGCAAGGCTGGTTCAACATCCACAAATCAATCAGTGTGATACAATATATTAATAAAAGAAAGAACAAGAACCATAGGATACTTTCAATAGATACTAAAAAAAAAGCATTTGACCAGTACAACATTTCTTGATCAAAACTCTTCACAGTGGGGCGCCTGGGTGGCTCAGTGGATTAAGCTGCTGCCTTCAGCTCAGGTCATGATCTCAGTGTCCTGGGATCGAGCCCCGCATCGGGCTCTTTGCTCAGTGGGGACCCTGCTTCTCTCTCTCTCTCTCTGCCCGACTCTCTGCCTACTTGTGATTTTTCTCTGTCAAATAAATAAATAAAATCTTTAAAAAAAATAAAACTCTTCACAGCGTAGGGATAGAGGATATATACTTCAGTATCATAAAAGCCATATATGAAAAACCCACAGCAAATATCATTTTTAGTAGGGAAAAACTGAGAGCTTTTCCCCTAAGGTCAGGAACACAGCAGGGCTGTTCACTATCACCACTGCTATTCAACATAGTACTAAAATAAGTTTTGTTTAGAAATAATTCACATACCATGTAATTCACCCATTTAAAGTATATAGTGTACTGTTTTTTAGTATATTGGTAGAATTGTACAACCATCACCACAGTTAAATTTTTTTTTTTTTTTTAAAGATTTATTTGAGAGGGAGAGAATCAGGGGAGGAGCAGAGGGAGAGAATCTCCAAGCAGACTCCCTGCTGAGCGCAGAGCCCCACACAGGGCTTGATCTCATGACTGTGATTATCATGACCTTAGCCAAAACCTAGAGTTCAGACACTCAGTGGACTGAGCTACCCAGACACCCCTTACCACAATTAATTTTAGAATATTTCCAGAAAATTTTGAGTCAACTTAAACATGCAGCAGTGTCAGAAAACTTTGTTAAATATTTGATTTTTAAAGTGTAGTACAAATATACAATAACTCAGTTGCTTGTGTGATACAGTTTTTCTTTGTAATCATTAGCATTTATTTTTTAAATTTTATTTCCAGCTTTATTGAGATATAATTGAAATATGCTCCACATCCATTTATGAGTGAGTTTAGAAAGTCACTGATGAAAAGAAGATGCTCATATTTCCTTTGTTAAGAAAACCTGACATTGGGGCACCTGGGTGGCTCAGTGGGTTAAGCCTCTGCCTTCGGCTCAGGTCATCGTCTCAGGGTCCTGGGATCAAGTTCCACATTGGGCTCTCTGCTCGGTGGGGAGCCTGCTTCTCCCTCTCTCTTTGCCTGCCTCTCTGCCTACTTGTGATCTCTGTTTGTCAAATAAATAAAATCTTAAAAAGAAAAAAAACCTGACACGCAAAGTTTCTTCATGTTTAAGAAACTAAGTATGTGGCAGATTTTTTTAAATTATAAAATCATTCTCCTGTCCAGTCAAGATGGCTTTATTGAAAGAGGTTTTATGTACTTTAAAATGTTTCTTTTCATTTATATTTTATTTAGAAGCATTTTATCTTTGAAAATGTCTATAGAAAGTGTGTTCTATACCTATGTATTTAATGGTAACAAACTTGTTATCTTATAGGAACTATTTTTTTCTTATTGAGAGGTTTGCTTTGCACTGACCTTCACCCTGAAAGTTGTTCTGTCATTCTGTTTGCTTTAAGCCATTTAACAAAACATCTTTTTTTTTTTTTTTCCTCCCAGCTCAGTGGGCAGTGGAGTGTAGGGCAAGAATCAAGGAGACCTATTCCCATCCTAACAACAAAGGCTCAGTGTTATCATCTCTGGAGATGAAAATGACTGCTTTTTGGAATTACAGGGATGCAAAGCAGAATTGTTAGAATGTACCTGGAACTGTACTAGCATATAGGTGATAACTAATGACTTTTTTTAATATAAGAAAAATATTTGCAAAATGAACTAGCTGTTAGTCACATGTTTAATGGATGAAGACATTAACTTAGTTGGCCTACGTTTTTCTTTCACAGAAGTTAACAGTTGAATGGTGACTAATATTTGAACAGAATCTTTTCATGGGTTATATGAGTGTTTCCCAGTTGTAAGAATTCGTGCTGGTGCAAGTATGAACATGAAGTTAACTTTCCAGTCCAAATTTACTTCCACTATTGTTTTTTTTTTTTTTTTTAAAGATTTATTTATTTATTTATTTATTTGACAGAGAGAGATCACAAGTAGGCAGAGAGAGAGAGAGAGGAGGAAGCAGGCTCCCTGCTGAGCAGAGAGCCCGATGTGGGACTCGATCCCAGGACCCCGAGATCATGACCTGAGCCGAAGGCAGCGGCTTAACCCACTGAGCCACCCAGGCGCCCATACTTCCACTATTATTATTACAACAGCATAATGGCTATAGCTTCACCAACGCTTAGTGTTCTGATTAAGCAAATAGGTGATAGTATAAAATTTGAGTGTATTCTATGAAGTGACTTATGTTCTTTTATTGCTTATTTTCAAGATGAAATGTTGAATACAGTTGGTCATTAGGTATTAAAGTGATAATCCTGATGAACCAAAAACTTGTCTTTAGAGGAAAGATAAACTTAGTAAATTCTGATTTTAGATATTACAATAAATCACTTAGAATTTTAAAAACTAATGTATCATTTCTGTGATACATTCTTTTTTTGCCTTGCTGTGGGAAATGGAGAATACAGGGGTGCCTGGTTGGCTCAGTGGGTTAAGCCACTGCCTTCGGCTCAGGTCATGATCCCAGGGTCCTGGGATCGAGTCCCACATCAGGCTCTCTGCTCAGCGGGGAGCCTGCTTCCTCCTCTCTCTCTCTGCCTGCCTCTGTGCCTACTTGTGATCTCTCTCTCTGTCAAATAAATAAATAAATTCTTTAAAAAAAAAAAAGAAATGGAGAATACAAGGTAAAAGAAAGTAAAGTTTGAACATTTGCACAATTTTAAGAACTAACCTCAAGAAACTACTGTACCATAACTTAGAAGTTTGTTGGTGAAAGAGGTAGGAAGATACATGGATCAGCTTGTTAGTTTACTAGATTTCATGGTGAATGGAACAAAATGATTGATAGGAGTTAATTAGTTTGAGTAATTTTCACTGTGAGCCAGTACCCTTGATGTAAGGTATAGAAAAATAATTTAAATTTTCTTCAAGTGGTAATTACTGTGTCTGTTTTTGCCGGGTGTGGTCAAGAACAAAGTGAAGACAGTTGAGGTTAAACCAAGTAGATAAGGGAAACAGGGTATATTACTAGTAAGTTTTGTATTGATACAAGGCAGTTCAGTAGTACTGTGGTTTAGTCAGGAAAAAATAAGAACTACAAAGCAACCTAAAACATCCTATAATAAATCATAGTCAAATGAAATTTGTATAGTTGTATTTAGTGATACACTGTCTAGTTCACTGAAATATAATATAGGGTTGTGTGATTTGTTTGTATTTCATTCATTGTGTTCATTTCATGCAGGTCACTTCCTAATACAGGATATTTTAATATCCTTAACTGTCATCCATACAGTTTTCATGGAAAAATTTTTTTTTAAAAGATTTTATTATTTATTTGTCAGAGAGAGAGAGAGAGAGAGAGAGTGCACAAGCAGGCTCCCTGCTGAGCAAGGAGCGCAATATGGGCCTCAATCCCAGGACTCTGGGATCAGACCCGAGCCGAAGGCAGCAGCTTAACCAATTGAGCCACTCAGGCGTCCCTTTCATGGAAAATTTTTAAGTGAAAATTTCAAAAATATTTGGGGCAACACTAGAGTTAAACAGATTGTGAGGTAGTACAGTTATGCTTTTAAAAACAGTGTTGCTCTTTTATTAGTAGTATAGACTCAGAAATTTTATTTTTTTTATTATTTTTTTATTTGACAGACAGAGATCACAAGTAGGCAGAGAGGCAGGTAGAGAGAGAGAGGGAAGCAGGTTCCCTGCTGAGCAGAGAGCCCGATGCGGGGCTTGATCCTAGGACCTTGGGATCATGATCTGAGCCAAAGGCAGAGGCTTTAACCCACTGAGTCACCCAGGCGCCCCAGACTCAGAAAAATTAAAAAATAAAAGTGTGCCACTTGTCTAACACACCTTGATTACTTAGAGGATTTTGTAGAAGGAAATAGAGTGGTGCTGGTCTTACCCTCTACAATTTTATTTGTTTATGTAAATAAATATTGGTTGTGAATTTCATATAATTGTTTGCTCTTTCAGATAACATCTAGGGGTGCCTGCTGGCTCAGTTGGAAGAGCATGTGACTCTTGATCTCGGGTTGTGAGTTTGAGCCCCACATTGGGTGTAGAGATTATTTAAAAATAAAATCTACTTTAAAAAAGAAGATGGGAGAATGCAGGGTGGATCAGTCAGTTAACCATCTGACTCTTGGTCTCAGCTCAGGTCTTAGTCTCCGCGTTGTGAGTTCAAGCCCTGTGTTGCGTTCTGTGCTAGATGTGGAACCTACTTACAAAAATAAAACAAAACAAATAACATCTTTATGTAATATTAATATGGTATATAAGACCTTAAAGTTAAGTTTTTTAAACCATATATATTCTTGTCAGAATGAAAATCCTACACATACATCTATTTATTGATAAGTAGGAGGAATCACAGCCCAGTTTCCCATTGTTAAGGATCATGTCAGTTATCCAAATCACCTGATTTAACCTCTATTAATGAGCTATACACAGAAGTCTAAAGATGTTGTATATCCTTTCAGAGTTCAGCAGCTAAGTTAAAGGTAGAATCAGAACTAAAATTCAAGTCTCATTACTGAAAGACCAATGGAAGAATACATTTTTGTTCATCCCCAGATTTATCTGAGTCTTATTCTGGTATATAAATCTGATTACTAAACCTCCTGTGACTTCTTTCTGGCTTCACAGTACTATACACCCATTCCTTTAAAAAGTTTATGGTGAACCTTATTTTTTATAAGCTCTTTTGGAATGGTACTGTTTAGTTCAAATTTGAAAAATAATTTACATCAGCACTGCCCAATAGAATTTTTTGCAGTGATAAAAATGCTGTATCTGTGTGTTTAATATGGCAGCCACTAGCACATATTGAATTGGATACTTGGAATGTGGCTAGTGTATCTGAGCATAAAATTTTTAATTTTATTTAATTTTTACTTATTTAAAATTAAGTAGTCACATTTGGCCAGCACAGATTTAGATATATATTTTTAAGATTTATTTTTTTGTTTTAGAGACAGAGAGAGAGTGAGGGTAGAGGAGAGAATCTCAAGTAGACTCCCAGCTGAGCTCAGAGCCCAACATGGAGCCAGATCTCATGACCCTGAGATCATGACCTGAACTGAAATCAAGAGTCGATGCTTGACTGAGTGAGCCACCCAACCATCCCGAGATTTGACTTTCTTTTCTTTTCTTTTTTTTTTTTTGAGCGGGCATGAGCTGGGAGTGGGGACGGTGTGCAGAGGGAGAGGGACAAACAAACTCCCTGCTGAGGGGAGCCCAATGTAGGGCTTGATCCAGGACCCTGAGAACATGACCTGAGCTGAATGAAGTCAGACACTTAATCAGCTAAGCCACCTAGGTGCCCCATTCCTAGACAGTCCTAATAAAGGAAAGAATTAAGTAGATTTTTCACATTCTTATGATTACTGTATTTCTGTGTTTTTGTGGGGTTGGGTTTTAAAATCTCATTTTTCCAAAATACGGTCTTAGTGAAGAAATCCAGTCAGAGAAAACAACTTAGTAATAATAGCTATTTGAAAGCTATTTCGAAAAATTCAGAACCGAATAATTTCATTTCAGTAGTATTTTGGAATATTAAAGTTTAATAATATTTAAAGCTTAAACTTTTCATGTTACATGGAATACTTGACTAAACTATTATTTAAATCTTTTTACTATAGCCATAGCTCAGAAGCCTCTGAAACAAACAGAAATTGAAAGGAAATAAAAGATATACCTAATGATCACCTCTTTACTTACCCTCTTCAAATCTTTATATATGACTAATTCCCGGATTTGAATCTGTGAATCCTATTTATACCATCTAGCCCCCCAGTCATTGCATCCTATTACCCTACTTTATTACTTATATAGCTTATCACTATGTGAAATTTTCTTGCTTATTTAAGCTCCATGAGACCAGAATCTTACTTCCTTTGATTTCCCAGGACCTGGAACAGGGTCTGGCATATATTTGGTGTTCAGTAATGAACCATGTCACAAAAAGGATTCTGTGCAGAATGAGATATATATCTGGAATAACATGCCACGTGAAATGTGGAAATCAGCAAGGTGAGCCTTAGCTTTTGATTACCTTAGCGACATTGGTGTGGATAATTAAAGTGATTAGTTTAGAATGATTTTGTATAGAAATGTTTCTCTGGGGACTCTTATTTTAAAGCCAAACTTTAGTCCAGACATACATATATGTACTAAATAAATCCCATCCACATAAAGCATCAGAGGGTTGACAAAGTAGAGGGGAAAAGAGAAAAATTTCCATAGTCAGTTTTTGAATGTCGAGAATCATTTCCTAACCTTTTAGAGATTAAGGGGTTTACTGAAAGTCATTTGTATACCATTGGTTTGGAATGGTAGGAAAACCATTCCAGCAGAACCGCCTATTTCTGATTTTCCTATGTGTTGTTTTGACTTAGGGTCTATGAACAAACATTGCTGTGTAGCAGACATAGGCACTTTAACTGATGTAAACAGTATTTGGCTGATTACGATTTATCTGCAAGTAGTTGGAGCACCTGGGTGGCTCAGTTGGTTAAGTGTCAGCTTTCAACTTGGGTCATGATCCCGGGGTCCTGAGATGGAGCCCCTCATTAGGCTCCCTGTTCACTGCGGGGTATGCTTTTCCCTCTGCCTCTGCCATTCCCCCTGCTTGTGTTCTCTCTCTTGCTTACTCTCTCTCTCAAATAAATAAAATCTTAAAAAAAAAAGTAGTTGGAAATCAAATATTCTTTTATAGTAACTTAGGTGATTTAATTTCTGATTTTTAAATGCCAACATGGGAAGTGTGGGAAGGATTTTATTTTTACTTATATCTGTACATTTTCTTAAATAGTTAAACAGCATTTTAAGATGTAAATGAAAGCCTTTTTATTTAGGGAACTTATTGTTACTTGTCTTTACAAGATACATTTCCACCTAGAGGTTATTCATTAGAAAAATACTGGTGTAATACAGTTTTTTTGAACAGCTATGTGAGGCTTTTCTTTTTTAATTGGCTATCCTGTGTTTAAATTGAAAGATTTTTTAAAAATAGCTCTTACCATAGTGCTGTCTTTACTACTGCAAATTTTCTCCACGCCCCCCCCCCCAATACTTTTGTGAAAATTGTTCACAATATCCAGTATGGTCCAGTGATTTTAGTTATCAGAAATTGCAAATCTTAAACACAGCATTTTAGGGGTATCTGAGTGGCTCAGTTAAGTGTCTGCCTTTGGTCCAGATCATAATCTCCGGGTCCTGGGATAGAGCCCCATGTGAGCGGGTTCCCTGCTCAGTGGGGAGTCTGCTTCTCCTTCTCCCTCTGCCACCCTCTTTCCCCCACTTGTATGCACTCACTCAAGAGCTCTCTGAAATAAATAAAATCTTTTATAAAATATATTTTAGTAATAAAAGGACTCATAATGTGTCATGTATGGAAATGGCTTTATGAATGAAATAAATAAAATCTTTTATAAAATATATTTTAGTAATAAAAGGACTCATAA